>NW_027331946.1:2288688-2636188 GCF_048418815.1 Hemitrygon akajei
TGAGGAGTATACAAAGAGTAAGAAAATACTTAAGAAAGAAATCAGGAGGGCTAAAAGAAGACATGAGGTTGCTTTGGCAGTCAGGGTGAACGATAATTTTAAGAACGTCTACAGGTATGTTAAGAGCAAAAGGAGAGTAAAGGATAAAATTGGTCCTCTTGAAGATCAGAGTGGTCGGCTATGTATGGAACCAAAAGAAATGGGGGAGATCTTAAATGGGTATTTTGCATCTGTATTTACTAAGGAAACTGGAATGGAGTCTATGGAAACAAGGCAAACAAGTAGGGAGGTCATGGAACTTATACAGATTAAAGAGGAGGAGGTACTTGCTGTCTTGAGGCAAATCAGAGTAGATAAATCCCCAGGACCTGACAGGGTATTCCCTCGGACCTTGAAGGAGACTAATGTTGAAATTGCAGTGGCCCTGGCATAAATATTATGTCGATATCCACGGACCGGGTGCCAGAGGATTCGAGGATAGCTCATGTAGTTCCGTTGTTTAAAAAAGGCTCAAAAAGTAAGCCATGAAATTATAGGCCGGTAATTTTGACATCGGTAGTAGGTAAATTATTGGAAGGAATACTAAGAGATAAGGTCTCCAGGTACTTCGATAGACAGGGACTTATTAGAAAAAGTCAGTATGGGTTTATGCGTGGTAGGTCATGTTTAACCAATCTATTAGAGCTTTTCGAGGAAGTTTCCAGGAAAGTGGATGAAGGGCAGGCAGTGGATGTTGTATACATGGACTTCAGTAAGGTTTTTTGGCAAGGTTCCGCATGGGAGGTTAGTTAGTAAGATTCAGTCGCTAGGTATACTTGGAGAGGTAGTAAATCGGATTAGACATTGGCTCAATGGGAGAAGCCAGAGAGCGGTAGTGGAGGATTGCTACTCTGAGTGGAAGCCTGTGACTAGTGGTGTGCCACAGGGATCAGTGCTGGGTCCATTGTTATTTGTCATCTATATCAATGATCTGGATGAGAATGTGGCAAATTGGATCAGCAAATTTGCTGATGATACAAAGATTGGAGTTGTAGTGGACTGTGAGGAAGGTTTTCAAAGCTTGCAGAGGGATTTGGACCAGTTGGAGGAATGGGCTGAAAAATGGCAGATGGAGTTTAATGCGGACAAGTGTGAGGTATTGCACTTCAGATGGTCAAACCAAATTAGAACATACAAGGTAAATGACAGAACACAGAGGAGGGCAGTAGAACAGAGGGATCTGGGAGTATGGATACATAATTCCCTAAAAGTGGCGTCACAAGTAGATAGGGTCGTAAAGAGAGCTTTTGGTACATTGGCCTTTATAAATCAAAGTACTGAGTATAAGAGTTGAAATGTAATGTTGAGGTTGTATTGGCGAGACCGAATTTGGAGTATTGTATGCAGTTTTGGTCACCTAATTACAGGAAGGATATGAATAAGGTTGAAAGAGTGCAGAGAAGGTTTACAAAGATGTTGCCGGGACTTGAGAAATTGAGTTACAGAGAAGGTTTGGATAGGTTAGGACTTTATTCCCTGGCATGTAGGAGAATGAGAAGTGATTTGATAGAGGTGTATAAAATTATGATGGGAATAGATAGAGGGAATACAAGCAGGCTTTTTCCACTGAGGCTAGGGGAGAAAAAAAAATGGGTTATGGGTTAAGGGTGAAGGGGGAAAGTTTACAGGGAACATTGGGGAAGGTGCCTCTTCACGCAGAGAGTGGTGGAACTGTGGAATGAGCTGCCAGATGAAGTGGTGAATGCGGGCTCACTTTTGACATTTAAGAAAAACCTGGACAGGTATATGGATGAGAGGGGTTTGGAGGGATATGGGCCAGGTGCTGGTCAGTGCGACTAGGCAGAAAAATGGTTTGGCACAGCCAGGAAGGGTCAAAGGGCCTGTTTCTGTGCTGTAATGTTCTACGGTTCTTTGGTTCTATCTGAGGTGAAAGAGGTGCCGTTGTGCCTTTTTTCACCACACAATTGATGTGTACAGACCACGTGAGGTCCTCAGTGATGTGAATGCCAAGGAACTTAAAGCTGTTCACTGTCTCAATCCCAGATCCATTGATATCAGTGGGGGTTAGCCTATCTCCATTCCTCTTGTCTTTGCGACATTGCATCCAGCTCCTTTGTTTTTGCGACATTGAGGGAGAATTTGTTTTCTTGACACCACTGTGTCAGGCTGATGACTTCTTCTGTGTAGGCTGCCTCGTTATTACTTGAGATTTGGCCAATAAATATAGTATCCTCAGCAAATTTAATTAGCAGATTGGAGCTGTGGGTGGCGACACAGTCATGCGCATACAGAGAGTAAAGGAGGGAGCTTAGGACACATCCCTGAGGGGCTCCTGTGTTGAGGAGCAGAGGGGCAGAGATGAGGGAGCATACTCTTACCACCTGCCGGCGATCTGACAGGAAGTCCAGGATCTAGCTGCACAAGGCAGGGTCATGGCCGAGGTCTCTGAGCTTCTTGTCAAGCCTGGAGGGAATGATGGTATTGAATGCTGAACTGTAGTCTAATAACATCATTCTCACATAAGCATCCCTCTTCTCCAGATGTTTAAGGAGGTGTGCAGAGCAGTGGCTATTGTGTCATCTGTTGATCGGTTGTGTCGGTAGGTGAATTGTAGGGGGTCCAGTGTGGGTGACAGCATTCGGCAGATGTAGTCCAGGACCAGCCTCTCAAAGCATTAGCTTATTACTGAGGTGAGTGCGACAGGACTCCAAACGTTCAGGCATGTTACCTTCGTCGTTTTAGGTACAGGAACAATGATGGATGATTTGAAGCAGGAGGGAACTCTACAGTGGGAGAGGATGAGATTAAAAATATCCGTAAATACACCTTCCAGTTGTGCCGCGCGCATCCTGAGTACCCGCCCTGGGATGCCGTCCGGTCCTTCAACCTTGCGACTGTCCACTCGTTGGAAACACCTGCGAACTTCAGCCTCAGAGATGACCAATGTGCAGGTCGCTTTGTCGGCTCTCCTCGGGGGCTCAGTGTTGGCGATATCGAACCGAGCGTAAAGAGACTTAGATCCTCTGGGAGACAGGCAGCGATGTTGGCAGCACCACTGCACCTAGCTCTGAAGTCTGCATTGATGTACAGACCTTGCCATAAGCTGTGTGTGTTGTTGGTGGAGAGTTGTGCCTGAATACGATCTCTGTATTGTCGTTTCGCTGCCTGGATAACTTTGCATAGATCAGAGCTGAATTTCTTGAGCTCCTGCTGATCACCGGCATTGTAAGCAGTCGGTCACACGGCAAGTGCTGTTCGCACGGAACTGTTGATAAAAATTTTGTGGTTAGGGAGTCCTGACCGACTTCTGAATGGAATCATCCTCCCTCTGTGACAATAACACACAACAGAGGGATGTTGTTATTACACAGCTGTGATAATAACAGCCGGGAACTCCCTTGGCAGGTAGAAAGGTTTACACAGAAGCACCAGGTACTCCAGATCCGGGGAACAAAGGATTTGAGGGAATGGACATTCCGGGGTTCCACCAAGCATTAATGATCATGGAACATACCCTAAATCCTGTTCTCTTCCCAAATAGGTTTGCGTGTGTGTGTCTGTGTGTGTGTGGGGTGGGGGAGGTGGGGGGGGAGGGTGGTGGCACTGGATGATGACACGATTGTTGGTGACTGTAGGGGCCAATTCTGGATCTGCAGACCCGGGAGCATTTGGGACAGAGGGACAGCTGGGATGCAGGCGCTTGGGTAGTTGGATCCTTCTTGCATCCCCTCTTCTTTTCAGCAGTCGGTCTTCTGGGTTCCTCAAAATCCTTGGCTTTTCCGTGGATCAGCGGCTGCCACTCATTGACCTCCATATTTGCCTGAGAGAGCCTCTGCTTAATTTGGTCCTTGTACCTTCTGCGCGGGGCACCACGATCTCTCTTGCCCTGAGAGAGTTCTCCGTATAGTACTGCTTTCGGTAACCTGGAGTTATCCATTCGAGACATGTGGCCTGTCAGACAGTGGATCTGGCTGAGCAGCAAAGCGGCTTCAGGGCCTGGAAGTTGAACATATAGAGCTATGCATGTCTGTGTGATTATATGAAATATTAAACTAAATAAGTAGTGCAGAAATAGAAATTTTAAAAGAGATTAGTGAAACAGTATCGATGGGTCCGATGTCCATTCAGAAACTGGAAGTCAGAGGAGAAGTTATTCCTGAATCGTTGAGTGTGCACCTTACTCCGATCCTGTACAGTAGTCCCCGTGAACCAGACGGTGATGCAGCCAGTTACAATGCTCTCCAAGTTACACCTGTAGAAATATTCGAGTGATGTTGGAAACTCCTGATGCAATATAGTCACTGTTGTGCCTTCTTTGTAGCTGCATCGATATATTGGGTCCAGGTTAGATATTGGGAGATACTGACAGCCAGGAATTTGGAATTGTTCACTCTTTCCACATCAGATACCTTTATGAGGACTGGTGTGTTGTGTTCTCTCATCTCGCCTTTTCTTAAATCCACAATTAGCTCTATTGACATATTTTTATAACGCAAGCAGGATTCAGCACTCCGTACAAGCATATGCAAATCCAATAAGGGGTACACATCACTGAACGAAAATGAAAGCTTAACCCATAAAAAATTAAGAAACTATCATAAAACGCTAACCAATGGAAGAGTCTGACTCCCCACGGAAGACAGCCACACGATCTGAGCCGACTAGATGTCGACAAGGAAGCGTCGAGCCCCTGGCTCAGAGTTGGAGAACTCTTCCCAGAAACAAAAGGGATCATTGTCGCAATACAGGACAAGGTTGTTAACACATGTAGTTATCAAAAATACAGAATAAGCGACCAATAGGTTCAAGACGATATATGCTGAAAATTACAAGAGAAACTAGAAACAATCCGATTTTACAAGATCCTGCAGTAGTTTAACTGAATCTCATTACTTGCACAACCATAATCAAGTGGTGGACAACATTCACAAAAACATTGCTTAAACTACAACTAATGAAAAACACCACAACTTACAGTAAGTACAAGCCTGCTCCACTTTTAGAGTCCTATCGGAGTCCTTCATATCATACTGCGTCCGATCATTATTTCAGATAGCATAATCCATGATATGCGTTCGGATGTAATTTTACAGAATAAACAAGCAAAAGCAACTTTTTAAATATATATAGCCATTTCAAACACACATAACTTACAGAAATGAATTAGTAAAACAATGCCAGAAATATGTTGAATTAAAAGGACAAAATGAATGACTATGGAACACGAACAGGGTATTCGTTATCCCAATCGTAATATCATTAACTGGTATCATCCTGAAGGCTTTACAGAATAGTATTAATAAATTAGGCCCTCACGGCAATACTTGTGTAAATCTTCGAAAACCTTCAATACTATACACCACGAAAATAGTCTGAATTCTCCTATCAATTGAGACATGAGTGTGCTTGGCTATGCCTGTACCTCAGGTTTTACCAGTTTAGGCTAAGATGATGATGATGATGATGATGATGATGATAATGATAATAATAATAATAATAATAATAATAATAATAATAATAATAATAATAATAATAATAATAATAACTTATTTATAAAGCACCTTTCATCCAGACGATGCCGTTCAAACCGCATCACAACGGGATAAAGTGCAAACTAGAAAATAAAAGACAAAATGTGTCAGTCCTAATATACAGCTAAGACTTCTGCACAGTACTGTAGTTTAAGGTGTTGAATTCTACAGTTTAGGATCATAGTCCCAAAAAAAACTCAACGCTGACCTCCCAATGATCCTTTGGCCTTCTACCTTATTGTCTGCCTGCACTGCATTTTCTCGGCAACTGAAACACTGTTTCCCTGAACTATTCTGTTCCGTTTTTCCTTGTACAACCTCATTGCACCGATGTGATGTAAGGATCTGTTCGGATCGCGTGCAGAAAAGTTTTCCATTTTACAGTGGTGTATGTGACAATAATAAACCAATTTACAGATTGATTGCCAATAATACAGTGTCCCTTGGTTGCTTAAGATTGTTATACCCGAGGGGTTGGCAATGCGGATGAGCTGCCACGACCAATGAAATGCTCTCAGTGGCGAGTAGCCTCTGTCCAGCTCCTGGCCTTCACATGCGGTTTAGCCACTAAGCCTGGTAAAGCGTTTCTTCTGACAGGAGAAGGGGCACAGGTGGGTTACTGATGCCTTACAGCCAGTCGCTTTGTTCATATGGGCTCATCAGCCGTGATTGGCAGCTCACCCAGGAGTAGGGAAACTCTGATCTCAAAACTCCACTGCCTTGCAACTGTACCCCTCATGGGAAAGAGATTGGGAGTAAACCCAGTGGGAAAATTCCTGACCTGGAGCCCCTAAGTCAGTGTTAAATGGTGTTCAACGCAGACTGGCATATCCTGTCAAGCTGTGTCAGTCTCTGCCGTTCCCTGGTGTTCATCAAATGCATGGAGAGAGGGAGCTTGCTACATCGGCAAAAGCTTCCTCTCCATATCGAAGTGTCCTGACTTGCAGGGGTAGGACATCCACGGTCGACTCTGACAGACGGAGGCCTCATAAGACAGCGCCCCACATCCCCACTGCAATGCTGATGAGTATCAGTTTCCAAGACTTCACCACCCTCGCCCACAGACACGATGTACATCACTGAGACAGACGCTTGCGGTTTCTTCCATTATCACAGATACCATCTTTCCACCAATCCTCCATCACTGCGATTGAAAACTACCCATTTTCATTCCTGTCATTCCGATGGGTTATCGATCCGCAACTTCACTGTGATTCTCCCCCAGATGCTGCCCGACTTGAGTATTTCCCGCATATTCTGCTCCTGTTTTGATGCAAGAGCAGTGGACACCTGTGACTCCCCAGTGTTCAGCTTTGCCAAAATGCAGTGTCCTGCTCTCCATAGTTCCACACCAGATCAACATTAACATCCTCTGTTAATGAGGTAAACAATGCTTTAAATATAGTGAAATGTTGTTGTAATGGGAGTGCAGTCAGGATTGCAATAGAATATTCAAGATTCGAAAACGTTATTGTCATTCTAACTGTACATCAGCTCTGCAGGGCCGAGTGAGACAGCGTTTCCCAGGAGCAATGTAATCATAACATAACAAACGCAACAATAAATAGTAAACACAACAATAAAAAGTAAAACACAACAGCCACATGTCAGTTAAAATCAAGTTACAAGTGTCCAGTGCAGTTAAAAGTGTCCAAAGTAGAGTCAGATCGAGCAGCTATTTAGCAGTCTGACTGTCTGTGGGAGGAAGCTGTTTAGTTATTTTGTGGTTTTAGTTTTGATGCTCCTGTAACGTTTGCCTGATGGCAGAAGAACAAACAGTTCATGGAGAGGGTGTGAGGGGTCTTTAATGATGTAGCGTGTCTTCTGGAGGCATTGACTCTGAAAGACGTCCTGGACAGAAGGTAGGGAGACCCCAATAACCTTCTCTGCTCCCCTAACAACCATCTGCAAGGCTTTGTTGTCGGCATCACTGCAGCTGGAGTACCAGGTTGTGATGCAAAAGGTCAGCACACTCTCAACCACTCCTCTGTAGAATGTAGTTAAGATGTTAGTGGGGAGTGATGCTTGTTTAAGCTTCCTCAGAAAGTGCAATCAGGGGAATGTTCACCTTCACAAATAACTAGAACCAGAAAATGAGGATTGGACATTTTCAGGGACATACGTTGCTGTCAATTCCGGTGTCTGTGAACAGAACTTTACTTTCTGTCCTAATATCCATGGAAGCATTGAATTTATTCACGTAATCTCAAACACTGAATGATGAAATGCAGTTATAAAGTTCTTTGTCAGATGAGCCATTTAACATTTTGAATATGCTCTCTCTTCCCATGGAAGATGTTCAACAGAAACACAAGGAGACTCTGCGGGCACAAACTGAAACACTGAGAGTGAACACGATCCTGATGAGGGAGAAGGTGAAGGTTTTCCAGCTGGTTGATCGATACGCTGAGCTCACGGTCATTTCTACTGTTCGAGATCGGAGACTGGTGGAACATGAGCTGCTGGCAAGAGGCAGAGTCCACGAGGAGTGTAGAGAGAAACATCTCCGCGGAGAGCTGGAAAAAATCCGGACTGATCAGTTGTTCCAGAGCAGCTTTTCCCGGAGTAAATCCAAATCTGGGAGTTCGGCAGCAGTGGCGGGAGCCCCAGGGATCGGGAAAACTACAATGGTACAAAAGATTGTTTATGACTGGGCCACGGGGATAATATACCAACAGTTCCAGTTTATCTTCAGTTTCAAATTTCGTGATTTAAACATTATTAACTGTCGAATAAACCTGAAGGAACTGATGCTGGATCAGTATCCTCACTTTGGGAATATCCTGAGAGAGGTCTGGAAGAACCCAGAGGGATTGCTGTTTATATTTGATGGTTTGGATGAATTCAATGACAAAATTGATTTTGCTGACAGTCGGAGAGACCCAGAAGCTCAGTCCACATGCAAAGATCCTGAATTCAAGTGCAAGGTGTCTGACATTGTGTACAGTTTAATTCTGGGCAAGCTGCTCCCAGGGTGTTCAGTGCTGGTGACCACCCGTCCCACTGCGTTACATTTATTGGAAAAGGCGAAGATCAGTGTCTGGGCTGAAATCCTGGGATTTGTTGATGAGGAACGGAAGAAATATTTCATCAGACATTTTGAAGATCAGACGGTTGCGGAAGCTGTTTTCAATTATGTGAAGGAGAACGAGATCCTGTACACCATGAGCTACAACCCCTCCTACTGCTGGATCCTCGCCCTGGCACTGGGCCCCTTTTTCACACAAAGAGTCAGAGACCCGCAGCGAGTTCCCAAGACCATCACCCAACTGTACTCCTACTATATTTACAACATCCTGAAAAACCACGTCCGTGAGATTGAGAACCCCCGTGATGTGTTACTCAGCGTTGGTCAGATGGCCTTCAGAGGAGTGTCCGAGAGGAAGATTGTGTTTACAGATGGAGATTTGATCAAGTACAATCTGCAGCCTTCCCAGTTTCTGTCCGGGTTCCTGATGGAGCTTTTGGAGAGAGAGGATTCTGCCCGGAGCGTGGTGTACACATTCCCACACCTCACCATCCAAGAGTTTGTAGCTGCAGTCGCACAATTCCTGAATCCACATCCCGGGGATATCCTGATATTCCTCACTGGAGCCCACAATACCACAGATGGGCGATTTGAGGTATTTCTCCGTTTTGTTGCTGGACTCTCCAACCCAATGACAGCTCGGGGCCTGGAGGAGTTTCTGGGTCCATTTCCTCATCAAACAACCTGCCGGGTGATTGACTGGGTGAAGGAGGCGGTTATACACCAGATAAATATCTCTGCTGGTGAAGATGATACAAGGAACCTCCTGAACACATTGCACTACCTGTTTGAGTCTCAGAATACTGGACTAGCTCAGGCCGCACTGGGATCTGTGGAAAAACTTTCATTCAGTGAAATGTCACTGTCCCCGATTGACTGCGCGGTCCTGTCTCATGCCATCGGACTCTGTGATACAATAAAACACCTTGATTTTTGGAACTGCCGCATTCAGTTTGAAGGAATCCAGCGGCTGGGATCCGGGCTACACAAGTGCCAGGAGTTGAGGTAACCAGATTTCTGTCTCACTCTGAAATGTGAAACTGTTCCATTGTGTTGTTTCAATGCTAAGGAAATTGGCTAAAATCGGAGTAAATAAGATTGGGAAAAATTGTGACAAATGACCAGTGGACCGGTCAGTAATTCCACAGGGACAGAAGGGTTCTGTGGGTTTTTTTTTCTGATGGGATTTGGAGTCTGCATCAGATCACGAACAACAGCCATTCGCTTAATTGTAGTAAATCACAGGATTGGCCGTGTTTCTCGCTCCCTGTGACACGTCCATTGACATTGTTCCTTCTCAATGTTAATGACACTCAGACCGACACAAATTGCAAGGGGGTGTGTAGGGACATCCCGCCATTTTCCCGTTGAGGGACAAAAGAGTGTGAGATGACTTTCCCAGTGAGAGGTTTAGAAATGCTGCTGTGAGATTGTCCTCCTCTGCCCTTCCCTGTGAGTGACTATCTCCATCACTCCAACTGTGTGACTTTTCTCAATCCTAGATACCCAGTCACTACGTGGGCATCTTTTCTCCCGATTGTGGACCTCAGTTTAGACCAACCTCTCCCGAGGATCTACGTCCGCATCAGCTGCTCTGGTGGGAGCATCTTTTCTTAACACTATACTCCTGTGGGATCTCTGTGCACACATCCATTCCCACTGTTGGACCTCTCTGCATGTCTCATTCCTCCTGTGCATTCATTTCTCCCTATACTTCTGTCGGATCTCACTTCCCCACCCCATTTCCGCCATGGGGGCTTCTCTTCCCACCCCCGTTCCCCTGTGGTATCTCTCTTCCACATCCCCATTCCTGCTGTGGGTTCTCTCTTCCCCGTCCTCCTGCCCCCTATGGGATCTCTCTTCCCCACCCCCTTTCCCCTGTGGGTGGTCTCTCTTCCTCCTCTCCCTTCCCTCTGTGGGGATCTCTCTTCCCCATCCCCTTCCTGTTGTCAGCTCTCTTCCCCGTCCTCCTCCCCTTGTGATATCTTTAATCTCCACCCCCATTACCCTCGTGGGAACTCTTCTCGAATCTCCTTCCTCCGGTGGGATCTCAATTCCCTCTCCCCATTCGTTCTTTTGGATCTGTCTTCCCCATCTGGCTCCTCCAGTGGAATCTTTATTCCCTAAGTCCTTCTTCCTGTGGGGATCACTTCCCCATTCCCCTTCCGCTGTCAGGTTCTCCCTTGCACATTCCCTTCCTCCTGTCGGGATCACTTCCCCATCCCCCTTCCTCTGTCAGGTTCTCCCTTGCTCATTCCCTTCCTCCTGTGGGGATCACTTCCCCATCCCCCTTCCTCTGTCAGGTTCTCCCTAGCTTATTCCCTTCCTCCTGTGGGGATCACTTCCCCATCCCCCTTCCTCTGTCAGGTTCTCCCTTGCTCATTCCCTTCCTCCTGTCGGGATCACTTCCCCATTCCCCTTGCTCTGTCGGGTTCTCCCTTGCTCATTCCCTTCGTCCTGCGGGGTTCTCTCTTGCCCATCCCCATCCCTCCAATAGGAATCTCTCTTCCGCATTCCGCTTTCTCTTCTGGAGTCTCTCTTCCCCATTTTCATTCCTGCTGTGTAGAATCACTGATCCCCACCTCCTTCATCCTGTGGGATCTCTCTTCCCCATCTCCCTTCATCCTCTCGGGATTACTCTTCCTCTTTCCCCATCACCCTATGGGGATCCCTGTTCCTCGTTCCCCTTCCTCCTGTGGGAACCATTTTTCCCAGCACTTTTCCTGTGGTGCGGGTCTCTGCGCGCATCTCCCATGGAGATTTTCCCACCCACAATTCTTCCTCTCAGAGGGACAATCTCTCACCCTTCAACCCTGGCCCTTCCGAGATCCTCATATCAGGAACACTATTCTAACTGTTGGGGAAGGAGACAGAATATGGGAAATTACAGAGTCACGTTGACAGTAAATTACTGGCATTCAGTAGTGAAATTTGACAGTAGTGGGAATCCCAATCAGTGATATACTGAAGCGTTTCATGTTTCCAGAAATATCCGAATGACAGATATTCCCTCATACCCACGGTTTCAATCTCTTTGTTCATTAGTTTTTCTCTTTGCGTTTAGACTTGGGGGTAATGACCTGGGAGATTCAGGAGTGAAACTGGTGTCTACGGCTCTGAGGAACCCGGAGTGTAAAATACAGAAACTGCGGTAAGTACCAGACTGTTGGAGATTGTGTTTACAGTTACTGGGTGTCAGAAATTGAACATCAAGCTGATCAGTAATTGTGTTACTGATAAACACTGGGGATTTCCGATGTCTCCTGTCTGTGTGTCCTTCACTCTCACTCTCTCTCAACCCCAGGCTGAACGATGTTGGCCTCACAGGTTCTGGTGCCGAGGATCTCGCCTCCACTCTCAGTGCAAACTGTACACTTACAGAGCTGCACCTAATAAACTGGGAGATTCAGGAGTGAACCTGATGGCTGAGGCTCTTGGAAACCCGGAGTGTAAAATACAGAAACTGTGGTAAGTACTAGACTGTGGGAGTTTGTGTTTACAGTCACTGCGAGTCTGACATTTGACATTGATATGATCAGTAATTGTGTTACAGATAAGCACTAGGGATTTGTATTGTGTCCTGTCTCTCTGTGTCCTTCACCCTCACTCTCTCTCATCTCCAGGCTGTGGAAAGTTGGTCTCACGGATTCTGGTGCCGAGGATCTTGTCTCGGCTCTCAGTACAAACCAATCACTGACGGAGCTGGACCTGAGATTAAACTCGCTCACGGACCGATCTGTCCCTGCTCTCCGTCGCCTAATACTGGCCGTCCCAAGTCTGGCTTATATTGAGTGAGTATTCTTGTTAATGCTCAGTGTGATAAAATATCAGTGGATCCGCGGGTTCACCAGTGATATTTGTTTGTCAGCGTTGTTGAAATATTAACCCCAGCCCGCTGTTACAGTCACTGTTGTATTATTTGTTTATTTCCCTGTATTCTTCCCTCTGTTTCAGGCTGTGGAGAAATCACTTCAGTGAGACTGGGGAGATGGAACTGAAGTCTCTGCAGGAACTCAAACCTGGACTGACAGTGAACTTGTGAACATCTGAATGTGTGAACAACCCCACCCAAGGGATGGGGACATTTTGGTCGATTCCTCACCATCCCCTTTAACGACAATGTTTCAGGTTTAATTCCCAATGGTTCTAACGGGTCACGTTTCCAACGAAGCACTCTCTGATGTTGGAGATGTTACCGCAGGCATGTAATTCCGCTTTGTGCCCAGCGGCGCCATTTCTGCTGGATGTCCCGGTCCGAGAGTTCATTTAAGTGAGGCCTTGGGGAAATACACAGATAGAAGAGGCGGGGCTCAGTCTGGGACACCAGTGTCTGGGATGGGATTATCCTGAGAGAGAACACTTTTGCTTACTATGCTGAGGACAATACATTTAGAAGTCTGGCCGACGTAATGATGTTAAATTGATAAATACCTTGGTAGCGACCCTAGAACTGCAGCGATCTCGGACACTGTCCTGAGATGTGATTTTATAATCATCGGTTTCCTGAAGCGGAGTGATGGTGAGAAACGGGACTGATTATTCAATCTGTTACTCGTTGTTACTGGTCAGTTAATTGTGTGTGACTCTTGAGTGAATCAGGAACAGCTTATTTATTTCCGCAAGTTAGCAGGTTACACGTTGTTTAATTTACATTTACATTTGTCATGTGTGTTGGCGCGTGGCCTAGTGGGCAAGGCATCAGACTAGTAACCTGAAGGTCACTGTTTCGAGCCTCAGCTGAGGCAGCGTGTTTGTGTCCTTGAGCAAGGCACTTAACACATTGCTCTGTGGCACCGGGGCCTAGTGCCCTTCCCTTGGACAACATCGGTGGCGTGGAGAGGGGACGGCTTGCAGCCAGGTCTCCCATCAAAAAACCCTGGAAAAGAAACCTTCCAAGGCGCAAATCCATGGTCTCATGAGACTAACGGATGACTATTATTATGATGAAATCAATAAACTGCTGTAACTTGATTTGTGTTGGACTTGATTTGAGTTTGCTCGGGAACCCCATCACCCACAGCGATCCAGAGCTTCTCGCAGAGGCACAGCTGAGGCGGAGGGAGGTTTGCTACCCAGGATCACGTAACCCCCATAGCACCCACGCTGATCCCGCGCTTTTCTCGCCCCTGCCCCCTCACACTTTCTTTGTTCCCGCCCCCACTCTTTCCTCGCTCTCGCTACCGCGCTTTGTTCCCCTCCACACCACGCTCCCAAACGCTGTCCACGTCTTAAACACAACACAGCCTAAACCCCGTCTTTTCTGCCATCCCTTTGCCTATCTGATAGTCCCTTAAATGTCTTGAATGTATCTGCCTCAATCACCAATCTCCGCAGTGCTTCCAGACACATGCATCTTTTTGTAGAAATAAAATATCCCCCGAAATCTTTTTCCACACCGTAACCTTGCCTATTTTAACATCTCTTAAAGGTTCCCAATGAATCTGCCTCTACCACCACCTCACACCAGCAGTCTGTGTAAAAAACAAAACCCTGCACCTCACATGTCCTTTGGAATTACCCCCATCTCACCTTTAAAATGAGTCCTCTGTTATTTGGCATTTCAACCGTGGGGAAAATACTGTCTGTCTGGTATATCAATGTCTCTCATAAATTGTATAAAATTCAGCAGATCTACACTTAGCCTTTCCCGCTCCAGAGAAAACAACCCCAGTTTGTCAAAACTCTCAGTATAGTGCATGCTCTCTAATCCAGGAGGCATCCTGGTTCGCGCCGGCTGTATCCTTCGCAAAGCCTCGATGTCTTTCCTCTGATTGGGCCACCAGAGTTAATTACAGACTAACTAGAGTTTTGTAAATTCTCCATGGTAGCATCTTTCCTGAAAATCAACCGGCCCTTATCTCATTAAGTAGCCTCATGTGCAGCACCTTGTCAAATACCCTCTGAAAAAACAAGTAAACCATATCCACTGACTCTCCTTTGTTGATGCTGATTGTTACATTCTCAAAAAATTGCAACAGATTTCTCATTACGGAACCTATGCAGACTTTGCCCTACTTTTTCATGTATCCGGACACCTCATACTCCAACAGTTTCCTAACCATGAAGTAAGACTAATTGGCCGACACTTTCCTATTTTTGCCTCCTTCCTTTCTCAAGGAGTGGCGTGACATGTGTAATTTCCAGTCCACAGGAACCATTTCAGATTCGAGTAGTTCACAAAGGACACCAGTGATGCCTCCGCGATCTCTTTAGCTACTCTTTCAGAAATCTGGTGTGTAGTAGAGACTGTGTTGACTGGCTGCATCACGGCTTGCTACGGAAACAGCAATGGAATTGAACCGAAAATCCTACAAGAAGTAATGGATTCGGCATAGTGGTTCATGGGTAAAATACGCCAAACTATTGAGTAGCCCTGAGAGAGTGGGGCTGACAGAAACAGGCCAGTTTATGGATATAACTCTGAGACAGTGAGAGTGAGAGACACAGGCCAGTGTGTGGATATGACCCTGAGAGAGTGGACAGAGAGCCCTCCCTCTCCCTTCCCCTATCCCACTTTCACTCTGCCTCCTCTTCTAGCTGGCTATCACCTCTCTCATGATTCTGCCTTCTTCTACTACCCATAGTGCTTTCCCCTTACATTCCTTCTTCACCTCTCCTGCCTAACCCCTTCCTGCTTCCCCTCCCCCACCTCTTGATCTTTCTTCTGATTGGCTTTTCACCTGGCACCTTCCACCCTCCCCCAATTTCTTTATAGGGCCCCTGCCCCCTCGTTCTTCAGTCTTGATGAATGGTCTCGGCCCGAAACGTTGACCGCTCATTTCAACGGATGCTGCCCAACCTGCTGAGTTCATCCAGCTTGTTTGTACGTGTTGAGTGTATAAATACGTCCCTGTGAGAGGAGGACTGAGAGACACTGATCAGTTTATTTATATACTCCTGAGAGAGTGAGTCTGAGAGATACTGGTCGCTGTATGTATATACCGCTGTTACAGTGGGAATGAGTGAGCAGAGGCTGAGGACGAGCTTGGTCCCAGTGAGGTAAGGCTGGGTAAAGACCTTTAATTAATCTAATTAGCTTAGAAGTAGGTAATGGAGGCAGCAGTTAGAGCAGTCGAGTGCTCCGTTTGCAGTATTTAGGAAGTCAGGGCGAGCACAGCCGTCCCTGATGACTACACATGTAAAAGGTGCATCCAGCTGCAGCTCCTGACAAACCGAGTTAGGGAAATGGGGCTGGACCTGGATGAACTTCTGATCATTTGCGAGGCAGAGACAGAAATAGTCAGCAGTTTCAGAGATATAGTCACCCCTAAAAGTCAGGAGGCAGGTAGATGGATGACTCAGGACAGGGAAGGGGAATAGACAGGAAGAGCAGATCACTCCTGTGGCCGTTCCCATCAAAAATAAGTATACCGTTTTGGATACTGTTGGTGGAGCCGACCTACCAGGGACAAGTTGTAGTGGCCGCGTTTCTGGCACCGAGACTAGACACTCAGCTCAGAAAGGAAGGAGGGAAAAGAGGAGAGCAGTAGTGATAGGGGATACGATAGTTAGGGGGACAGATAAGAGGTTCTGTGGGAGAGATCGATAATCTCGGATGGTCTGTTGCCTCCCTGGTGCCAGGGTCCACGATGTCTCGGATCGAGTTCTCAGTATTCTCAAGAGGGAGGGCGAGCAGCCGGATGTTGTCCATGTAGGGACCAATGACGTGGATAGGAAGAAGGAGGAGATCCTGCAAAGAGAGTTTAGGGAGTTAGGTACAAAGTTGAAGGACAGGACCTCCAGAGTTGCAATCTCAGGATTGTTCCCCGTGCCACGTGCTAGTGAGGCTAGAAGTAGGAAGATAATACAGCTAAACACTTGGCTAAGGAGATGGAGCAGCAGGGAGGGCTTAATGATTCTGGCCAATTGGGCTTCCTTCCAGGGAAGGTGGGACCTGTTCCGACGGGACGGTTTGCACCTGAACTGGAAGGGGTCTAACATCTTTGTAGGCAGGTTAGCTAGTGCTGCTCTGGCGGTGTTTAAACTAGATTTGCAGGGTGAGGGGAACCAGAGTGTTAGAACAGTTGGTGAGGTGGAGGAGGATAAAGGTTCTTGCGAGAACTGCTGGTATAGACAGAAATCAAAGGTTTGTATGTGATAAAAATGTTCTCAGGTGCCAAACTGGGGAAGAGGCGTCTGGCTTTCAAATAGAGAAAGATCTGAGACAGAGTGTGAAGGAGGATAGGTAGGTGATAGAGAAGGGACCGAAGGTTTGAGATGTATATTTTAACGCAAGGAGTGTTATGTATAAAGCGGATGAGCTCACAGCGTGGATCAGTACTTGGAGATATGATGTGGTGGCCATTACAGAGATCTGGATGGCTCAGGGACAGGAATAGTTACTTCAAGTTTTTACATGTTTCAGGAAGGACAGGGAGGGAGGCAAAAGAGGTGCGGGCGTGGTACTGTTGATCAGAGATAGTGTCACGGTTGCAGGAAAGGTAGAAGTCATGAAGGGATTGTGTACGGAGTCTCTGTGGGTGGCGATTAGGAACAGAAAGGGGTCAATAACTTTACTGGGTGTTTTTATCGGCCGCTCAATAGTAGCAGGTATATGGAGAAGTAGACAGGGAAACAGATCCTGGAAAGGTGTAATAATAACAGAGTTGTCGTGTTGGGAGATTTTAATTTCCCAAATATTGATTAGTATCTCCCTACAGCAAAGGGTATAGATGGGGTAGAGTTTATTAGGTGTGCTCAGGAAGTTTTCTTGACACAATATGTAGATAAGCCTACAAGAGGAGAGGCTGTACTTGATTTGGTATTGGGAAATAAACCTGGTCAACTGTCAGATCTCTCAGTGGGAGAGAATTTTGAAGATAGTGATCATAATTCTATCTCTTTTACCATAGCTTTGGAGAGAGATTGGAACAGACAAGTCAGAAAAGCGTTCAATTGGACTAAGGGGAATTGTGAAGCTATCAGTCAGGAAAATTGGAAGCTTAAATTGGAAACAGATGTTCTCATGGAAAAGTACGGAAGAAATGTGGCAAATGTTCAGGGAATATTTGTGTGAAGTTCTGCATAGGAACGTTCCAATGAGACAGGGATGTTATGGTAGGGTGCAGGAACCGTGGAGCACAAAGGCTGTAATAAACCTGGTCAAGATGAAAAGAAGAGTTTACGAAAGGTTCAGCGAGCTAATTAATGCTACAGATCTAGAAGATTATAAGGCTAACAGGAGGCAGCTTCAGAAGCAAATTAGGAGAGCCAGAAGGGGCCATGAGAAGGCCTTGGCGGACAGGATTAAGGAAAACCGCAAGGCATTCTACAAGAATGTGAACAGCAGGAGGATAAGACGTGAAAGAATAGGGCCTATCAAATGTGACAGTGGGAAAGTGTGTATGGAAACGGAGAAAACAGCAGAGGTACTTAATGAATACTTTACTTCAGTATTCACTGTGGAAAAGGCTCTTCGTGATAATAGTGAAGACTTGCAGCAGATTGAAAAGCTTGAGCATGTAGATATTAAGAAAAAGGATGTGCTGGAGCTTTTGGAAAACATCAAGTTGGATAAGTCGCCGGAACGGAGGAGATGGAAAGTACCCCAGGATACTGTAAGAGGCGAGAGAGGAGATTGCTAAGGCAATCACTAGGGACGGGAGAGGTTCCAGAGGATTGGAGAGTTGCGAATGTTGTTCCTTTATTCGAGAAAGGAAGTAGAGATAGACTTGGAAATTATAGACCAGTGAGTCTTATCTTAGTGGTTGGTAAGTTAATGGAGATGTTCCTGAGAGGCAGGATTTATGAACATTTGGAGAGGTATAATATGATTGGGAATAGTCAGCACGACTTTGTCAAAAGCAGTTCGTGCCTTACAAGCCTGATTGAATTATTTTGAGGACGTGACTAAACATATTGATGAAAGAAGAGCAGTAGAAGTAGTGTATTTGGATTTCAGCAAGGCATTTGATAGGTACCCCATGCAAGGCTTATTTAGAAAGTAAGGAGGCATGGGATCCAGGGTGACATTGCTTTGTGGATCAAGAACTGGCTTGTCCACGGAAGGCAAAGAGTGGTTGTAGACGGGTCATATTCTGCATGGAGGAAGGTTGCCAGTGGAGGGCCTCAAGGATTTATTCTGGGACTCCTACTCTTCGTGATTTTTATAAATGACCTGGATGAGGAGGTGGAGGGATGGGTTAGTAAGTTTGCTGATATCACTAAGCTTGGAGTTGTTGTGGATAGTGTGGACGGATGCCAGAGGTTATAGCGAGACATTGATAGGATGCAAAACTGGGCTGAGAAGTGGCAGATGGAATTAAATCCAGATAAATGTGAAGTGGTTCATTTTGGTAGGTCAAATATGATGGCAGAATATAGTATTAATGGTAAGACTTTTGACAGTGTGGAAGATCAGAGGGATCTTGGGGTCTGAGTCCGAGTCCATAAGAGTCTCAAAGCTGCACAGTTTGACTCAGTGGTTAAGAAGGCGTAAGGTTTATTAGCCTTAATCAATCGTGGTATTGAATTTAGGAGCCGACAGGTAATATTGCAGCCATATAGGACCCTGTACAGATCCCAATTGGAGTACTGCAAACACGAGGAAATCTGCATATGCTGGAAATTCAAGCAACACACACACGATGCTGGTAGAACGCAGCAGGCCACGTAGTACCTACAGGAAGAAGTACAGTGGAGGTTTTGGGCCGAGACCCTTCGTAAGGACAATCTGAAAGAAAGGAAAGTAAGATTTGAAAGTAGGTGGGGCAGGGGGAAATCCGAAATGCTAGAAGGCAGGAAGGGGAGGGTGAAGCTAAGAGCTGGAAAGGTGAGTGGGAAAAGAGATACAGAGCTGGAGAAGGGAAAGGATCATGAGTCAGGAGGCCTAGGAGGAAAGAAAGGGGGAGGGGAGCACCAGAGGGAGATGGAGAACAAACAAGGAGTGATTGTTAGGGAGGGCAGAGATAGAGGAAAAAAAGTGGCGGGAATAAATAAATAAATTTGGGATGGGGTAAGAAGGGGAGGAGGGGCATTAACCGAAGTTAGAGAAATGAATGTTCATGCCTTCAGGTCGGAGGCTACCCAGACGGAATATAAGATGTTATTCCTCCAACCTGAGTGTGGTTTCTTTTTGACAGTAGAGAAGCCATGGATAGACGTATCAGAATGGGAATGGGACGTGGAATTAAAATGTGTGGCCACTGGGAGATCCTGCTTTCTCTGGCCGATAGAGCGTAGGTGTTAAGCGAAACGGTCTCCCAGTCGCGTCGGGTCTCACCAATATATAAAAGGCCACACCGGGAGTACCAGAAGCATTATACCACACCAGCCGTCTCACAGGTGAAGTGTCGCCTCACCTGGAAGGACTGTCTGGGGCCCTGAATGGTGGTGAGGGAGGAAGTGTGAGGGAAGGTGTAGCACTTGTTCTGTTTACAACGATAAGTGCCAAGAGGGTGATCGGTGGGAAAGGATGGGGGGGGACGACGAATGGACAAGGGAGCTCCGTAGGGAGCGATCCCTGCAGAAAGCAGAAAGAGTGGGGCAGGAGGGAAAGATGTGCTTGTTAGTGGGATCCCGTTGGAAGTGTCGGAAGTTACGGAGAATTATATGTCGGACCCGGAGGCTGGTGGGGTGGTAGGTGATGACAAGGGGAACCATATCCCTAGTGGGGTGGCGAGAGGATGGTGTGAGAGCAGATATGCGTGAAATGGGAGAGATGCGATTGAGGGCAGAGTTGATGGTGGAGGAAGGGAAGACACTTTCTTTAAGAAAGGAAGAATTCTCCTTCGTCCTGGAATAAAAAGCCTCATCCTGAGAGCAGATGCGGCGGAGACGGAGGAATTGCGAGAAGGGGATAGCATTTTTGCAAGAGACAGGGTGGGAAGAATAATAGTCCAGGTAGCTCTGAGAGTCCGTAGTCTTATAGTAGATATCAGTAGATAAGCCGTCTCCAGAGATAGAGACAGAAAGATCAAAAAGGGAAGGGACGTGTCGGAAACGGAAAAGGTAAATTTGAGGGCAGGGAGAAAGTTGGAGGCAAAGTTAATGAAGTCAACGAGCTCAGCATGCGTGCAGGAGGCAGCGCCAATGCAGTTGTCGATGTAGCGAAGGAAAAGAGGGGGACGGATACCCGTATAGACTTGGAACATGGACTGTTCCACAAAGCCACCAAAAAGGCAGGCATAACTGGGACCCATGCGGGTGCCCATGGCTACACCCTTGGTTTGGAGGAAGTGGGAGGAGCCAAAAGTGAAATTATTGAGTGTAAGAACTAATTCCGCTAGACGGAGGAGAGTGGTGGTGGAGGGGAATTGGTTAGGTCTGGGATCCAAACAGAAGCGGAGAGCTTTGAGACCTTCCTGGTGGGGGATGGAGGTATAGAGGGACTGGACGTCCATGGTGAAAATAAGGCGGTGGGGGCCAGGGAACTTAAAATCATTAAAAAAAAATCAGATCGTGAGAAGTGTCACGAACATAGGTGAGGAAGGATTGAACAAAGGGGGATAAAACAGTGTCGAGGTATGCAGAAATTAGTTCGGTGGTGTAGGAGCAAGCTGAGACTATGGGTCTACCTGGACAGGCAGGTTTGTGGATCTTGGGTAGGAGGTAGAAACGGGAAGTGCGGGTTGTGGGAACTATAAGGTTGGTGGCAGTAGATGGGAGATCCCCAGAGCTGGTAAGGTTGGTAATGGTGTGGGAGACAGTGGCCTGGTGCTCCTTAGTGGGGTTATGACCGAGGGGTAAATAAGAGGAGGTATTAGCGAGTTGCCGCTGTGCCTCGACCGGGTAGAGGTCAGTACGCCAGACCGCAACAGCGCCCCCTTTGTCAGCGGGTTTTATAGTAAGATTGGGATTGGTGCGGAGGGAGTGGACAGCAGAGTGTTCGGAAGGAGTGAGGTTGGAATTGGAACAAGGTGTAGTCAAGTGGTGAAGTCGAGACGGTTGATGTTCCGTCGGCAGTTAGCAATAAAGAAATCCAGAGCAGGCAGAAGACCAGAGTGGGGTGTCTATGCAGAGGAGGGGGGTTGAAGACGGGTCATCGGTGGGGATGGGAGAGTCCTTGCCAAAGATGTATGCTCGGAGTCGGAAGAAGCGGAAGAAGAGTTCAGCGTCATGGCTTACGTGGAACTCGCTGAGGTGTGGGCGAAGGGGGACGAAGGTGAGGCCCTTACTGAGGACAGAGCGCTCTGCCTCAGAGAGTGGAAAGTCGGAGGGGATGGCAAAGACCCGGCACGGATGAGAGCCGGGATCAAAGGGGGGGGGGGGGATGGAGGCTAGTTGAGTAATTGGAGAGGGGAGGGTTGGGGTGAAAGGAAGATGGAGCCTTCGAGGTTCCAGCGGTTAACGGTGGGATCTGAGGGAGACGGGATTGTAGAGCTGGTGGTGGAAGGGCAGACGGGAGTCACAATCGAAGCATGTGTGGAGTCGCAGTTGGAGGCTGCTCCCACCCCCAACGATGACCCCCTTCTCCTGCTTAAATTTCCAGCATCTGCCGATTTCCTCGTGTTTCTGTTACCATTGCCCCTTTCCAGGATCTGTTTCCCTATCTGCTCCTCCATATACCTGTTACTATTGGGCGGCCTATAAAAACACCCAGTAAAGTTATTGACCCCTTGCTGTTCCTAACCTCCATCCACAGAGACTCCGCAGACAATCCCTCCATGGCGTCCACTTTTTCTGCAGCTGTAACACTAACTCTGATCATAAGTATCACACCTCCACCTCTTTTGCCTCCCTCCCTATCCTTTTTGAAATATCTAAAACCCGGCACTTGAAGTAACCATTCCTGTGCCTGAGCCAGCCAAGTCTCTGTAATGGCCACCACATCATATCTCCAAGTACCGATCCACACTCTCTCATCCGCTTTGTTCACAACACTCCTTGCATTAAAATAGGCACATCTCAAAGCGTCGGTCTGAGCGCGTCCCTTCTCTATCACCTGCCTATCCTTCCTCTCGCACTATCTACAATGCTTTCTCTATTTGTGAGCCAACCTCCTCTTCCCCTGTCTCTTCAGTTCCGTTCCCACCCCCAGCAATTCTAGTTTACACTCTCCCCAGTAGCCTTTGCAAACCTCCCCGCCAGGATATTGGTCCCCCTGGGATTCAAGTGCCGCCCATGCTTTTTTGTACAGGTCACACCTGCCCCAAAAGAGGTCCGAATGATCCAGAAATCTGAATCCCTGCCCCCTGCTTCAATGCCTCAACCACACATTTATCCTTCACCTCTTTCTATTCCTATTCTCAATGTCGCGTGGCACAAACAGTAATCCCGAGATTACTACCTTTGGTGTCCTTCTTCTCAATTTGCATCCAAACTCCCTATAGTCTTTTTTCAGGATATCTTCCCTTTTCCTACCTCTGTCATTGGTACCAATATGTACCACGACCTCTGGCTGTTCTCCCTCCCACTGCAGGATATCTTGGATGCGATCTGAATCATCCCGGACCCTGGCACCTGGGAGGCAAACTACCATCCGAGTTTCCTTCCTGCGTCCACAGAATCACCTGTCTGACCACTACTATAGAGTCTCCTATCACTACTGCCTGAGTATAGGCGACGTTTCGGGTCGAGACCCGTCTTCTGGACTGGAAGTAAGACATTAAAAGTCAGCGGTAGAAATGGTGGAGGAGAGGAAGAGGTAAATGGAATTAATCAGGTGAAATCAGGAGGGGGGAGTGGTGAAGCAAAGAGCTGGGAGGTCGGTTTGTTAAAGGACTGGAGAAGGGAGAATCTGATAGGATTCTGACAGAAGGCCTTGCAAGAAAGGGAAGGAGAAGAGGCACCGGAGGGAGGTGATGTGCAGGTTTGGAGATAAAGTGACAGAGCCTTCTCGAACTTTTGATAATTACACCCTTCTACCATTTTCCTTTACCAGCCCGACTCCCATTTCCTTCTCTCACCCTCCCATCATCTTCCTTTGATGTTCGCCCCCCCTTCCCATTCTTCAGTGAAACTGAGAAAAGAGGCATTTCCACGTCCAAAACTCTTTCTTATTGTCAATCTTGTAACATCCGTTCAAACGATTTCGCAATATCTGGCACGGCCGCAGATGTATAGTTTGACAGAGAAGCAGGGAACCCGGCGGGTAGGGGACAGTCAGACAGAAAGTCTAATTGGCAGGTAGATAGACAGATGGATGGCTAGATAGATGGATGGATCGACACCGAGACTGATAGGGAGATCGTTATGGTGTCCAAAAAGAACAATAATCTAAATCTCAGTAAACAGGAACCAGGCAAGCACAGTGGAAATAAACAAATAAAGATATTTGTTTTTTTGCCACGCTGTGCCATTTTCCAGCGCTGAGTTTGCCGGGCGGTGAAAGATAAATTAGAACATGGGGCTCTATTCTGTCTCTCTGTAGCGGGACATATCGGCCGCTCTTTAGATTTTTATCGTACCGGGGCGAGAAAGGGACATGGGCATCAGCATAGAAACAATGAGGGACAGTTCGGCCAGTGTAGGAAACGAATTAAATCACCGTTCATTCCCTATTGCTGTAAGGTGTCCAACTGGAAAAACAGATGTTGCTCCTTTCTTCTGTGTCCTACCTCCCGATGGCAGCGGAGAAAGCCCCAGTCAGAGAAAACAGGTCTGAATATCAGTGCCGTAAGCAGCACAGTGTGACGAAACAGGGAGCTCAAATCAACCACGTGACCGTGAGGATGTATCCCGTAGTCCGAGCAACTAAATACGGTTGCTGCTGTTTTATTCTCTTTCTATCTAATGTAGTGGAGGCATCTTTGTGAACACTGAAGGTGCAGTAGTCTTGGTCAACAATTATGCAACTAAATCGCTGGGTCGATCCCTTACATCAAACTGAAACGAGGAAAGTGAACACCTTACACTAACTTACGCTAAAACTGAACTTCCACTCAACCTTTGCCTTTGCCCTTCGCTATAGATGCATCTGATATGGAGAATAGGTTCCCACTACCGAAAACCTGTATGTCTCTAATAACGTTTGAACTTCTGAATGAAATAACTCCCACTCCTCCGCTTGAAGGAGGCTATAGGCAGATTATCCGCTGATAACCTGAAATGCCCACGTTCGGCAACTGACTGGTGAAACCCCTGGCCATAGGCTCCACTGAGATTACATACATTTCTTATGGGGAGCAGGAACAGCATGATACTCTAATCAGGCCAATGCTATATACAATTGCATCATGACCTTTCCCATCAGTAAAGGGAGGTATTCGGAACGTATTGAACACCACGTTATCAATCTGCTTGTATACCTTCACTGGTGCTTGAACTTCCATCTCCTTGTTTTCCTCTACATCAACTCTCTCGAGAACCCCGACACTCATTGCGAATATCTCAGCCCTACTCACCCATAAATGGCAATTAGCCCGTACCTTAATATTGATCCCTGTCTGCCCTTCATTGTCCATTTGACAAATTGATCAGTTTCATCCCAGAACTGACAACCTGCTACTGCGACGTCAGTCTAGACACAGTGAAATGCTCTTCTCTGCGTGCCATTCAGTTCAGACAATTGAATACATAAGTATATCAAGGTGCTGCGTCAGGAAAAAAATAATGTTGTGTTGTACTTATAGGGCGTGCAATTCAGATTGCGAAATAAATAAATCCGACTATCTACCTCAACGTCACAACGAAGATCCCCCATATTCATTGCTGCTGGTTTCCCCCAAAAAAGTCAATCCAAAGGGAAGTAGCCAATCAGATCGATAACCAACCAATCAATAAGCTCCAATTTTGTTCAAGCTGTGGACCAGCCCCCAATTTTGTTACGATTTCGTAACGTACCAGCAGCAAGAGATTATACACTGAGTTGGGTTTTAATGTTAAAACCACTATCTTAATTATTATCTACTTACAATATAGTAACTTAAACAAGATAAACAAAAGTTAACAGAGTTATATATATATATATATATATATATATATATATATATATATATATATATATACACACACACCTATATGTGTGTGTGTGTGTGTTTGGCTTCCAAACTATCAAGCTTAGGAACAGTTATTAAACTCTTAAAACGGCAAGTTCATAAGGTTCAGTAATCCACGGAATAAATGATGGTAGAGAGATTTATAATCCACATAGAAGTAGGTAGGGAAAGGCCGATACGAAGAATTACAGGTTCCACGCGGGTAAAACGAAATAACAGTCGCCAAAGATCCTGTCCTTCGAGTCGTTCCGAAATCCACTTAGAAATATCACCAGGTGACAGTCACAGGAATATCGTCTTCAAGTGGTTACCACAGAACACCCCGATTCCAGGTAAGGGCCAACAAAAGTGATACCACAGGATACTCCAGCAAATCCACACATATGGATGATACAAACTGACAGTCACACATCCGTTGTGCACTGCGTGCCGATGATCAACCCAACCTTTTACGCTCTTACGATTACAGCAACAAACTGGTTCAAACAGCTTTTCCGTTTCTCTCTCTCTCTCTCTCTCTCTCTCTCTCTCTCTCTCTCTCTCTCTCTCTCTCTCTCTCTCTCTCTCTCTCTCTCTCTCTCTCTCTCTCTCTCTCTCTCTCCCTCTCTCTCTCTCGCTCTCTCTCGCTCTCTCTCTCTCCTCCACTTCCTCCTCCTCCTCCTCCTCCTCCTTCCCCCCGCCACCCTATCTCCGTATGTTTTTAATTCTGCAGCAGGCGGTGATTGACGTGATAGACCCGCCTCACTCAGGCGCTTAAAGTAATACTCACAGTACAAGCCTGCGTCTCTCCTAACACCTGTGACAGCGCTCCGTGTAGATGTGCTCAACGGTGTGAACGGCATTACCCTGAGGGAATTAGCCGTATCTCCTAACCTTTTGTGTGATTTTACATTCAAAGTAATTTGGATTTTCATATCATAATGCTACCAATAAATCCGCTCTTCAGAAAACCTCTGAAGAAGTTTGTCGAAGTTTTAGATGCCGATTCTATGGAAGTAGAAGCGCTGTCACGATTTCTTCGTAATTGCACTCACGTGCTGGACCTGGGACACATCCTCTGAAATGGTAACAGCATGTGATGACCCTCTCCACCTGTGATCCTCCGATGAGGACTGGTTCAGGGATCCACGGGTTCATCTTCCTGAAGTCAATAATCAGCTTCATGGCCTCGCTGACATTGAGTGAGTTGTTGGCACTACTCCGACAGATTTTCAGTCTCCCTTCTCTATGCTGATTTGTGACCAGCTTTGATTCATCCAATGACAGTGGTGTCTTCAGCAAAATTAAATGTGACATTGGAGCTGTGCATAGCCTCAAAGACAGAAGCACAAAAAAATCAAGCAAAGGGAATAAGCATACAACCCTACGGTATACCCGTACTGATGGCTATTCTGGCGATTTGTTTGCGAATCTGAACTGACTGGGGTCTGCTACTGAAGAAATCGAGGATCCAATTGCAGAGTAAGGTTCTGACACCAGGTTCTTGCAACTTATTGATTATATTTGTTGGATGACATATTGAATGCTGAGCTGCACTGGATGAACAGCATCCTGATGTATGCGTCTTCGGTGTCCAGATGTTCCAGGGTTTGAACCTTGTTTGACAAGGGTTTGACAAGGTTCCGTACGGTATAATATTGAAGTAGTAAAATGGGTTCAACAGTGGCTAGATGGGAGATGCCAGAGAGTACAGATGTGTAACTGTTTGTCAGGTTGGAGGCCAGTGACTAATGGTGTGCCTTAGGAATCTGTATTGGGTCCAATGTTGTTTGTCATATACATTAATGATCTGGATGATGGGGTGGTATATTGGATTAGTAGGTATGCAGATGATACTACAGTACGTGGCATTGTGGATAATGAAGTAGGTTTTCAAAGCTACACAGCACAAAGAGTGAATTAGGCCAGTTAGAAGAGTGGGCTGAACGATGACAGATGGATTTTAACGCTGATAAGTGTGAGGTGCTACACTTTGGTAGGAATAATCTAAATAGGACATACATGGTCAATGGTAGGGCATTGAAGAATGCAGTAGAACAGAGTAATCTAGGAATAATGGTGCATAGTTCCCGGAAGGTGGTATTTCATGTGGATAGGGTGGTGAAGAAAGCTTTTGGTATGCCGGCCTTTACAGATCAGAGCATTGAGTATAGGAGTTGGGATGTAATGTTATAATTGTACAAGGCATTGATAAGGCCAAACTTGGAGTATTGTGTACAGTTCTGGTCACCGAATTATAGGAAAGATGTCAACAAAATAGAGAGAGTACAGAGAAGATTTACTAGAATGATACCTGGGTTTCAGCACCTAAGTTACAGGGAAAGGTTGAACAAGTTATTTCTTTATTCTTTTCAACGTAGAATGTTGAGGGGAGACTTGATAGAGGTATTTAAAATTGTGAGCTGGATAGATCGAGTTGACGTGGATAGGCTTTTTCCTTTGAGAGTAAGGGAGATTCAAACAAGAGGACATGATTTGAGAGTTAGGGGGCAAAAGTTTAAGGGTAGCACGAGGGAGAATTTCTTTACTCAGAGAGTGGTAGCTGCGTGGATTGTGCTTCCAGTAGAAGTGGTAGAGGCAGGTTTGATATTGTCATTTAAAGTTAAATTGGATAGGTATATGGACAGGAAAGGAATGGAGGGTTATGGGCTGAGTGCGGGCCAGTGGAACTTGGTGAGAGTAAGCGTTCGGCACGGACTAGAAGGGCCAATCTCTGTTTCAGTGCTGTAATTGTTATTTGGCTGAGTGAAGAGCCAATGAAATTGAGACTGCTGTGGACCTGCTGTGACGGTAGGTAAACTGGAGCGGATCTGAGTCGTGTCTCAGACAGGAGTTGATATGCTTCATCAACAAACTCTCAATGCATTTTGTCACAGTGGATGTAAATGCTACTGGACGATTGTCATTGAGGCAGGTGACCACGTTCTCCTCAGGCACCGCTATAATTAAAGCCTGTTTGAAGCAGGCAGGCAACTCAGAGCGCGTAAGCGAGAGGTTAAAAATATCGGTGAAAGCTGCAGACAGTTATCAGCACGGGTTATTTTTTTTCTCGTCCAGGTGCTCAGTCTGGGCCGGATGCTTTTGATCTGTTCACCTTCCTGAGCGATGCTGTCATGTCAGCCATGAGGCAGACATCATACCGTCTTCTAGGGTTTGGGAGTTCTTAACGTTTCCTCCATGACGGTCAAAGCGAGCTTAGAGGGCATTGGAATCATGTGGAAGCAATGCCTTGCTTTCACCTGTGTCTCTTGGCCTCACCTTGTAGGAAGTGATCGCATTCAAGGCCTGCCACAGCTGCCGAGCGTTTGTCAGTGATTCAGGTTTGACCCTCAGCAGATTGCGGATCTGATAGCTCAGCCAGGGAGTGTGATTGGGGAAGACTCGGTGGATGACTTGGTGGGGACACACTCATCTACGACTGTTTTTATAAAGTCCGTGACAACCACGGTGATGATCATTCAGATCCTCTGATAAATCCCTAAGCACGGCCAAGTTCATCGACTCAAAGCAATCGTACAGCCGCTCCCCTGCCTCCAGCGACCACCTTTTTGTTGTCTAGTCTCTGGATCCTTGTGTGTTGCTGCCTGAACGCAGGGAGGAGATGTACAGCCTAATAATCAGATTTCCCGAAATGCGTTCTCAGAACAGTAGCCTTCCTAACCGCACTGTCGCATTGTTCGTGTGTTTGTGACCCTTGGAGCTGCAGGTAACATTCTGAGGATATTTGGACAGAGATTCTGTCAAACAAGCCTGAATACAGGGAGGAGATACACAGGCAACAGATCTGATTTCCCCCGAAACACGGTCTAGAAACATGCGGCTTTCCGAATCCTACTAACGCAGTGTTCAGTTGTTTTGTGACCTTTGGAGCTGCAGGTAACATTCTGAAGATAGCTCCAAACAAGCCTGAGTGAAGTCACTGAAGATTTGAACGGAATCAAGCTAGACTGCTTCTTCTTTGCTAATGTCATCATTCAACTTCTCGAGTGCTGGTTTAACGTAGACATTTGGCGGCATGTTAACTGCAGACAGGATCACGAAGATGAACTCTCTTGGTAAGTCGAATGGTCGGCATTTAATCATCAGAAGTTCCATCTCGGAGGAACAAGAGAGTGACAAGACTGTTGTGCCATAGTCCCTCAAAAAGTTTATTCAGAAACACAGAACTTTACCTTTTGACTTATCAGAATCAGCGGTCCAGTCCATTCTGCGTATGGACAAACCTTCGGGTCTTATCGATGCTTTAGGAGTAGGCCATATCTCCGCAAAACACGGAACGTAGAAATTTCTGATTTCCCTCTGATACCGTAATCTCGCCCTCAATTTTTGTTCTCCAGGCTATGTACATTTGCTAATAAAATGTAAGGGTAGAAGGGGATTCTTTCCTCTACGGTTTAGCCCTCCTTCCTCCCACTCTTACGGCTATGATGACGTACATTCTACCGCTTAAAGGTGCTCTACCTGTATGCTTGAGAGTTAAGCCAGCCGATTCCTTCAGAGGATCGTGAAATTGTTGTTTCATTAACACGGTTCAAAAGTACCGTACACCTTAAAGTGAATATTCAAGCTGTATATTGTCCTGAGATTAGTTCAGAGAAGAGAATATTTAGAAGTTTTGTAAGCTGCCGGAACACGCCGTTGTGATCCACGAGCACCATCTCACACAAATGATGTTTTTCGAATTGATCACTAGGTGTTGGCTGAGAAGTTGAAGAAACGAAGCGAAGTGACGGACCTTTTCTTTCTCATTATTGGAGAAGATGAGTGTTTCCCATGTATGTAAACTTATCTGTGAAACATGTCTCGGATGATCTCATCAGTGAAGCTTTGCGAAACAGCTGGAATGTTGAAAAGTCCTAGTGATCAGTGGATATTATGAACTAGGTCTTCCATTCACCCATATCCCTCCCCGCCACCCACACCCCAGCCCCGGCGGCTGCTGATCAAGTTGCACACTGTCCATAGTATCATTTATGTGAACGCGAGAACCCGTGGTGTGTTTCGAATTTGTTCATATAAAGGGTTGAGTAGAAGTTCCTACTGGTGATTTTGTTGAAGCCACGTTAGTCACTGCAGGGACACAGATCCTGCACAGGCTGGAGATCTGGATGACCAATGGAACCGTGCTTTGGCGCTTCGGCGATGACGTCATTAATGGTTATTGGCTTGGGTCTCAGAAGGAGAGGGTGAGAACATTCTGCTGCGGCAAGGAGTGGTGCCCAGAAGGCGGTCGATTGCGCAGTCATGTATGAGGTTGACAGGGTGCTTACTTTCTTTTACTGAAGGCGGCAGCACATACAAAATGCTGCGGGAGCTCCGCAGATCCGGCAGCATCCATGGAAATGAACAAACATTTGGCGTTTCAGGTCGCGAAGGTTCATCAGGCTTGGGAAGAGGTGGGAAGAAGGCAGAATAAGAGGACTGGGGGAGGGAGGGGATGACAAGCTAGAAGGCGATAGTTGGTCAGGTGGACGGGGTTGGGGGACGAAATAAGTGGCTGGGAAATAATAAGTGGAAAAGCCAAAGGAGAAGATAGAATTTGTTAGGAGAAGGGTTTGAATACTAGGATAAAGGGTAGGAGCAGGGCCACGGGGTGGGGGGCGGGGAGGGGAGGTTAAGAGATCGGTGTGGAGAAGAGCTAAAAGACCAGAAGACCAGAAGAGGGAAGGGTAAAGGGAAAATTGGAAGTCAGGGAATTCGATGCCAATGTCTTCAGAATGGAGGCTACCTGGACTGAAAATGAGATGTAGCTCATCCAAACTGCAAGAGGCCTCATTACGGCAGAACAGGAGGCGATGGACCGACATGTCGAAGCGGGAATGAGGATAGAATTTGAAATGGTTGGCCACCAGGAATTCTACCTTCATTGATGGAGCTGAGATTCTCGACAAGATGATAACCGATTTAATTAAAGGTCTGTATGCGTTCGAGATCTACATAAGCCTAGATGCCACATTAGTTTAAGGTTCATTATTATCACAGGCACGTACAAACAGCATATTCTTTTTACTATTTCTATTACAAGATCCTTAACCGAGACAATTCTCAAAGTCAGCACAGCAGCCCAATGACAGTTTAGCATTGTTCTATGGTGATAAAGTCTGTGGAGTCTCGGAATGGAGAAGATCAACAATAACGATCATGAAACCGAGAGATGAGGCTGAGAGTGTTTCACAAGAACATTCACTGACTTCTCCAATCGTCATTTCTTCATCTGTGGGATTTGGTAATTTCGTGTCAAGCTATCCACAGCTCATCACAAATGGGATTCTACTTCATTTGCATCATGTTTATTTTTACCCCAGCTGCTGGAAGACAGGTCAGCCTTGTGTAGTATTGAATATTCAGTGTACTGGAGCGAGTATAAATGAATGATCGTGGATATTCATCAGCTCAGAGTTTCTTCAGCGAGATCGCGGGCGGCTGGAAGACAGCCGATTCTCACGCAGCATGCTCGAAATATTTTATCGTGTTAGAAAGATATACTTCATGATCATTTCCGTTATTGGATTCCCTGGTAAGAATTTTGGCGAACTATCATTTGCGGTTCTGTATGCGCGGTCTTTGGACTCATTCATTTACCGGCAGCGTTGTGATGCCGGTGTATCACTGAGTGCGGTGCAGACATTGTGACAAAACGCTGAGTTCGTGCAGCGGTAGATTATCGGAGTTTACTTGGACAGCGGTTTTGAGTTATCAATCGAAACCCGCTCTCAAAGTAAACTCCGATAATCCAGCGCGCTCGTAACCTGCTCGGTGTTATTGCGTATCAATGGCGCAACATGGTTTAAATTCAGATTTAACAGTATGGCGCCATGTTTTAAGAAATTGAAGGTAACGCGGGAAATAAATTGACGTTGTAGACATCATTTGTCTGTTCGATCCCGAAACCTCGGGAGTTTCGGAAATAAGCGTCTAAGCGCGTTTTACTGTGCCAGGTTTTGTTTCCGTGTCCTGTTCCGTGAAGTGAAGAGGGAGTTAAGATCCAGACCAGCGGGGTCCATTAGAGGTGAGACGGCGTAAGGCTTATGCGATACTCCGCTCCGGAACAATAGCATCGAACCATTTAGAATCCTGCTGCAGCAATTTGGATCAACTCCTGAAGAAGCAGATGTTTTGAAATACCTATATTATCTGCGGTGTTTTAAACACTAACGTGTAAAGTAGTTGAAAAGGTCAGCGAGCCAGGCAGAATATCGAAATGCGAAAATCGAGCTTTCTGATGGAGATCCTTGATGCAGGGTGAAGGAAACGCGGCTTGCATTGCAGCAGTTAAAAGAAGCGAACTAAGTGGGGACTCGTTGGGCGGCTGCACAACGGGGAGTCTAGAAGGAGACGAAGGTGGTGGAAATGAAGTTGCTCTGAGAAGATTGCCGAGGCTTTCAGGGAATACACGTCAGTTGAAAACCTGATGGTTTAAAATTTAGAATGATTTCCCCCAAAGCGCCCACGGGGACCAGTTGACAATGGCTCCTTCAGAAACTCTGCGCCCCTGTCAGTACTGTGTACCCAACGATTTCACCCAATATGCACTCATGAGAGTCGTTTGCGTTTCCCGCTTTACACCTTTTAAACTCCGGAAATGAGTTGTCTGTAAAGTTTCATTGTTCTCAGTTTCCTACTTATCTCTGTCTTGTGACTCAGGGAACGGAAAGACAGTAATTTATTCATTCTTTTTTTCTCTTCCCCCAGTGAATTTAACTGCGATTGTGATCCTGTCCCGGGGAAAGTGCGGCCTCTCTACCTGCACCACTCGCTACCTGGTGGCCATGGCAGCGGCGGATCTACTAATCATCATCTTTCGTGTTACATTGTGGCGGGTCAGTTATTATTACTTTCCTGGACATCACCCCCGTATGCAGCGCGATCTCTGCCTTGGGTGTGGCGTTCACAAACTGTTCTGTCTGATTCACCGTCACTTTTACTTTTGATCGGTTTGTCGCCATCTGTTGCCAGAAGTGGAAAGCAAAGTATTGCACCGGGAAAACTGCGGCTGTGGTTCTGACAACAACTGGCGTTCTGCTCTGTTTTATAAATGTGCCCTACTTCTTTATATATTATCCTGTGAAAGTGATTGACAATATACCCTGGGACTTTATTCCAAAGGCCGGCTACTATACGGATCCCGGGTGGGTAGGATTTTGCTGGTTTTCTACTGTTCTAACGCCATTACTCCTGTTCGTTTTAATACTCCTGCTCAACGCTCTGACAATCAGACACATTTTAGTGACTAGTCGCGTCCGTAAGGGGCTGAAGGGTCAGAGAAAAGCGGAGAACCGCAGTGACCCGGAGATGGAGAGCAGAAGGAGGTCTGTGATCTTACTTCTCACCGTCTCCGGAAGCTTCATCATCCTCTGTTCGGTGACAGTTGCCGAATTTCTTTATTACATATTTGCCGGATTGAATCAAAATAATTACAGCGATTCGGAAAACATATTTGAAGACACTGGAGAGATGTTGTTGATATTAAGTTGTTGCACAAACACGTTTATTTATGGAGTAACTCAATCCAAGTTCAGAGAGCAGTTCATCAGCGCAGCGAAATATCCGCTCATGGCAACTTTTAAATTCATCAATAAACAAAATATTTAAATTCTTTCCAGAGGCGGTGGTGGTGTTTTCCATCTTGACACGACAGAATCGGCGGCCATCGGAGAACGTGTCAGCGGGAGAATCCCGAATGCGGCACCACACAGCAACAGACCCCGTGGCACCCGAAGCCTGTGACCTCCGCCTCCTAACAATTCTTAAATGCATCCTAACATTAATCTTCATTTTTCCACATATTCCAGCTCTCCTCACCTCTGCACCGCTTTGGGTAATAAGTCCCTCACCTCAGTGTAAATACTCATTGTCAAATGACCTACAAAGCCGTTGCATCTCGGTGACGGAAACAACACAATCCAACTGGCGGAAATGCTGCCGTCACTATGGAGACCCGGCGGAATTCACTGAGCGGTCAGATCGGACCTGTTCTCGGATTACTCAGATTGAGCAGGCAGCGCCGGCACAGAGAGTTCACTGATTGCGTTCTACAACGGCACACCCTTCAATACCTTCTCAGCAGACAACATCGATATCCTGACTTCAACTGCCGAGGTTACTTGTGTTCAGTAAGAGGGAATGAACTTCGTGATGTGGCTACCAGTGCGGGGAATACCTCCCCAATGTCGACTAATCATCTGAAAAGTCGAATTACAAAGGTGATTGCATGACTTTATGAGGAGGGAGCCTTCCTTTCTCAATTCCCTGCGTGTTTCTAATCTGTATCGAAGCGGTTTAATGAACACAACGCGGCAGAGTCCGCCAATAGGCACTTTAGTGAGTCTTTAGGCGAAAACCCGAAGGTTAATTCAGACGGCATGGGGTAACCACAGGACTTAGGAGCAGAACTGGACCATTCGATCCATCGAGCTCTTCCGTCTATCCTTTCTAAGTGATCTGTTCCTCAACCCCAATCTGCTTCCTCCCATAAACACTTAGGGCCCTCGCCAATCAAAAAATTAAACCAATTTTCATCGCTGCACCCAATGACTTTGGGTCCACATTTTCTGTGGCAGTTAATCGGAGTTCTCTTGAAGTGAGTGCCCGCACTGGATTTGTCTTCGTTACAACGAATTATCCTGTAAGGTAGCCTTCAGGGAAGCTGGAACAACGGCTCATACGTTTCTATGCATCTTCTATTTCTGAATTTCCCCCCGTTAAAAACCTATCTACACATAAATCCTTGGTCCCAAAGTGCATGCCCCACAGCTCCATACACTGTATTCCACCTGTCACTGCTTTGCCCACTCTGTCAAACTGAAACCCTGCCGGCGACAATACTTGTCTCTGCAGGTAAATCCTAACCATCTGAATCCTATCTATTAGCTGACTCTGCGTTATTGAAAAGCTCCTCTGCCCGTCGGACCCAGGTTTATCTCTGCTTCCTGATATAACGAAATATTATCGATCTCCCAGTATTTTGATAGATTACATTTTGGAAAATTGGGCACAAAGATCACTACCAAGGGCACAACAATCTGTGCTCTTATTTATTGCATTATCCAGTGTTAAAGATGGCCACGATCTGAAGACATTCATGACTAACTCCAACACTTCATCCATTCTAGAGCTGATATGCCTCAGATAGCGCAGTCCCCTCCAAACTATGTCGGTCTCACGAGTCAATGTTGATGAGATGTATTCATTTAATACTTGTATGTGTTTTTTTTGTGGTTCTACATTAGATAGCCCTTCACACTAACGGTGTCTATTCCACACTCACACCCGACACCCAAGTATGAAGTTACCCATTAATCTCAAATATACAGTGTGCAAATCTACAGTTAAGTGCAGTGTAGCATGGGCATCCATTACCATTAATACACCGTACTGTTCAAAATATACGGGCACTTATATGGAGCCAGGGTGCCGGAGAGTTTTTCACAGTGCGGTACTTGTCAACACGGAGAGGTGAGCGGGATAGTAAATCTTCAATTCTAGTCTTTCCCTCTGCCTTTCCAGTTCTGATGGGTCTCGGCTAGAAGTCCCACCAATAGATGCTGTCTGACCTGCCGAGCTCCCCCACACATCATGTGCATCGCTCTAGATTTCCATCAGCTGCGGTACATCTTGTGTCTTTGTAAATCCGTCGGGATCTAAGGATGTTGCGTACGGGGAGGGTGGAGCTCCGCTGGAGGGGTAGCAGGTAGCAGGGAAGTAGTGCCGGGTGTGAGGGAGGAGTTGGTGCGGGTGCTGCCTCACCCAGCCATGGGATACCAGGCAAGGACATTTAATTACAAACTATTTATCGATCATTACGGAATGCCTGTCTGGCGCTTTACGTTCCGCCCCCTCTCGACCATGAATCCACTGTCCCTGCCCCCTTTCCACTCTCAGTCGACAATAGAGACACATATCAGACTCAGATTTATCATCAGTCACATATGTCATGAAATTGGTTTTGATGTTTGAACTTCCATTTCCTTGTCCGTCTTCTCATAAGTATTCTTGAGAACCCGGTCACTCTTTCTGAATGTCCTAACCCTACTCACCCGTGGAAGGTAATCACCACGTACCTCAATATTGACCCCTATCAGCCCTTTGCTGTCCATCTGAAAATCAGATCAATGTCATCCGATAACCAATGATCCATTGGCGTTTTATGCAAAAATATCTAGTCACGTGGCATGCTCCTCTTGTGTGCTGTTCATTTCAGAAGATTCAACAGATAAGTACATCAAGGAGACACATCAGGACAACAAAAACAGAATTTACAATTGTCAGTGTTGGATCAAATCTCATGAATGCGGGCGCTCTGTAAGTTTATTCATTTGCATTGACTGGAAGATCCTGTGTGCGGTGACTGAATGACTTTGCTTCATACTGGTGTGAACTTCGAGCGTTGTTGGTTTACCACGTGACGGACTGCATCAATTTGATGCACACACAAAATGCTGGAGGATCTCAGCAGGTCGGGCAGCATTTATCAAAATGAATAAACAGTTGACCTTTCAGGCCCCGACACAGCTTCAGCCAGCAAAACGAAGGGGAAAACGCCAGGACAAAAAGTTTCGGGGAGGGGGAAGAGGACAAGCTGGAATGCTCGACGTCTCAGTACGTCGGACAGAATCTATGGAAATGAATAAGCAGTTGAAGTTTACACATAAGAACATGTGAGCAGAAATAGGCCATTCATCCCATCGAGTCTGCTCCGCCATTCCATCATGGCTGATCCCGGATCCCGCTCAAACCCATACACCTGCCTTCTCCCCAAATCCTTTGATTTCATGACCAATCAGGAAAGGACCATCTTCCACCTTAAGCATACGCACGGAGTTGGCGCATGCCAACCGCAGTCCATGAAAAAACATTCAACAGCTTCACTTCTCTCTGCCTCAAACAAATCCTCCTTACCTCTGTTCTGAAAGGTCACTCCCCAATTCTGAGGCTGTGCCCTCTAGTTCTGGATTTCTCCACCAGAGAAAACATCCTCTCCATATCCACCCTATCTCGTCCTTTCAACCTAACTGTGTTCAGGCCATAGAGATGGGGCGTTAATTGGACTGAATAACGGTATTTCTCCACCAACCTGAGAATGGCCTTAGACTGGCAGAAGAGGAGTCTATGGAACGAAATGCCAGGGTTAAATGGGGATAAAAATTGAAATCTTTAGCCATGAATGTTTGGAAGTGAATAAACAGTTGATTGTTCGGCCCGCGACTCTTCAGCAGGGCTGGAAAGTAAGGTGGAAGATGCCAGAATAAGATCGTTGGGGAAGGAGGAGGAAGACATTTTTTGAGGATGTAACCAGGAAGTTGGACGGGGGAGATCCAGTGGATGTAATGTACCTCGATTTTCAGCAGGCATTTGATAAGGTCCCACATAGGAGATTGGTGGGTAAAATCAAAGCTCAGGGCATCGGGGGGAAGACATTGACATGGATGGAAAACTGGTTGGCAGATAGAAAGCAAAGGGTAGCGGTGAATGGGTGTTTCTCGGAATGGCAGGTGGTGACTTGTGGGGTGCCACAGGGCTCGGTATTGGGACCACAGCTGTTTACGATTTACGTCAACGATTTAGATGAAAGCATTGAGAATAACATCAGCAAATTTACTGATGATACTCAGCTGGGTGGCAGTGTGACATGTGATGAGTATGTTAGGAGAATTCAGGTTGACTTGGATAGGCTGGGTGAGTGGGCAGATACTTGGCAGATGATGTTTAATGTGAATAACTGTGAGGTTATCCACTTTGGGAGTAAGAACAGGAAGGCGATTATTATCTGAACGGTGTAGAGTTAGGTAAGGGAGAAATGCAAAGAGATCTAGGAGTCCTTGTTCATCAGTCACTGAAGGTGAATGAGCAAGTGCAGCAGGCAGTGAAGAAGGCTAATAGAATGTTGGCCTTTATTACAAAGGGAATTAAGTACAAGAACAAGGAAATCCTCTTGCATTTGTACAGAGCCCTGGTGAGACCACACCTGGAGTATTGTGTACAGTTTTGGTCTCCAGGGTTAAGGAAGGACATCCTGGCTGTAGAGGAAGTGCAGCGTAGATTCACGAGGTTAATTCCTGGGATGTCTGGACTGTCTTACGCAGAGAGGTTAGGGAGACTAGGCTTGTGCACGCTGGAATTAAGGAGATTGAGAGGGGATCTGATTGAAACATATAAGGTTATTAAGGGATTGTACAAGATAGAGGCAGGAAATATGTTCCAGATGCTGGGAGAGTCCAGTACCAGAGGGCATGGTTTGAGAATAAGGGGTAGGTCATTTAGGACAGAGTTAAGGAAAAACAACTTCTCCCAGAGAGTTGTGGGGGTCTGGAATGCACTGCCTCGGAAGGTAGTGGAGGCCAATTCTCTGGATGCTTTCAAGAAGGAGCTAGATAGGTATCTTATGGGATCAAGGGATATGGGGACAAGGCAGGAACCAGGCATTGATAGTAGATGATCAGCCATGATCTCAAAATGGCGGTGCAGGCAGGAAGGGCCGAATGGTCTACTTCTGCACCTATTGTCTATTGTCTATTGTCTATAAATCAGAAAGGTGATAGTTGAAGCCAGATGGTTGGGGAATGTAGACGACATGAGTGACTGGGAAGTTATCAGTGGAGAAGGCAAAGAGCTCGGGAAGGATGAATCAGACGTGAGAGGAGAGTAATCATGCGAGAAGGGGAAGGAGGAGGGGCATCGGGAGAAGTGGTAGGAAAATGAGGAGAAGCATAAGAGGCCAGAGTGGGGAATATCAGGAAAATGGAAAGTGGAGGGGAAAACACTGGAAAATAGAGATAACCATGTTCATGCCATACCATTTGTGGTTACCAAGGCGGAATACAAGGGGTTACTCCTTCCGCCTGTGAGTGGCCTCATCGTGGCACGAGGAGTTCATGTCTCACCGGGAATGGAGACAGGAATTGAGGTGGTTGGACACTGGGAATTCCGCTTCTGTTGATGGAGCTCAGGTACTCGTCGGAGCCTTAATGAACTTGAATAAGGGTCGCGGCCAGAAACGTCGACTGTTTAGTCATTTCAAAAGGTGCTGCCTAACCTGTTGAATACTTCCAGCATTTTGTGTGTGTTGCAAATAATTTGCTTAACGGTTTGAATGCGTTCCGTATCTGCGTAAGCCCGGATGCGATACTTGTTTAAGGCTCTTCACTGTATTACAGGAACGTACAAACAACATGTTCTTGTTTATATTTCTATTGCTGTGATCTATAACCGAGACAATTGGCAGGGTGAAACGGAGCAGCCCAATGGCAGTATCGCACCGGCCTGTGATGACAAATCTAGGAATGCACAACAACCTCTACTGACTTTTGGAATCGTCATTTCTTCGTCTCTAAGATTTTGCAATTTCCTCTCAAATTAACCATACCAGTTGACAATTGGGATTTTATCTCAATGACATCATGTTTATTTTTTACCCTGGCTGTTGGAAGACAAGTCAGCCTTGTGTAGTATTGAATATTCAGTGTGCTGGAGCGAGTATAAATGGGTGACAGTGGAGATACATCAGCTCAGAGTTTCTTCAGCAAGATGACAGGGAGCTGGAAGACAGGCTGAATCTCAGAGAACACAGCATGCTTGAAACATTTTACCGAGTGAGGAAGATATGGTATATGATCGTTGCCGTTATTGGTGTTCCGGGTAAGAACATGGGCGAACTAACATTTGCTGTTCTAAGTGCGCTGTATTTGGACTCGTTCGGTTACCGACAGCGTGGTGATGCCGGTGTATCAGAGAGTGCGGTGCAGACATTGTGACAAAATTCTTGTGTTGGTTTAGAAGTTCACTTGCAGATTAATCCGTGGCCTCGGCTGAAAAAATAATTCGGCAGTTGAAACAGATGTAGAGTGGAAGATGGGTGAGGTGGATTCATTTTCTGGATTCAAGTCACAAGTTCATCTTTTGATTTATGAAAAGGCAAAGCCATTGTAACAGTAAATGCCGGTAATACAACGTTCTCGGCACCTGTGCGAGCTACTTGGTGTCATTTAGAATAATGTTGCAGAAGTTTGGAGAAACCCCAAAAGAGGCAGATGCTTTGAAGTAGCTATACTGTCGTTCCTTTGGAAATTGGATGGTTTCAGCACTACCATCCAAAATACCCGACACATTTAGCGGGTCAGGGAAAATCTTTAAAAGCGAAAATTGAACTTTTCTGATCAAAGTGAAGGAACCGCGGCCAAACGCAGTTGCAGAAATTTTTAAACAGCGAACCAAGCGAGACAAACTGGAGCTGGGGAGGGGACGAGGACATGTGAACGTGGGAAATAAATTTGCTTTGAACTTTGTGAATGGACCGAAGGGAGGGAGTGGGGTTTCACTGTATGGGGAGATCCCAGAACATAAGTGACAGGAACCGGGCAGTCATCATCGCCGAGCAAGTTGCCGAGGTATCCAGGTTTACACATCAATCGAAAACCTGATGGTGGGAGATTTATATTGATTTCTCCAAACCGCCCTCGACGAGCAGTTACAATGCCTCCTTCCCGAACTCTGATTTCTTCCAGTACCGAGTACCATAACCTGTCACCCGGCGTGCACGGGTGTGAGGCATTTGCGACTCACGCTTTACATCTTTGAAACTTCCTCCAATGAGTTGTCGGCAAAGTTTGATTGTTTGCAATTTCCAGCTTATCTCTACCCTTAGACCCACGCAGCCGTGAGATAGCAATTCGCTCATTCTTTATTTTGCTGTTTCTCCAGTGAATTTAACGGCGACTGTGATCCTGTCCCGCGGAAAGTGCGGCCTCTCCACCTGCACCACTCGCTACCTGGTGGCCATGGCAACGTCGGATCTACTAACCATCATCTTTGATGTAACACTGTGGCAGATCAGTTATTATTACTTCCCCGGGACTTTCCTGGACATCACCCCCGTGTGCAGTGTGATCTCTGTCCTGGCAGAGGCAGCCACTGACTGTTCTGTCTGGTTCACCGTCATGTTTACATTTGATCGATTTGTCGCCATCAATTGCCAGAAGCGGAAAACAAAGTATTGCACCGGGAAAACTGCGGCTGTGGTTCTGACAACAACCGGCGTTCTGCTGTCTTTTAAAAATGTCCCCTTCTTCTTTATATATGGTCCTTTGAAAGTGATTAACAATATACCCTGGGACTGTAAACCGAAGCCCGGATACTATACGGATCATGGGTGGATGGGATATAGATGGCTTTCTACCGTTCTAACGCCATTACTCCCGTTCGTGTTAATAATGCTGTTCAACGCTCTGACAGTCAGACACATTTTAGTGAGTTGTCGCGTCCGTCAGGGGCTGAGAGGTCAGATTAACTCGGAGAACCGCAGTGACCCGGAGATGGAGAGCAGGAGGAGGTCTGTGATCTTACTTCTCACCATCTCCGGAAGCTTCATCATCCTGTGGTCGGTGGATGTTGCCGAATTCCTTTATTACACCATTGCTGGAGTGGATCCAAATAATTACAGTGATTCTGAATTAATATTTCAACAATCGGCATATATGTTGGTGATATTAAGCTGCTGCACAAACACGTTTATTTATGGGGTAACTCAGTCCAAGTTCAGAGAGCAGTTCCTCAGCGCAGCGAAATATCTGCTCACGTCAATTATTCAACTAATTAATAAACAAAATATCTAAGCTCTTCTCAGAGGCTGTTCCAGTGTTTTCCATCCTGACACTATGGAACTGGCGGTCATCAGAAAACATGCCCGCGGGGAGAATAAAACTGGTTAAATGCCCGAGGGAGACTAAACATAGGCACAGTCACCCGCAGCCCCGGACGTGGACTACCCACCAATGATTAACCTCACACACCCACTTATTTCTATTGCACCACATTCCCGCCCCTGTCACTGCCACACCCCGAGCGTATTTGGACATTGGTCTATCTCTGAAGGCGTCTTACATGAAATTATTCCTCATTTCCCTAGGTACAAAGAATTTCAATAAATTCAACAACTGAGAATCGGCCAAAGGTCAGTTTAGTAAGGCTTTGGGCGAAGGCCAGGTGGTAAATCCAAACAACACGGGGTAAGACCATGAAAACACTGGGTAGAGGAGCCGGATTGGGCCATTCGGTCCATCAGGCTCTGACAGGTGGTCGCGGTGTTTTCCATCTTGACACGTCAGAACTGGCGGTCATCGGAGAACGCGGCCGCGGGGAGAATAAACCTGGTTTAGAGACCGAGAGAGACACAACACAGGCACACACCTTTCGTCATCCGTAGCCCCCGACGGGCACACCCTACCAATGATGAAGCGAACACTGCCGCTTATCTTTATTTTATCATTTTTCCGCCCTTGTCAGCGCCTCACTCCTTTGGACAATGAGTCCCGCACTCTAGCGTGATTGGCCATTGGTCAGGTGACCTACAAAGCCGTTTCTTCTCGGTGACAGAAAGGAAACGGAGCATCTAGCGGAAATGCTGCGTTCACAAGGAGATCGGTAGAATTCACTCTGAGCGGCCCAGAGATCAGATCGAGCCCGGCCCGTACTCACAGTGAGTAGGCAGAGCCGCAGAGATTCAGCTCATTACATCCAACATCGGCACGTCCTTCTAAACGCTATAAACAGTCAGCGTCCACGTAAACTTAACATCAACTGATCTTAACGTAAACGTAACTTAACGTTAACTGTGAGTGTGCCTGTGCAGAGTGAGTTGGTATCAGCTTTGTGATGTCTCCTCCTGCACAGGGACAGTATCATCAAGGTCTAATTATCATCTGCAGAAACTCTATTTCTGAATTGTCTTGCATGAATAAATGAAGAAGGTGCCTTTATTCCGCATTTCCCTGCATAACGAAGAATTTCAATAAATTCAACAACGCAGAGCCGGCCAATAGGCACTTTCAAAGGCTTTGAGCGAAGGCCAGATGGTTAATTCAGACAATAAAACTACATGGGATAAGACCACAGGACATAGGAGCAGAACTGGGCCACTCGTTCCATCGAGCACTTCGCCTTTCTTTCTCGGGGGGTCCGTTCGACAACTCCAAACTCTTTCGTTTTCCCAGAAACCGTTAGCCCCCTCACCAATCGAGAACCTTTAAACCTTTTCCCTCACCACACCCTATGGGTTGGTCTCCACACCTTCTACGGCATCGAATTCGAGTCCTGTTCACATGATAGGCACATGGAGCTTAGAAAAATAGAGGGCTATGGGTAAGCCTAGTAATTTCTAAGGTAGGGACATGTGCGGCACAACATTGTTGGCCGAAGTGTCTGTATTGTGCTGTAGGTTTTATATGTTTCTATGTTTCTACGCGCAAGGGGCCCAATCTGTACACCACACACTATCAAACTGCGCATGCGCGCCTGCCACTTTGTCCCAATCGACCTGATGGATACGTTCACATCCTTTCCATCTCCACGATACACTCCCTTCCCTCTTCCGACGTGATCCTCACTCCCTCTCTCCACGGCGATCACCTTCCCTGCGGCCGAATCTCTGATTGCACGGTTGCCCTGGCTGCCGGCGGGAGGTGGAGGGTCCCGGGGCGGACGCAGCCAGAGGCATAGCCAACCTCCTGTACAGTCTGGAGACGCAGCCGGTGCTCTGAGAACCCTGGACCCGGGTCGGATGGAGCTCAAGGAGAGTCGGGGAGGCAGAGTTTCCACCCTTGGCAAGGATCTGTCCGGGGACACGATAGACTATACGCTGGATCTACCAGCATTCCCCACCGGAACCTATTTCTTCTTCAACAGCAAAACCAACCGAAGCCTAGACTCCATTCCAGGGGCCCAAAGCACCCAAGGCTCCTTGGTGGCCTGTCGGTCCTACCGCAGACTTCTATTCCAGAAGTTCGTCGATGAAGGGTGAGGTAGATTGCTGTATGTTTTTAATTTAGCTCGACAGATATCTGTAACGATTTGTAGAATAACACAAATCCAAGACTTGTAAAATATAATCAAAAACTGTGATTCACACTGTTCCAGCAGTCTCCCTTCGTAAGCAAGGAACACACGCTAATACCATAGCCCTATACCAAAGTAGTCCTGTGCCCGTCAACTCCTCAAAGTCCGTCCGTCCCCAAACTAATTTCTTTGACCCGCTATCTCCCCACAGCTCCACGTCAGTCCCCAGACTAATCCCACTGTCCTGCTAATTCCCACTGTCCGTTGTCAGTCCCCAAAATAGTGCAAATATAATGCTATTAGGCTCAGACCTCGGAACGTAAATCGGGAAGGGGTGTCCTGGGGGAAATGCACAACGGAAATGTGGAGGTATTTTCGGCAGAACTTTCATGGGGTTCTGGATAGGTTTGTCCCATTGAGGCGGGTAAAGGATGGTAGGGTGAAGGAACCCTGGCTGACAACAGATATTGAACATCTGGAAAAGAGGAAGAAAGAAGATGATTTAGAGTTTAGGACGCAAGGGTCAAAAAGGCTGTCGTGAGTTACAAGGTACCTTATCAAATACCTTCCTGAATTCTATATACACTACATCTTCTGCTCTACCTTCATCAAGGTGTTTAGTCACATCCTCAAAAAATTCAATCAGGCTCGTAAGGGACAACATGCCTTTGACAAAGCTAAGCTGACTTCCTAATCATATTATGCCTCTCCAAATGTTCATAAATCCTGCCTCTCAGGGTCTGTTTCATCAACTTACCAACCACTGAAGTAAGGCTCACTTGTCTATGATTTCCTGGGCTATCTCTACTCCATTTCATCAACAAAGGAACAACACCCGCAACCCTCCAATCCTCTGGAAACTCTTCCGTCTCCATTGATGATGCAAAGATCATCGCCAGAGTTTCAGCAATATCCTAATTATCCTCCCACAGTAGCGTGGGGTAGATCTCATCCGGTACCGAAGACTTATCCAACTTAATGCTTTCCAAAAGCTGCAGCACATGTTGTTTCTTAATATCTGCATGCTCAAGCTTTTCAGTCCACTGTAAGTCATCCCTATAATCGGCAAGATCTGTCCTGTGATCCCTTGCTTTTTTGTGATTTTTATAAATAATCTGTTTGAGGATGTGGAAGGCTGGAATCAGTAAGTTTGCAGATGATATGAAGGTTGGCAGAGTTGTGGATAGTGTATAGATTGTTGTAGGTTAAAACAGGACATTGACAGGATGCAGAACAGGGATGAGAAGTGGCAGATGGAGTTCAACCTGGAAAATTGAGGATTGAGTCACTTTTGAAGGTCGAATTTGAAGGTAGAATATAGGGTTAATGACAGGATTGTTAGCAGTGTGGTGGAACAGAGGGATGATAGGGTCCACACCTATAGATCCCTCAACCTTTCTTCACACGTTGATAGGGAGTTTAAGAATGCGGATTGGCTGTCGGCCTCAGTAGTCTGGGGCTTGAGCTGTGACTCTAAATATACCGGTCAGACCGCACTTGGAATATTGTATTCAGTTCTTAGCGCCTCGTTATAGGAAGGATGTGGAAACTATCGAGATGGTGCAGAGGAGATTTACCATGATGCTGCCTGGATTAGAGAGCATGTGCTGTGATGATAAATTGAGCGAGCGAGTGTGCTTCTTTTTGGAGAAAAGGCGGAAGAGAGCTGATTTGATATACACGACGATCAGAGGTATACAGTAGATTGAGTGGGCAGCTAGAGACTTTTGGAGACACGTCAAAAATGGTGGGCACGACCAGACATAATTATATAGTGAGTGGAGGAAAGTATGGGGGAGAGGATAAGCGTTATGGGAGGGTATTTAACTAGGGCAGGGCAAATTATGAAAGCATTACCACTAAGTTGAAAAGTCAGGTAGTTAAGTTGCGTCATTTAAAACTCTCGTTAGGCTACATCTGGAGTATTGCGTTCAACTCTGGTTTCCCCATTCTCGAAGGGGAATCGAGGAGTTGAAGAGGGTGCAAATGCGGTTTGCAGGATATTGCCCGAATTAGATAGCGCGTGGTGGGACAAACTTGGGTTGTTTTCTCTGAAGCCGTGGACTTTGAGGCGAAATCTGATTGAGGTTTATAAGATCATGTGAAGTACAGTTAGAGTAGGCAGACAGTATCTCTTTTGAGGGGTTGAAATATCTACTACCAGAGAGCATGCATTCAATGTGAGAGGGGTAGGTTCAAAGGAGAAAGGCAACCTCTGTTTAGTTTAGTTTGCCATCTGATTACTGATCTACTTGGCCACTTTCAGAGAGCTAAACACATTGTGGGCTGAAGATAGAGTCTATTCTATGTTCTATGTCTATGTTCTATGACATTGTTCAGTCTACAATGTTTCAATGTGATTTTCGGTTCATTGTGTTGTTTTACCATACCAAAAGTTCCAGAAGCTTTTTCAGCATTTTGGCCATCTTCTTAAACCCATTCCTCATTTCCGCAACGGATTCTCTCATCACTCCCTGGGACTGGGAGCCTTTCCCCATCACCAGGCTGACGAAGAGCGGGGAATCCTCTGTCGGGGTTCCCTTCCCTGTGAGTTCTGTGATTTCCTGTAGACAATGAATGTGTTGAGTGACAGACTGAGGAAAGAGAATGGAGAAGACAATATCTGCTCAGTGATGGGACGTCCCAGTGACATCGATCATATGAACAGTCACTGGGCAGCCTCTACACTCATTCTGTAAATTACTGGGTTTGGTATTTAGCAGCAAAGCACATGACTGTGGAAATTACATATGAAAATATTGTTCGGGTCACAGAGAAGAAAGCAAAGAAACAGGCCCTTCGGTCTAGTTCACGCCAAAATGTTATTTTCTGCTTTGTTCCAACTGCCTGCATCAAAGCCCTTCGTACACCTCCCATTCTGTACTCATCAGAACTTCACAAATGTTGTAAATCAAATCTGCATCTACCACATATGATGCCAGCTCGTTCCACACTCTCGCCAACCTCTGAGTGAAGAAGCTCACCCCTCAGGTTCCACTAAAATATATCACCTCTCACCCTTAACCTATAACCTGTCGGGGTTCAGAGCAAAGACTGCGTGGAGAGGGAATGCAGGTGGGGAAGGTGCGGGAGGAGGGACACAGCTGCAGCGGGTAAGGGGAGAGCAACTGCAAGATGGAAACAAGGAGGGCCTAGACTTACTATCTGAATAAAACTAATTGCTTGAACTTACTTGCTGCAAAGATGCTAATTATATCCTGTACATTCTCAAAGGAATTATTGATGTAGATGAAAAGCAGCAATGTGTAACCCTGGGGAACACCACTAGACACGGGCCTCGAGTCCAATACACAGATCCCACCATCACTCTCTGGTTCCTACCATCAAGCCAAATGTGCATCGAGTTAGCCAGCTCTCCTGGGTCCCATGTGATCTGACTTTCCACAGAAACTCTCCATGCTGAACCTTATCAAAGGCCTCGCTGATGCCCATATCGGCCACGATCCTGGGACAGAGGTGTCACCGATCAGAGGGCATAGATCTAAGCAGAGGATGAAGAGGTTTAGAGGGATCTGAGGAAGAGACTTTTCACCCAGAGCGTAGCTGAAATCTGGAACACACTGCCCGAGGTGGTGGTGGAGGCAGGTCCCTTCACAGCATTTAAGAAGAGAATGAGCATTGAAACTGCCGAGATACAGTTGGGTATGAACCGAGTGCTGATAAATGGGACCAGTGTAGACAGTGAGTGGATGGTCAGGACAATTGTTGCCGGCCAAATGCCTGTTTCCGTGCTGTGAGATCCACCACTCTGGACATGCCAAATTAACAATAGTGGCAAGCAAGGAATTGATTTCAAATCTCATACCCTTCTCCAACCTGAAATAAACCAGACGACACCCCTTTGTCACCTCTGTGAATAGCTGTTTCTGTCAACGTAAAATACAAATTGGTCACTTCTGCTAAACAACTGGCCATTGATGAAATTCCTGTGTCTTCTTCCACTGATATTCCTTCCTTACAGTAAAAATAACCGTCTCACTGTGACATATGGTGCATTCAGCTCATCGTCAGACCTGACAAACCATGTCTTCCCACAGTTGGTTCCACCTGTTGCTGTGTCCTCTTTCCTCCACCTCCAGGGAAGCTGTATCTCCACACAAACTCCTCACTTGAGATGACTGTCTGTACCCGTGACACAGGAAATCACATCACTGTCACTCTCCTGATACAGTGTCTGACCTGCTCACCTCCGGGTATCCTCCCAGCTCACTCTCCACCTCAACAAGCCTCCTTCCTCAGTCACAATCTGCGAAATCTTCAAAGAACAACTCAAACGATACATTAGACAGCCCGTGTACTCCTTCACTGCTGACCAGTAAAAACTCTCTCTCCTCAGCCCCTTCATTTTTCCCTTTCCCTTTGCAAACTCCAGATATGGCACTAGATCTGAATCTACTATAAGGGCATTTATATCTCACAGGAGGCTGTACAAGCTCCTGTCGTTCTCTAATGCAGACGTCACTGTCACCCCTTCCCCGTTCCCAATCCGCTCTCGCAGCCCATGACGGTGACAGATATCCCAGACTCTGGGGCTTTGTAACAAACACAGTATAAACAGCAAAATTAGACAATAATTATTATGAATGGAGCATTTTTGCTTTCTGAAGGGATTGGCGAGCTGTCTGATCCAATGGATCAGATCCTCCCTTATTTACAACTTAATTTGTCCCGTGTCCATCCTTCCCGGGTCACGGAACGTCCAACCATCCAACTTTCTCCCAATAACATCGCCACCACCACGCCTACGGCTCCACATCTCTCCCATCACTAACTCCACACCCGCACGTCCACCCATAAACTCTCCCCGCACACACAGACAGATCAACTTCACCCTAAACCTGCTCCCTGCTTTGAGAACCACAACTAACTGATCCCACAGACCGTGCTCGGACTCAAAGCTCCAACGGGGGCAACCGGCCCCCGATTTCCACAGACCAGATCAGGCCTGCCGCCCGAACAGGAGAAGAACCAGCAAGCACTGGGATCGGCATTGCGCCTGCAGCAGCCGAAGGTTCCCACAGCGCCCCTGCGCGTCGCCGGAGGTTACTACAGCGCCAGCAGCGGTCGGAGACCGACAACGCGGACGATTCAGCTGCCCGTCCGTTCACTGGGAGACGCCCGATATCCACATCAACACCATCCAATCGACTCTGGGCGAACTATGATGACTAACAAACATAATTCCTCTCAGCCCTCAGCTTTCTGAATGATTCTCTGTCTTTTAGAGGACAGAGTAACTATGGTCTACATTGTTAGAGTGTTTAGTTTCCCAGGAGACAAAGATTTCAGGGACGAGAGGTATTCTGTTGCCAAATACGCTATGTGTCTAGCCCGCTGACAATTCTCGTTTAAATTAGTGAAACCGCTGTTTACCAAAATACGAGATCGTAAAATGACGGAAGCCACCCCATGCCACGTCATCCCGAGAAAGACTCCCCACAAGATTTGGGGTTTTGTGACCAAACTCGAGACAAACCACATGCTGCCCACTCCACCAGTCACACGACAGCGATGAGCACGTGACATGGGACTTTACGTCACACAACACTGAATTCAATACTGAAACCGTGATTAATGTTGTTGTCCCACTGAAATCATAAGAAACGTCCAACCCCCAACCCCGTTTTTTAAAACATTTTTTCCATTTCCCTCCGAAGGAAGTTGTCTGCGTCTCCTGTGACCGGAGTCTGATGTACGGCTGACAGGGAGGAGGAGACGTTCGGCCCGTCGGCCTGATGCTGGCTCCCCGGAGAAGGAGAGATCACGGCAGAAGAAGGAGGGAGGGTTAGGGGGATTTTATTGACAGGATGAAGGTGGTGTGAGAGGGGGCGGACAGGATATTTCTCCCGGTGAACACAGGAGGGTCTCGTCTGTGGAAATGTCTGAGCCCACGGTGTTCGCGAGCAGAAAGATTCACCACACTGGGGTCAAACACCGGCAGACTGTCGACCTGCAGGAAAAGTCTAGATAGCAGTGATGTTGGAGGTCAAGGATGGAACGACCCGGGGTCTTGTTGAATGAAAGGTTGGTCTATAGGAACCGAGTGGCCTGTTGCCTGTTGTCTGTGTTTTTATAGAGAAGGTATGAACAGAGCCTTCTTGGGCCTGCAGAATGTCCCAGTGACTGTTGGAGCCCATTTGTTCCTAAACTGTGTTAACAATTTGTCTGAGGGACCAAGTACAACATTTCCCATTGTGTTATTCACACAATATGTGTATTTTTATATTGATCATGAGGTCATGCTTTCTACCCTCAAATCATGCTTTTTAACCTCTTTTGTAACTCCCTATACATTTACTCTGCTGATTCATCACCTAAATACGTTAAACTTGTTAACACATTTTTTTTTGCTATTAGGAATGATTTGCATACAGGCTATAATTATAGAAAACAACAAAATTCATTGTAATTCCTTTCCATAATGAAGTATCCCCAGAAATGGATGTTCAATATTTCCAGTTTTTTTGCTCTATTGAAAGATGAATACAAATAAATACTATGAATAGAGTAAGTAACAGTTGAAACTAGAAAGAAATATTTTTATTAAAGTGTGCAGATACCTTGAACAGGTAAAAACATTATGAAATCTGGAAAAGGATTTGCTTTTGGCAATGTTTCTAATACATGGATCTACTGTTAATCTGGATAGAACTTGCATTGTCTACTATGATCTGGATTAAGTATTTTAATCCTCTTTTTGTTGACGGCTGCTGACAGCACAAAGGTAAAAGGCCATACACTAGTTGGCAATGAGCTAGTATATCTATATTGATGGATTAATATTGCAGCATAATGTTTGCAAATTCAAACAGTGCAAATACCAAAGTTATTGTCTCTGTTCCCAGTACACAGTCTATCCATTTGATGTGTATTTATACATTGTTAATGACATAAATATCATATTTATATATTGTTAATGACATAATACTTGTATTTCTATATTGTTAATGACATAATACTTGTATTTCTATATTGTTACTGACAGACAATCGTATAATTTGTGTTCTGTTTGTTAGCTGAATGAACCTGCCTGTGATGCTGCCACAAGTCAGTGTTTCTCTGTACTTGTACCTTCCAGCACTTGTGCACTTGGCAATAAATTCAAAAGTACCAGAGAAAACTCAGTGAGATTTGAGTAGCGATGTTCAACTTGGCAGCTGGGTAGGTCAACTGTAAAGAGATAGTACACTGTTAATCAGTGTTCATTAGCAGAGGGATCTTGGATTCCAAGTTCACAGTTCCCTGAAAGGCAACTGATTGGGTGGGAAGGAACGCAACTGGAATGCTTGCCTTCATTAGTCAAGGCATTGAGTTGAAACGTCAGGAAGTTCTGTTGCAGCTTTATAAAACACAAATTCGGCCACAATTGGATTATTTCATGCATTTCTAGTCGCCTCATTCTAGGAAGGATGTCAAGGCTTAAGATAGGGTGCAGATGAAGTTGACCAGGATATTGCCTGGATACCGGGGCATGAGTTATAACGAGAGGTTGGACAAACTTGGGTTCTTTTCTCTGGAGCCCTGCAGGCCGGTGTGAGTCTTCCAGAAGGATTGTAGGATTACGAGAGTACAGAGACAATATCGTTTCCTAGATTTGAAATTTAATGTGAGATAGGGGTTATTTTAGAAGAGATGTGAGATGTGAGAGGCAAGTTCTTTTACACAGAGAGTGGTGGGTAGCTGAGATGTGCTGACGGGTATTCGCAGATGCAGATACATTAGTGGCCTTTAAGAGACATTTACATAGGCATATTGATGTGAGGAAAATGGAAGGATATGGACGCTGTGTAGGCAAAAAGGATTAGTTTAATTGGATGTGTGATTACCAACCTTCCGGAAAGCAACACACACACAGCGTGTTGGAGAAACCCAGCAGGTCAGGCGGCATCTCTGGGCAAAAGTCAACCGTTGACGTTTCAGGCCGAGGCCATTCTTCAGGACTGTAATGGAAGGAGAGAAGGCAGAATTTTAAAGAAAGGTGGGGGAGTGGAGGAAGTAGTACAAGGTCGCAGGCGATTGGTGAAGTAAAGATCTGTAAAGCCGATTGGTGAAAGAGATTAAGGGCTGAGGGAGGGCCAACCTTATATGAGAGGGTAAAAACCATGGATAAAAACGAGGGGGGAGGAGCACCAGAGGGAAGTTATGGACAGATAATGGGGAATGGTAAGGGAGTGGGTGGGCAGTTACCGGAAATTCGAGAAATCGATGTTTATGGCGACGGCTTGAAGGCTACCCAAAGGAATACAAGGTGTTGCTCCTCGAACCTGAGTGTGCCCTTATCACTACAGTAGAGGAGGCCAGGGACTGACATGTCGGAATTTTAACGGGAAGTGGAATTAAAGCGGGTGTCTACAGGGAGATCCCTCTTTTTCGGGTGAAGCATTCTCCAGTCTACATCGGGGTTCACTGATATACAGGAGGCCACACCGGGAACCCCGGATACAGTAGATGACCCCAAAAAGAGAAATACTGATATCTCCTTCCAGTGATCAAAATTTCCACCTCTCCCCTTTTCCCTATTCCACACTCTGGTCTATTACTTCTTCTCACCTCTTATTACTTCCCCCTGAGCCCCCGCCTCCGTCACTTTCTCTTATTGTCCATTCTCCTCTCCTATAAGATTCTTTCTTCTCCAGCAGCTTCCCACCTACCTGACTTCCCTTATCCCCTTCCAGAAAGCCTCTATGCGCTCCCACTACCTTTTAATTTAGGCATCTCCACTCTTCCGTCGCAGTCCTGAAGAAGGGGCTCGGTCTGAAATGTCGTCTGCCGACTCTTTTCTGCTGACGGTACCCGACCTACCGAGTTCCTCAAGAATTTTGAAAGTTTACATTCCATAGAGGAATAACAAAGAGGTGAGAGGGAATGCAATGAAGATTCACCAGACTGATCTCTGGAGTGGTCGGGTCATCATGCGAAGAAATATCAAGCGCGATAAGCCTTTAATTTAGAGGCCCGAGGACGAAGAAGAGAACACATTGAAATGCACAACATCAATAGCGGTTGAACCAATGAAAAATGGTGTGTATTGTTCGGAATTGAGATGAGGGGAAATGTCTCCACTCCGTGGGTGGTGAAAGTCTGTAAATCCCCACCACAGAAAGCAGTAAAGATTCATGATCATCCTCACAGAAAACAGATCTTGGCGGAATGTGTGGAGACTGAAGGGATCGAGGAAATGAGGATCGGGCAGAAACATGTGGCTGAGATGGGAGCGCAGCCGCCATCTTGTTGATCGTTCGATGGGCTGAATGGCCACCTCCTGCAGTTTCTCTCTTGGCGATGTTACATTTTTACTCTCCAGTGAGGCCGGGGGAATGCGAATAGAAGTTAGTGTTTCTAAACATAGAACTGATTTGAATAGAACCTGCACATTTCCGGTCTGGGTGTAAACTGTATGGCGGTCTGGTATGGGGGCCAAACCCATAAATCGTTGACCCAAGGGAGCAGAAAGCGGAAAGATATGGAGGAATAATTTTAAAAACTAGCTGGTGTAAATATGAAATAATGTGGAGAATGTGGCAGGTAGGTCATGCAGCGTGTGAGGGGCGAAGAGCAGAGTCACCAGTTTAGGAGGGAAACCTTCGGCCCGTCACTTCCTGCCGCTCAATTTTCCCATTTTAGCGCAGATCTGCAACATCTGCGGGTTTGTTTCTCGTGGTTGTGCATTTTAATCTTTCTTCCGTTCTGTCAAGGCAATGAGATCCAATCTGTCACGCCCTCTCATTGTGTGTGGGTATTTTTTGACTCATTTCACTGCTACGAGCATTTAATGTTTCCCGATGTACGACCGTATTTATGGGAGAATTAAGCCTTTCCATTGATCTGTGTGTCTCGAAAATGTGTACACTTCAGTTAAGCCTCTAGAGGATTCAAATCTGGAAACAAGTTTGTCTAATATTTCCACCAAATTAAAATGGGGAATATAATTATTATTGTTATTATGTTAACATTTTTGAACAATTCTATGCTCCATGGTCTATAATCTATGCTCTCCTGTCCAACCTCTTTGCTCTGCCTCCAAAAGCCCCTCCCCGGCTCTGAAGACGCGCGGCTCAAATTGCGCATGCTCATTCTTGGTTTACTTTCCGTTCTGTGTTGAAGCGGATCGTCGCGGGGAGACGGGGGAAGGATCGCTGTCTGCGAGGCAAATACATCAAGTTCCCATCGGTGAGTTCTTGAGGCCCTTCCGAGCGGGCATGTTTGAGTCCCGTTAACTCACCTAAATCGGCGGGTCGGTCCGGGTTGCTGGAGAGAAACTGCCGGGGTCGATCCGGGTTGTAGGTCCTTCACAGCGAACCGCCTGAGATGAGCCGCCGCTCAGTCCCTGTTGCTTTAGTCCGAGGAACGGGTAATGTGGTGATGCCGGGACTGCACTCATCCGTTGAGTTGTACCTGGGGAAATTCGGCCGGTTGTGTTTTTGCAGCCGGAGGTTAAACGGAGTAATCGCGCTTGCGGGACACTGCTCCATGTGTATGAGTAGTTTTATCTCACGTCAGTTCAGACATGGCAGATTTGTGACGTCCCCTCTTTTTGTGTGGGCAATTATTTTTTGTTTCTTGACTCCATTCCACTGTTACGACCCGCCGAAGCGCAGCGAATGTTTTTGGGTACATAACCCTATTAATGCGAGAATTAAGCCTTTTCCATTTGCCTGTTCCTCAAAAATTTGTACACTTTGGTGAAATCGCCCGCCCGAAGTTCCGGAGCTGTAACTCAGACTGTCTAATATTTCCACACAATTAAAATGGGGAATAGTTTATTATTGCCAAGTACCACCGTACAATGAAAATCTTGTCGTGCATACCATCCACACAGATCAATACGTCACAACAGCACGAGGGGCGAGAGAGAAGGAGTCAATTTCCGAAAACCTAGCACATTTATTTTTTCAACATAGTCCTCTCTTACATTTACACTTAGTCCAGCGGTTGTGGAGCATACGGATCTTGGACCTCCAGAAAGTATCCACAGCATGGGGTGATTGATGCGTTCGTGTCCTAAGGTAGAAGGAGATGAGTTATACAGCTCTCGTTACGTGCACATGCAGTTCAACTTTTGGAGTGATTATGCAGAAAGTTTGAAATTAATAAGTTATCTCCACCTACCTTAGGCCACGAACTCATCAATCACCCCTGGTATATTAGGTAAAGCATTAACAGAGTGTAATAAAGCTTTATGGTCGCAGAGACAGTGTACTGCAGGTAGACATATGATGCAATGTCACATGGAGTTACATTGTGAGGTCAGGAGTCCATCTTATCATGCTGAGGGTCTCGGCCCGAAACGTCGCTGTACTTCTCCCTATAGATGCTGCCTGGCCTTCTGCGTTCCACCAGCCTTTTGTGTGTGTTGCTTGAAGTTCCAACATCTGCAGATTTTCTCATGCTAAAGAATATTCAGTTTGCTTATAACAGCAGGATGGAAGCAATCCTTGAGCCCGGTGGGATGTTTTCGGTTTTGTTTTATCTTCGATCGGATGGGAGGTTGAGAATTGAGAATGTCTAGGGTTCTGGGACTCAACGATTATGTTTCCTGATTTGCTGAGGCAGCGGGAGGTATACAGACAGTCCATGGAGGGGAGGATGGTTTCTATGATGTGCTCAGCGGTGTCCACAGTTCTCTGCTATTCCCTGCAGTCAAAGGAAGAACAATAGCCGTAGGAAGCTGTGAAGTATCGGGATGGGATGCTTTCTATGGTGCGTTCAGGGGCAAAGGGTATATGCGAAATTTCTTATTGTTTGTTATAGCTTTGAAGTTTTAGGATCATATACATGTAGTAGTATGTACTATTAATTCAGTATCTGTGTAATGCTGTAGGACCATCAATGATTGTTCTCGATCCCTTCTCCCGCCTGGTTCTACCTGATCATTCCGTGCCATCTTGTTCAAACTCCTTCCAGCCTGCATCTCACCACGTCAAGGATACACATGTCAAACATCTTTCTTCTAACCTTTGTCTGATTCTGAAGTATTGTACAGCACTTCTACCTCACTGAGTTTTCAGGAACTGTGTTTTTTGTTCGGTTAATTGATGTTTAATTGAATACAGCACGAGGCAATGTAAAGGCAGCCATTAAGCCATTACATTTCAGTTTCACCGTTACAAAATGGCTGCAGTGCTAATTTTTTGTCACAATGAAACTCAGAACATATTATATTGAGTTTGTTATTTCCTTTCTTAATTGTTTGCGGTGAGCCACTTCCTCCGTTTCCAAGGTAACAGCCATTCGGAGCTGCAAGAAGTGTTGCACATTTTTATCGCTCTGTGGTAGAGAGAGTGTTAGCAGGAGCAACTGTAACGGAGTGATAGTTGGAGGAAAGGATGCTGTAAATATTGGCTGTATGGAATGTATTACACAAGAGTAGGAATGATCTGAAAACTAACAGACTGGCAGGGGTGGCATTACACAAATTTGTTGACCAGTTTTGGGCGCCCCCAACATTTTGCAGTCAAATAATATCTGCGCAGTAAAAGAGTGAGAGAGAGAGAGAGAGAGAGAGAGAGAGAGAGAGAGAGAGAGAGAGAGAGAGAGAGAGAGAGAGAGAGAGAGAGAGAGAGAGAGAGAGAGAGAGAGAGAGAGAGAGAGAGAGAGAGGTATGTACTTTTGCAGGAACTCTGAAGTAAGATGGCTGGAGGATCAATAGGTTCAGTTCTCCTTAGTTTGTGAATTGGAAATGCCAGGAACACCACAGCAAATTGTTGTTGGCAATGCGTCAGTGGGCAGTCTTTGTGTAGGTTATAATATTGGGCTGGAGTCTCTGAGAATATGGGTAGGGCAGTATATTGTTATTTCTACAGCTGGGATTGAAATTCCCACAGTGTGCAGTGATTCTGAAGATCGGGACGATTGGACTTTGGCTGTGGGGAAAATCATTGACCGGACCAGCCAGTGAGATGTTATGTTTGTCAAACAATTTGTAGATTTTCAAATACGTAAGTATTTTGACCGAACCCGATGACAGTAAGCGGAGGGTGATGATTGAAGATGGATTTAGCAAATAGAGGCCAGTGACGAGTGTGATGGGTGTGTCAGTAATGACAGTGGGAGGAAAGGATGCTGTGAGCATTAACTATATGGAACGTATTACACCAGGGTCAGAATGGACTGAGGACCCAAGAAATTGGTTGGGATGGGGTGGCAATTACAGTTTAGGGTGGGAATCAGTTACTATTTGTGCATTAAAATGAAGAGGGAGAAAATACTACAGTTGCAGGAAATTTAAAGTCAGGAGGAGAAAATACTGGAAACGCTCAGCAGATCGGCAGCATCTTGGACAATCTCAGTTCTGGAACTGGGTCTTCCACCATTTCTCCTTTCAGAGACGTAGTCTGATGTACTGAGTTCCCGGCACTTTCTACTTTATAATTTTACATTTTGTTCCTGCTACACTGCGGAAAACATGACAGCCAGCTCTGCTGGCAAGATCCCACACAGCAGGAAGGTTGTGATCAAATGTGCTCGGTTTTGCTGCTGGGGTCAGGCTGAAGTGTATCCGCATCCCTTATACAGACCGGGGAACCAGTCTGAGCACCGGCCCCGGCAGAGGGTCATTAGCTTCCAATTCCACCTTAGTCTGTGAATCGGAAATGGCAGGAACACCACGGCAAATTGCCGGCACCAAAGCGTCTTTGTATGAATGGTGATATTGGGCCGGTGACTCTGAGGATATGGAACTGGCAGTATACGGGCTTCAGTCCAGGTTAATAATTCGACAACTGGGATCGAAATTTTTACAGTCTGCAGTGAAGCTGAAATCCTGGGCGGTTGGGCATTGGTTATGGGGAAATCGCCATCTACACTGTCCAATAGGACATCACATCTGTCGAGTATTTTAGAGGTTATTTAAGAGTTAACTAGGGAGTTGGGTGAAGTTGGGCAGTGATGTTGTTCATCTGAACCTTGGTAAAGTCTGTATCAATATCCCGCATAGCAACTGATCTGGATGGTTCTGTCACGTGGGATTCACGGGGACCTGGCGAGGTGGATTCACACCGGGTTCGAGAACAAGAAGCAGAGGGAGATGATTGAAGATGGTTTTAGCGAATGGAAGCCTGTGGCGAGTGGGATGTGTGTGTCACTGTCGAGACCTCTATAATTAATTATTCATGCCATTGATTTGTATATGAATGTACAAGGCACAATCAGCAAGTTTGAATTGAATTAAACTGAATTGATTCTTACGTCCTCTTTACAATACGTCTCGGTCTAAAGGTGCAATGTGCAGTCAAAGTAATTTATAATAATTCAAGATAAATTAAACTGTCTACATAATATGGATTACCACAAATTAACGTGAGTTAATTCATCTGAAGTCCTGGTGGAAGAAGCTGTTCCGGAATCTGTTGGTCCTGGCTTTTATGCTACGGTACCGTTTCTCGGATGGTAGCAGCGGGAATAGATTGTGGCTGGGGTTACTCTGGTCCCCAATGATCCTTCGGACCTTTTTTACACACCTCTCCTTGTAAATGTCCTGAATCATGGGAAGTTCACAACTACAGATGCGCTGGGCTGTCCGCACCACACTCTGCAGAGACCTGTGATTAAGGGAGGTACATTTCCCATACCAGGCAGTGATGCAGCCAGTCAGGATGCTCTCAATTATGCCCCATAAAAAGTACTGAGGATTTGGAGGCCAATACCGAACTTGCTCAAACGTCTGAGGTGAAAGAGGTGTTGTTGTGCTTTTTCACCGCACAGCTGGTGCGTACAGACCACGTGAGATCCTCGGTGATGTGGATGCGGAGGAACTTGAAGCTGTTCACCCTCTCAGCCCCAGATCCATTGATGTCAATAGAGGTTAGCCTGTCTCCATTCCTCCTGTAATTCACAACCAGCTCCTTTGTTTTTGCGACATTGAGAGTAAGGTTGTTACTTTGCCATGAATGAGTCAGAGAGATGACCTCTTCCCTGTAGGCCAACTCGTTATTGCTTGATAGGAGGCCAATCTATGTAGTGTCGTCGACAAATTTAATTAGCAGGTTAGAGCTCTGGGTGACGACACAGTCATGGGTATACAGGGAGACTAATTTCGGGAGACTGGTTGATAAGGCAACGGGTGACACTGAATTTGAAAGACATTTCGGTCAGTTTTGGAGATGGGCTGAGGAATGGCAAATGGTTTTCAACTTGGGCAAGTGAGAGATTGTGCATGTTGGACAGTCAAACTGGGTGGAACTGGTATAGTGAATGGGAGAGCATCGGGTGCTGTGGAACAGAGCGACCTGCGTGTACAACAGCACAGTTCACTGAAAGTGGTTGTGCAGGTATTGAGGGTGAAAAATAAGGCTTTAATCATGCTGACCTTCATCAGTTAGGGAATTGAGTTCTCGATTATGGGCATTATATTGTAGTCATATAATTTTGTGGTGCGGATACACGAAGTGTTATGTACATTTGTGTTCTCCGTACTGTAGGAAAGATATTATCAGTCTGGAGAGTGTGCAGACGAGATTGCTGAAGATGCTGCCTGGACTAGAGTGCCGGCTCATGGGAAGAGGTTGGCCAAGCTGGATCTTAATTCCAGAGGAGAATGGAGCTGACACTGTAGGAGTTTATAAAATCAAGAGGGAGTACAGATAATGTGGTTGATCATTGTATTTTTCCCAGGGTTCAAGATTCAAGATTGTGTAATGTCATTCCAGTATAGGAGAACAAAATAATTGTTACTCTGTGTCCGAAGCAGGACAGAAAAAAAAAACAACAAAATGATAGGGACCACAATAATAAACAAAACACAGTACATGCATTATGATTGCTTAAAAACATTGATTCTATGTCCATAAAGTGACGTTAGGCACAGGAGAGAGTGGACATATGGAAACTGATATTGATTGTCTGCCCATTAAATTACTTTAGGCACAGGAGTGTCTAGAACTGTCAGGAAATTTTAAACCAGTAATGGGTGGGGTGTGGAGCGTGGGTTAGTGAGTAGACGTGTTGATCAGGCTTACTGCATGGGGTAAATAATTGTTTTAAACCTGATTGTCCTGGCGTAGGTGTTACAGATCCAGAATTCACTTAAGGTAGCACCAGAGTCAAGAGAGTTTCGGGCATATTGACCTTTATAACGCAGGCTATTAAGAAGAGGGGTTGGGATATTAATGCTAAAGTTGTAATTCACCGTGATTCCAAAACATGTAGGATTGCGTGCAGTTCTGATCAGCTACTTGGAGGACAGATATGGATAAGCGTGAAAGAGTGCAGGGAAAATTACCCGGACATTGCTGGTATTTCAGGAAATAATTATAGTGATGGGTTGAACAGGTTAGAACTTGATTGCCTGGAATAGAGGAGAATGAGGGGATATTCTAGCAGGCCTCCAATTTTACTATGCCATTGACCCCTACAATTAAAGGAAGAGTCCACAGACCCCAGGTTGGGACACCCTGCTAAAGATGTAGAAATCTATGATGGTATAAATAGGGTAAATGCAGCTAGGCATTTTCCCCTCAGCTTGGATAGGGTCATGGATTTAGGGCAAAACGTGACACATTTAATGGGTATCTGATGGGGAACTACTTCACTCAGAGGGTGGTGTGAAGGCGGAACCAGCTCCCAGCAGAAGTGAGAGATGCAGGTTCACTTTTAGCATTTGAGAGATGTTTGGGTAGGTAAATAGATGAGGGAGGTATAGAGGACTGTGGTCTGTGTGCAGGGGGATGGGACCACACCGAACATGGCACGGTCTGGATGGGCTAACAGTCCTGTGGCTGTGCTCTAACGGCTCTGTGAATCTAAATTGAAATTTCTACACATAATCGATATTTGTCGCATCCAACAATGTGTTTTTATTTTGGACCAGCGTCTGCACTGCTGAGATCTCTGTAGAGCTGAAACAACTATGAGATTTACTGAATATACCTCGAAAGGCTAATAACAACCGCTGGAATTTTAGTATCACCATTACAAAATGGCTGAATGTTCAGTTTATCTTTGTCACAATGAAGCCGAGAACGTGTCACACTGAGTTTGTTATTTCCCCGCTCGGTTATCTTTGCGAGCCACTTCCTCCGTCACCAGGGCAACAGCTCACCAGAGCTGCAGAGAGTGTTGAACATGTTTATCGCTCTCTGGTTGCTGACTCTCAGCGGAGAGAGAGTGGCCTCAGATACGAGGATACTTTGAGCATTTACTGTCCGGCATGGATTGACGAAGATTGTAGGGATTGAATTTATGCAATTCTGTTTTGGGTGTCAAACTTCTAGCAGTCAGTCAATCGTTTCTGCAGCGAAAGAACAAAAACAAATCTCCTGTACTGAGCTTCAGTGCTATCTTTTCAATTTTATGTTGAAAACATTTTGTTCCTTTTACACGACGGGTAAAGTGGCTGCTAATTGACCTAGGCTACACCACACTCAACAATAAATTAATGTACCGCTGTGTTCAATATAACTGTGGGGACAAGTTGAAATATATCAGCACCCTCTTTGTGACCCAAATGCCCATGTTTCCCGGCTGATCCCTGTCTAGACAAAGGATCATCAGGCTCCAGTTCTGTCACGGGTTGGTAGAGGAGTGTAAATTTTTGAGCTGGGATTAGCTGAGAAACTGCCACATATTGCCAGCAACAAAGAGCCCTGAGAGAGTTGTGCCTGAGATGCAATCTTAAGATGGGAGCTCCAGAAATATGGAACTGTCAGTGTTTGGGCTTCGGTCTACGTTGGTGCTTTTACAGATGCGGCTGGATGTTCCTCCTTCCGCAATGAAGCAGACGTCTCCGGGGGCTGTATATTGGTAGCGTGAATCTCTCAGTGTGAGATCCGGGAACACCCAGTGTGAGATGTGGAAAAGATGTGCGAGGCTCCCGGTGTAGGCTGTGCCCCTCTGACGTTGGATCCTGGGATATCTCACATGTTTTGACCCAGATAAAATGAACCGGGGATCAAGGTGTCCGGGTTTATGAGATGTTGAGCGAGTATTCCAGTTCTGTGCTCAGATGTTTGGTTCTGAAGTTCCTTGGAAGCAAAGCAGAGAATGAGTTCCCATTCCATCCCTCACAGAGAGAGGCTGTGATTAAATACGCTGTTGTGTGTTTGCACCAATAGAAATAGACTGGGGTTTCAGAATTCAATTCACATTTGGAAATTCCCCCTCACTGTCACCTGTCTATCTGCCAGTGGGAGTCAAAGAGAAACTCAAGATGCTGAAGATAGACCAGAATATGGAACAGTACATCACAGGAACAGGCCCTTCAGCCACAATGGTGTGCCAAACCAGCTGAAAAGTAAATCAACCCCCCCCCTCAAAAAACAACGAATGACTCCTTCCTACAAAATGTCCATTTGCGCTCAATCTTCCTCACACCCATGTGCCGACCTAAACGTCACTTAAAAGCCTCCAGTGTATTTGCTTCCACCGCCATAACAGACAGCAGATTCCAGGCATCCACACCTCTCTGAGTGAAACAAGTTACCCTCACATTTCCATTGCATTTACTCGCTCACACCTTCATTGCATGGCCTCTGGTATTAGACATTTCCAAACAGAGAGAAGATACTCCCTGTCTACTCTGCCAATATTTTTCATTCTCTTATGAACCTCTATCTGATCTTCCCTCAGTCCTCACCGCTCCATGGGGAACAACCCAAGATTTTCCACTAAAAAGCTGGGAGATGTTTGAATCCATTCTGACGAAAGGTCAGGAAACCGAATCGCGAACATTTTTCCTCTCCCCACAGCTGTTCCTTACCTGCAGAGCGTTTCTAGTGATTCCAGTTTCTCTTTATTGCATTCACCCTGGAAAATGTTAAATCTCCTGCGAATGGACCAGTGTACCAGCGCTCGTTTTGTGAGAGTTGATAGAAGAGTAAAGAAACCAAAGCTTTTCCAAATACATTATCCTGGTACTAATTGTCCCATTTTCCCCGGAAATGTATTCAGTACATTTGTTGTTAACAAGATTCACAAAATAAACTCACGAATGATAAGCTTTATTCATAAGGAACATTTGATGGCCATGGCGGTGTTCAGTGGAGTTCAGAGGGAAGGTGATTGGGGGTTGGTGGGGGTGAGGGGAGTTAGGGCGGGAGTGATTATTTACAAGAACTGAATAACGACAAGTCTCGGTGCAGTGGAAATGGAGAGGGTGACTTGATTAGACGGAGAGTCTGGGATCTGAGAGTGCTGGGATCTGAGAGTGGGATCTGAGAGTCTGGGATCTGAGAGATCTGAGATCTCAGAATAAGGAAGCTTCACTTTAAAACTGAGATGAGAGCAATTACTTTAGCCAGAGGGTGGTCGAGACTATCGTTGGGTATATTTATTTTCTGGATTGCTAAATAAGTTGAGTGTTACAGCAAGGAAGCAAGAATACGTTGTTGGAAAAAAAAACATCCTCCATGATTGATTATGGAACAAACTAGAAAGACCGAATCACCTAATTCTACTCCTATGTATCTTATACCATGACTGTGTGATGACTTCTTGGTATCCCATCACGAACGACAAAATATTCAGACGCTGGAAATCCAAGCAACATACACGAAATGCTGGAGGAACTCAACGGTCCAGCCTGCGTCTATGGAAGAGAGTAGAGTCGACATACAGATCTTCCCTGGTCTGATGAGTTCTTCCAGCATTTTGTGCCTGTTCTTTTGTATCCCATGTCAGGCTTGTAAAGTGTGAGGGACAGTTCCTGATTTCTTCACTCGGATCATTCTATATGCGTTCAAGATTTAAATTTCAGGTTAATGCTTTGTTCCCGTTTGTATTAGTAACATACTTCATTGTCTCTCTGGTTAAAGTTAGACCTGTGATGAGAGATTTATTGGCAGAAAAGCCCACATCTGGAAGCAAACCACAACTGAAGACGAGGGAACAGCAACAAGTGAACGAGCCCGAGGACTGAGAGCACCGAACGGAGTGAACCCGTCTCACTCGGAGATTCCATTGATTCAGTCAGGAGAAAGTTTGGTTTACTCTAAAGTAAAGTAAAGGAAAGTTGGTCCTTCAGACATTACATTTCTGTACCAAGATAAATAAGAAATAGCTGGAGTGAGACTGAATAAACCCAGAAGTGTCAGTTGCAATCATTCCAGATCTGCTGTCAGCATCCTATCTTTCTGAAGCCACGCACATTCCTCATATTGTCTGCTCACTTCAGACTTGTCACTTCTCATGTTTCCTTGCTTGCCTGTGTTAGGTCATAATAATCTCTAAACGCATTGAGAATTTCCTCCCTTTACAAGATGCCACGACCGCTTTCTGCTATAGTGATTGCAGAAATGTGGAATTACCATAAACAACAGCAACATAATGATTCCTCCAGCTATTGCAAGCTGCAATGATATATTTGCCCTCGATATAAGTATATCGTCGTGCCAGGGTCTGTTAAGAGCAAACCCTCCTGATGCTAAATGTCCCAGCACCACATTTCATTCAGTCCTAACTAGCAAATGCCAACTAATAATTTACATTGACATAGACTGGCGTCATCAAGTATTTTCTACCAATAAATTGTCTGTGATTAAGCAGAAATAGATTTTGCAATGTTCCTATTTGACCCAGTACCAAAGGCATGGGTTATACCTGTACTTGAGATGAAGGAATGTTCTTGCAGCCAGGATTGCTATAGCTGCTGGAATCGGTTTAAACTCAGTCGCTTCGGGATGGGAGCCAGTTTGTTCGTTCAGATGACAAAGGAGTTGATGTTAAGGTAGATGCAATGTTCACAGAGACTGTGGGATGTTTGGCTGTGGACAGGGCATCACGTCTTGAAAAGCAGCAACAACTTCTCCTCCCCGCCGACTCCCCCTCACACCCTCCTATTTTTTTTTTTTTGCCGGTGTTAATCGCGGGAGTTGCGAACTCTTTATACTCACTGATTAGTGAAAGTAGAGCTTTTGATTCCATTCAAAGCCCAGTTTGTTTATAAAGAGCGGGGTTGAAGTGTTATCGAGATGAACATGGGGGAATGCATAACGCAAGTTTAAGTCAGATCAGCAGCAGTTTCGGAGGGCCGAGTGGTCCACTTACGCTTTTGGTGTCTTGATTAGAAAAGTTCTCACAGTTTAATTAGTGTAAGCCAATATAACATTAGCAAATTAATTATATTGTGGAACTGACAGGAAACATTACATTGATTAAGTATATACATCGAGATTTGTGCGTTAATGTTGTACCCCTGCTGGTTGCGGATCGACCATGACTCACTCGGTGAGCTGGCCAGCGCGGTACGGGACCGAGGGACGCGCTCCCCGTTCCCTGTTACTGACTCTACAGTCTCCCCATCTACCGCGCGCACCAGGTCACCGCCCACGCGCGCCCTCTCGCGGAGCTTCATCGCCCTCGCGCTCCTGGGTTGACATTGAGACGATTTAAGCAACTGCACGTGCCCGGTATCTCTCATGAAGAGACGTGAGATTTACTTGTCTCTAATTGGTGACAGCAAATGCCAATTTAGCATACCAACCAACGGGGATATGGGTTTCGTCAATAAGGCGTTAGCTCCATAGACCCCACCAGGTGGGGCCCATGGGAGTGCCCATAGTAACACCCTTGGTCTGCAGAAAGTAGGAAGATTCAAAAAAGAAGTTATTAAGTGTGAGTTCCAGTTCCACCAACCGGAGGAGTGTGCTGGTGTTGCAGAACTGGTGAGGTCGATTCTCCAGAAAGTAGCGGAGGGCATGGTGAGGTGGAAGGCATGGGAGGTATCCCGGATGTAGTTGGGGAAGGACTGAACTATGGGTGACAAAATGGAGTCCAGGTAGGTAGACACAAGTTCGGTGGGGCAGGAGCAGTCCGAAACAATGGGTCTACTGGGACAGTCAGGCTTGTGGATCTTGGGGAGGAGGTGAAACCGAGCAGTGCGGGGTGTGGGAATTATGAGCTTTTTTGGCTGAGGATAGAAGGTCTCCGGAGTTGGTAAGGGCAGTGATGGTACGGAAGACAATGGTAATTCCTTCCCTCTCCCTTCACCCATCCCATTTTCATTCTGCCTCCACCACCAGCTGCTTATCACCGCTCTCATGATTCTGCCTTCTTCCACTACATGGTGCTTTCACCTTACATTCCTTCTTCACCTTTCCTGCCTATCCCCTCCCTGCTTCCCCTCCCAAACCTCTTGATCTTTCCTCTTCCTGGCTTTTCACCTGGCACCTTCCAGCCTTCTCCTTCCCACCCTCCCCCCAATTTCTTTATAGGGTTTCGTCCCCTTCCCTCTTCAGTGCTGATGAGCGGTCTCGGCCCGAAACCTTGACTGCTCGTTTCCACGGATGCTGCCCAACCTGCTGAGTTCCTCCAGCGTGTTGTACGTCCTCTTTGTTGGAAACTGCCTCTCTAAGATACCACAGGGGCATCGGCATTTCCCGAGTGTTATTATCTATCCATTGTAGCCTCTGTCATCTTCTGCTTCTTTTACCTTCTGTTTTACTGAACATGAGAGTCTTCTCCAAGGAATCCTGTCATCTCACGGGTGTCCAAAATTTTTCAGCTTTTCAAGTATTTCTTCAAGTATTAACTTGTTGGATCTGCTTGCTGTCCAACGAATTCTTAACACATTCCTCCAGCATCCAAGTTCAAAGGCGTCGATTATTTTGTCTTCAGCCTCACTCATAGTCCAGCTCTCACAGCCATACATCACATCTGGAAATACCATAGACTTGACTCTACGGTCCTTTGTAGACAATTCATGTCTCTGCGCTTCAGTATTTTATCTAAATTTCCCATTGCTGCCCTCCCCAGAAGTAAGCGCCGTTTAATTCTGTGGCTGCAGTTACTATGTATAGAAATCTTTGAACCGGGGAAGAGAAATTCCGTCACTGCTTCCACTTCCTTTCCATGTATTACCACGGAGTTAATAGGACTGGATGGTTTTCTTAATATTGAGCAAGAAGCCGGCTTTCCACTTTCTTCTTTCACTTTCATTAGAAGCTTCTTCAGATCCTCCTCACTCTCGGCCATTAGAATAGTATCACCTGCATATCTGAGCTTGTTCATATTTTCTGGTATTTTTGATTCCAACATGTTGAGTCCTCTAGACCAGCATTCCTCATGATGTGTTCAGCACATAGATTAAATAAGCTGGGTGACTGTATGCAGCCTTGTCGTAATCCTTTCCCAATCTTGAACTAGTTTGTTTTTCCATGGTCAGTTCTAACTGTTGCTTCTTGATCTTGTATTTGCCATAGTTTATTATGGTCCACACTGTTATATAAAAAAAACAAAAAAAAAATTAGAGTAGTCAATAAAACATAGATAAATACTTTTCTGGAATTTTCGCGATTTCTCCATTATCCAGCGTAGTTTTGCAATTTGGTTTCTGGTGCCTCTGCCTCTTCTAAAACCAGCTTGTACATCTGGCTGTTCGTGTTCCATATATTGCTGGAGACTTGCTTGCACGATCTTTATCATTACTTTTCTAGCATGTGAAAATTTCCGGTCATTTGAACAATCCTTTACATTTCCCTTCTTGGGTATTGGAATAAAAACAGATCTTAATCCAGCCTAAAGTTCATTGTTGTTTATTTTCCCCCCAGATCTGCTGGAAAATTGCATGCATCACTTTTACAGCATCACCTTCTAGAGTTTTAAACAATTCAACTGGAATCCTGTCTCATCCTGCAGCCTTATTATTGGCAATGTTTTCTATCGCCCATTCGACTTCACTTTCCAGAATGTCTGGCTCCAGATCGATGAGAGAGTGATTGCAGATGTCTTCGCTGTTGGATCTTTCTACAATTCTTATGTGTGTTCCTGCCAACTCTTTTTGATGTTGTCTGCTTCTGTAAGGTCCTTCCCTTCTTTGTCTTTTCCTATGCTCATTTTACATGAAATATTCCTTTGATTTCTCTCATCTTCTGCAACAGATTTCGTTTTTTTCCCCCCAATTCTGTTAGCTGTTTCAGCTTCAATGCATCTCTCCTTCTTGAACTTTGTATTCAGTTGGAGGTCTTTGTTCAAATCTCCGTTTGCTCTCTGGAATGTAGGAGAGTGAGCAGTGACCTTACAAAAGTGGTTGAAATTATGAAGGGCAGAGTAACTGTCTCACTCCTTTATTTGTGTAATTCAGGTCATTGCCAGCAGGTGGTGCTTTCTTCCACCCGGCCGGCAGACAAGAAGACGGCAATCAACCAACGTCAGTCAGAGTCAAAATGGACACAGGTATGCTCACTGGGCTGTTTCCCATTAAAAATCTGTTCTTATGCTACACGTGTAGTCAAATCATCAATAGTTCAGAACGATAAACTTGGGAGATAAAGGGGCAGAGAGAAAGTACCATCAAACGGGGTCATTGTTCCATTATCTATTCCAAGGGGAATAGTCGAATCACTCCGGTCACCATGTAAATCTTCACCTCAGTGAAAGGAGATGGAGCTCCTGAATAAGGTGGGTAGTCATTAGCAGTGTCCACAAGGATCACTGATACGTCATGCGTCGTGTGTGATGTAAATAAATTAATAATAAACTATGTCTTACTCAAATGATATACTGGGTGAACTGATTCGTTGATTACAGAGTTGACGGAGTTGAGCAAATTTGGGACTTCGTCAACGTGTTCAGCATCCAATTAGAAATATGAAGAGAGTCACCAAGTACAGTTAATTCAGGCAAATGTTAGAAGTTACACTTTGGACGTTCGCGAGCGATGTTCAGAGTGAATGCTGGGACCGTTAATAAGATTGATGTATGGATGTGTCTTGTGATGGATATGCATAGCTTCCTGAAAGTAGCAACACATTTGGTAGATTGCTAACGATGAGTTGAGGTATTTTTTGAAGTTGACCTGTAACTGGGTACGCGTTGGTTAAGAGATAATTTCAGAATTGTCCACACATCTGGTAACCAAATCACAAGAATGATGTGGTGATTCTGGTGAGAGTGCAGACAAGTTTCACCACAAATACCAGAGGGAATAGGTTTAAGGTTAGACGGTACAGTTTAAAGGGGATTTAGAGTGCATGTTTTCCACAGAGAGTAATAGGTGTCTGGAATGTCCTGCCAAAGGAGGGGATGGAAACAGACACTCAGTAGCATCTGAGAGGCGTTTGAACCCATGAATATGTCGGGAATGAAGGGATATTGACCATGTTGCTGAAGTTGGGATTGGTTTAAATTGGCATCGTGTCCGCATACGCATGGTACACTCTACTATTTTATGTTCTTTTTGACTACAGATCTGAACTCCACAATCTCCGCCTTCCTGTCAAATTGTGAAGATCACCACCTGTTCCGGTTGACGAGATTCTACATGGAGCGACTGGAGCAGGCGATTGAGGAGGGTGTGGAGGGAGTCAGTTTCATGTTAATGGGCGAGGATCACTTCACCGGGCCAGAGTATCACGTAAGTGGGCGAGACACAGGCTGAGTGTAGAACCAACGCAACGGAACCTCTGGGCAGTGAAAATCCAGCAATGCTTGTGCAGAACATCTGGAAAAGAGTTTTCATGAGCGGAAACTATATTTTCCGATTTTTAGATGACACTCATTTTTAGACAGGTTAGGATACAGACAATGATTGACAGGTGAATTTAGTAATATGACATTTGACGAACATTGCAAGTGGACAGAGACTTACTCTACATCACTCTGCCTGACATCACATCATCCTCCCAATATTCGACTTTAATGGACATTCACCAAACCGTGTTCTGATGACCCACGGGATTCCCACAAATCAAATATATAGTGACTTATTTCTCTGCTCATTCTCAGTCTACCTTCAAACCCATTTTCAACTGACTAGGCAACACTGACTATCGTCTCTCATTTGATCTACGGGCCTTTTTTTGAACAATATCACAACATGCCTCATGGTTCAGTTAACTTCTGTTCCTATGTGAATGTTCCAATTTGTGTTTGTACTTACTACAGCTTATACTGTTTACACTGGGGAGTGCAACATTATTATCATTAAAAATATTCCGAGCATCTACGGCTAACGCAGTATTACAGAGAAACAGTTTCCTATGGTCCTTGCGCTACTGGAGTGCATTCATCTTTTGCCACCCAGACTGAATTTCAGTGAAGAGCCACACACCATACTGAACACTACATTCTACGTGACGCAGCTGACAATTTCAGTCCAAACTTCGTTTTCAACATTACCACCAGTTGGCTTTGGTCTGTCACACATGCACAATAGTCCAGAATTTGCTGTCTGTTCCTCACCGCCTGTTCCCAGCTGTAGGCTGACACTGGAGCGCTCATGGAGTCCGGCAGTGAAGTGTGAACCTGCTGGGTTTCACCGACAATTACCCCAGGGAAAATCAACAGTGACCCTGCCATAGTTTGACCTACCCATAGTCATCAAACTCTACAGTACAGTAGCATGATCTTCGGACCATCCAGTCCACAGCGACATATTATCTGCTTAGTCCCATTGATCGGCACACTGGCTGGAGAAGTCCATAACTCTCCCATTGAATGAAATTATCCAACTTGATCTTAAATGTACAAGTCGAATGTATATCGACTAATTTCGATGGCAACGCGTGTTACGCTCTCAGCAACCTCTGAGTGAACAGGTTCCCCTCATATTGCCTTTCACCTGTCATCGTTACCCCATGACCTCTAATTCCAGTCCCACGCAACCTCAGCAGTAAATGCCTTTTCGCACTAACTTTCTCTATACCTTTTATAAACGGATACCTCTATCACATCTCCACTGGTCCTCCTACACTCTATGGAATAATGTCCTAGCCTATTTCCCTTTCTCTCAGTTCCTGAAGCCTTGTCAACAATCTGTATTTTTTTTCTGCACTCAGTCAATCATTTATATCCTTCCAAGAGACAGGTGCACACATTGCTTTAAATCAGTTTCTGCCACATCAATTTCGACATAATATTCCAACTTCAGTATTCAATATTTTGATTTATGAAGACCCATGTCCTCAAAGCTTTCCAACGCCATCTAAATTCGACAACATTTTAAATAAATTTCGGATGTCCATTCTCTGATACCTTAGTTTAACCGCACTGCTCAATGCCCTACCACTCAATGTCTTACTGTTATCATGGTTTGTTCTCATAAAGTACATCACCTCGCAAGGTTCTTCATTAAATTCTATCTTTGAAACTCCATTCCACCTTTTCTAAGCTGTTCCATGTCCCACTGTAAGCTCTGACACCCTTTCTCACTGTCACTACGCTGGTGTCATCCACAGATTTGCTGACCCAGTTTACCACATTGTCATACAGAGCATTGATATATATGACCGACAACACCAGACCCAGTACAGATCCCTGCCGCACACCACTAGTCATAGACCTCCAGTCAGAGAAGCAAACCTCTACTATCTCTTTTAGCTTCTCTCGCGAATCCAATATCTAAACTAACTTGCGGCCATGTCATGAATTCCAAGCAACTTGCTGAAGCCCGAGTAGACAACATCCACTGACTTGTTTTCATTATTTGCCCGGTAACTTCTTCAAGAAACTATAAGATTGGTTAGATGGGATTTAGCAGGCACAAATCAGTGTTGAATACCCGTAATTAATCGTTCTCCATCCAAATACTCATATCCCGTCCCTTAGAGTACCTGCCAATAACTTTACCATCATTGGTGTTGACTCACCAACCTGTAATTCCGTGCCTTAATTTTACAGACTTTCAAGCAGCAGAACAGCATTGCCTACCCTCCAATGCTTCCACTTCTGACATTTTAAATTCCTCTGCTGGAGCACTTGCAATCTCTGAAATAGCCTCAAACGAGGTACGGAGGAAAGCACTAGGGATTTATCAACCTTCATCTGCTTCAAGACAGTAAATATCTCCTCCTCTATAATCCGTGCATTGTCCATTATCTCACTAGTGTTTTCTCTCACTCTGAAGACTCTGTATGCCTCCTGACTAAATATAAATCCAAAAATAAATTTAAAATCTCCCCCGCCTTTTTCAGTTTCATGGATAAAGGCCCACTCTGAACTTCAAGAAATACAATTTTGTCCGCTGGTATTCTTTTGTTCTGAGTATATTTGATGAAGAGTTTGGGGTTCTCCTTTTCCTTGACCGTTAGAGCAAACTCATGCCATACTTTAGCCCTCCCGATTTCCTCCTTTAGTAACTTTTGCATTTCTTGTACTCCTCAAGTACCTCATTTGATCCTTCGAGCCTGTATTTGCGATGCGCTCAGGGCCTCAATATCTCTCAGAAACCAGGACTTGTCTTGCCTTTTATTCTGTCATGAATATTCGATCTGTATTTGTGGACATTCATGGTTTCAAACTTCAAAATTTCAGCCTTGGACGCCTCACACCTACCAATCACCTCGGTACCAGAAAACAACCTGACCCAATCCTCTTTCGTCAGATCCTTTCTGATACCATTAAAATTAGCCTTTCTCCAATTTATATTGTTAACCTGAGGACCAGATATTGTCCATAATGTTCTTTAAACTAATGTCATTTCCATCACCACACCCCTGCACACACCTCTACCACCTGACGTGTCTTGTACTCTGATACAATTCCAGTATTTGCTGTCTGTAGTCATGACTTCAATATATTGATTACGGAAACGTCCCTGGACATACTTGAGCTACACTATCCCATCCGGCCCTTTCAAGTATGGATACTCCAGTCGATACATCGACAATTAAAATTACCTACCATCAGAACATAGTGTTTCTTGTAACGGTCTGTGATCTCCCTACAAATTTGATACTCTAAGTCCCATTGACTACTGGGTGGTCCACAATGTCATCCAATTAACGTGTTCGTCCCTTTCGTATTGCTCAGTTTCACCCTCGTAGACTCAGTAGATGAGCTCTCCAGTCTGTCCTGTCTGAGCAATGCAGTGATATTTTTTCCTAATACCACCCCTTCTTCACCTCTATCGAATCGTGTCTAACGCTACAGAATCCTGGAATGCTGAACAACCAGTCCGGCGCATATTCCAAACAAATCATATGAATGGTTACAACGCTGTAGTTCAATGTGCTGATCCATGAGTGAAGCTCGTGTGCCTTTCCGACAATACTGCTTGCATTGGTATAATACGGATTTCGGAAAAAAATAGCTTCACGATGCTCATCTTTTAGCTACTCGACTTTCCCACACAACCGCTCCATTATCCACTCTGGTTCTTCATTCCCCTGCATCTTAAGTTTAACACATCTCCCCTCCCTATGCAGCGCTAACAATTCTTCACTTAAGGGTATCAGCGCCCTCCAATATGAGTGTAAAACCATCACGTCTGTCCAAGTCCCAACTTTCTTGGAAGAGATCCCAATTATCCCAAAAATCTGAAGCCCTTGGTCATGTGTCATATCATCAGCCACACGTTAAAATGCACTATCGTCCTATTTCCGACCTCACTAGCACGTGATACGGGTCGCAATCCTGAGAACACAATTATGGGGATCCTGCCTTTGCTTAGCATCTAACCCCATGAGCTCACTTTGCAGGACATCATCATACTTCCTGCACTTGCCATTGGTACCAATGTGAACCACGTCATCTGGCTACTCATCCTGTCCTTTTTAACTTTGCAGAGTCGATGCGAGATATCCCTGACCTTGGCAACACACCATCCAGCAATCTTGCTGTTGTCAGCAGAATTTCCAGCCTGTTTTCCTAACCACTGAAGTCCCTCTGTTAGTGAAGCTCACTCTTCCCACCCCTTCTGAGTCACAAAACCAAACTCAGTGCCAGAGGCATAATCGACATGGCTTTTCTCTTCTAGGTCATACCCCGAAACAGAGAGCTATACATCTGTTATAGAGGGGCTCCCTGCAGGGAGATATTCTGATTTTCCCCTGCTGACAGTTACCCAGTTACCTGTGTCCTACGCCTTGGGTATACAGCACTCCCTGTATAGCCCGTCAGTTAACCTCTCAGCCTGATGAGTGATCCCTGGTTCATCCAGTTCCTTAACACAGTCTATAATAAGCTGCAGTTGTATGCCCTTCTTGCAGTTGTCAAGGACACTGGAGGTCTCCTTGCCTTGCCACGCCCTGTAGGAAGAGCATTCCCCTAGCCTTCCTGGCATTCGCACTGCTCTAACCGTGAAAACGACTGGTAAAATCGTACCAAAAATCTGCCTGAAGCCTCACTGGACCTTCTCTGACAATAAGTCTCAACTCCCCATTCTATCTATGTCCTCTCCGCTTAAACGTTGCCAAGTGGATAATTACCCCGCAATCTGTGGCACAGAATGACCGGACTGACCACACTCGCTTCTTTTAAATTATTTCAACACGCACAGCACGCGGGAGGAACTCAGCAGGTCGGGCAGGATCCTTGCAAACGAACTGTCAATGTTTCAGGCCGACAACATTCGTCCGAAGAAATTTTATTTTTATTTTTTTCTCCTGCTATGAACACTTCAATGGTTCTTAGCGATCTGTGACGTTCAAAATGTGCTGGGTTAGTCCATGTTCAGGGTAGATTTGTACCCATCCCTCCGCTCCTCAATATATTCTCCATTGTGCATTACAGAGCGTGACTGAGCTCGCGGAGAAGGGAAACCGAGCGGGCGCTTCCAAACTCCTCCTGGATCTGGTGATGGAGAAGGGCTCCGGGGCCCGGAGGGTGATGTGGGAATCCTTTGTAAAACTACATCACCATTTACCCAAGCTGAGCAGAATATTGGATGAAATACGGAAACGTGGTACGGTGAACAATACATTGTGTGTTACAGATGTAAATGCTGATGAATTTACAGTATTACACAGAACAGACTTAATGCAGGTTAATCTGTTTGAACAGGTGACGGCCAGTTCGCCTACATGGACACCGAGCGGAGTTTATATGAATTGCCCGCGCATCTGAAAGGTAAGCGATGGAACAGAAATCTCAAAATATTCATTTCGTTACGACAGTCTGAATACCTGTGTTTAGAGGCAAGTTTCTACACTGGCAGAAACTGGGAGGCAGGTTTTTGTTGCTGTGGCTGACGACAGGAAACCAAAATGCATTTGTCACCACACCCGGTACATTTTGGGTCCCGGGCGGTGCATCCAGACGCCTCTATAGGTTTTATAAACTGTCACTGAATATCAGGAGATTTGACAAAACTAGAGCCAGACCTCTCCAACTGGAAAATCCAACTCCAGCAAAGGAAATCTCACACGTCTGGTCCAAAGTGGAGCCGATATTTGTTGTGATTCCTCCATAAGAACAGAAGACATTCGGGAACATTAGGTCATTCAGCCCACTGAGTCTGTTCCGCCATTCCATCATGGCTCATCCTGCATCCCACTCAACCTCATGCACTTGCCTTCTAACATATCCTTTGATGCCCTGACTGATCAGAAAACGACGACCTTCCGCCTTAGCCTCCACTACAGTTTGTAACATAGCATTTTAAGGAATCACTACTCGTTAAAAAAATCCCTCCTTACCTCTGTTCTAAAGTGTCTCTCCCTCACTTTTCATGCTGTGCCCCTTAGTTCTGTGTACTCTCACCATTGAAAATATCCTCTACTCATCCACCCGTTCTTGTCCTTTCATCTTGCGTTAGGGTTCAAGGACATCCCCGTGTGTTCTATTAAATTCCACTTTTGCCCAAAGTTGCCAAAATGTTCCTAATAATGTAACCCTTTCATTCCTGCAATCATCTTCGTGAACATGCTCTGGACCCTCTCCAGTGATAACACTTCCTTTCTGAAATATGGGACCCAAAACTGTTGACAACTCTTCAAGTGCGGTCTGACGAGTGTCTGAAAAGACTCAGCATTACTTGTTTTTGATTTTACATTCGATTCCCCTTGAAATAAATGCCAACATTGCATTTGCCTTCTTTACCACAGATTCGACCAGTAAATTAACCTTCTGGTAGTCTTGCACGAGGACTCCTAAGTACCTCTGTACCTCTGATGTTTAGACCTTCTTCCGATTTAGGTAATGTTCCGCTCTATTGTTCCTTTTACCACAAGGTCTTTCCATACATTTTCCAGTACTGTATTCCACCTTTGACATTTCTCCCTACTTTTCCAATTTGTCTGTGTCGTGCTGCAATCTTCCTCAACAACACCGAAACCTACACCTATCTTCATATCATCCGCAAAGCCATTTTTTAAATTACTGACAATCAATGTGAAAAGCATTGGTCCCAATACTGACCCTGAGGAAAACCACTAGTCACCGACAGCCAAGCAGAAATGGTCTATTTTATTCCCATTCGCTGCCTCCTGTCTGTCAGCAATTCCGTTCGTCTTGCCAGTATCTTTCCGGTAGCATCATAGGATTCTAACTTGTAAATAAGTATAATATGTGGCACCATATCAAATACCTTCTGAAAATCCACTTGACTGGCATCCACTGCCTATCCTTTGTCCACGCTGCTTGCTACTACCTCGAGGATCTTTAACAGGTTTGTCATGCAAGATTTCGCGTAACAGAGAGCATGGTGACTTTGACTTATTTTGTCATTTGTCTCCAAGAACCTGGACTCCTCAAACTGAATAATACACTTCAACAATTCCCAACCAATGTGATGTTGCTATCTGGCCTATAATTCCCTTTCTTTGTCCTTCCTCCCTTTTTAAAGAGTGGAGTCACATTTGCAATCCTCCACTCCTCTGAGACAATGGCAGAATCAAGCGATTCTTGAAAGATTCTTTACCAATGCATCCGTTAACTCTTCAGTAACCTCTTTCAGGACTCTGGGATGTAGTCCATCTGGCCCAGGTGACTTATCCACCTTAAGACTGTTCAGTATGCCGAGCACTTTTTCTTTTGTAATAGCAATGACACTCACACCTCCTGCCTGTCACTCACGAACCACTGCACACTGCAAGCGTGTTCCACAGTGAAGACATATGCAGAGTACCTATTAGGTTCATCTGCCATTTCCTTGTCTCACGTTACTACTTCAACATCATTTTTCAATGATCCCTTGTCAATTTTACTTCCTTTTACTCTATATAACTGAAAAACACGTTAGTTAACGTGCTGTTTATCATTAGCTTGTCTGGCCTCGTAATTAATCTTTTCTATTCTTATCGCTTTATCCGTTGCCTTTTGTTGTTTATTGAAAGGTTTCCTTTCATCCAACTTCCCGCTCATTTTTGCTACCTGATATGCCCTTTAGTTTTATGTTATGCGGTCCGAAACTTCCTTTGTCAGTCACGGTTGTCTACCCCTGCCATTTGAGAACTTCTTCCCATGTGGACCATATCTATCCTGCGCCTTGCGAACCATTCTCAAAATTTCCAGCCCTCTCAACTGTGCTGTAATCCCCGGTAGTATCCTTCCCTAATCCATCTGGGCAAGCTCCTCTCTCACGCCCCTGTAATTCATTCTGCAATACTGATAGATGCGACTTTTATACTCTGTTTCAAATTACAGCATGAATCAACATCAGGGAATTGCCTGAGTTCATGTACTATCTCCTCGCAGCAGAGGAGACAGTAGAAATGTGGTGGGGGTATATTGTCTGTGTCCATATTGAAACATAGGAAACATAGAAAACCTACAGCATAATACATCCTTTCGGCCCACATATCTATGTTGAACATGTCCCTACCTGAGAAAGTACCCAGGGTTACCCATAGCCCACTATTTTTCTGAACTCCATGTACCTGTCCAGGACTCTCTTAAAAGACCCTATCTTATTCACCTCCAGCACCGTCGCCGGCAGCCCATTCCACGCACTCACCACTCTCTGTGTAATAAATTTAGTCCTTACAACTCCTCTGTACCTACTTCCAAGAACTTTAAAACGGTGCCCTCTCATGCTAACCATTTCAGCCCTGCCAAAAATCCTCTGAATATCCACATGATTAATGCCTGTCATCACCTTATACACTATCATGTCACCTCTCATCCTCTGTTACTCCAAGAAGAAAAAGCCGAGTTCACATAATCTATTCTCATAAGCCATGGTCCACAATCCAGGCAGCATCCTTGTAGATCTCCTCTGCACGCGTTCTATGGTTTCAACATCGTTCCTGTAGTAAGGCTACCAGAACTGAGTATTCCAAATTAAGTCTGACCAGGGTCCTACATATCTGCAACATTTCCTTTCGGCTTCTAAACTCAATCCCACGACTCATGAAGGTCAATGCACTGTATGCTATCTTAAACACAGAGTCAACATATGCAGCAGCTTTGACAGTCTTATGGAGTCAGTCCACAAAACCAGCCGGACTTTGACTTATTTTGTCATTTGTCTCCAGGTACCTCGAAACCTCCACGTTAGTAAGAGACTCCACAACCATCAGGTTTGGCTAACAGGCCTATAATTTCCCTCTTTTGCCTCCCGCCCTTCTTAAAGAGTGAAATGATATTTGCACGCCACTCCGGTCCCTCCGGGACCATGTCAGACTTAAGTGGTTATTTACGATCATCTGTTATCTCTCCGGCAACCTCTCTCAGGTCTCTGGGATATAGTCCACCTTGCCCTGATGACTTATCCATCTTAAGACCTTTTCGTATGCCAAGCACTTTTTTCTTTTTTAATAGTAATGGGTCTCACTCCTACTGACTGTCACTTAAGCACCACTGCACACTGCTTGCGCCTTTCACAGTGAAAACATATGTAAACACCCTTTATCTGCAGTTTCTTTATTCCCAATTACTGTACTATCTCAACAACATCATTTTCCAGTGGTCCAGTATCAACTCTCAACTTCCTTTTACTTTTTATATTACTGAAAAAGTGCTTATTATCCTGCTTTATATTATTGGCTTGATTGCCCTTATATATTCATCTTATCCCTTTTTAAAGCTTTTTATTAGTTGCCTTATGTTGGATTTTGAAACGTTTAATTTTATCCAACCTTCCACTCACCTTTGCTACCATGTATGCCATTTCCTTGGCTTTTATGCTCTGCCGCTTAAAAACTTCTTCCTCTGTGGGCTACATCTATGCTGCGCCTTGTGAACTATTCCCAGGACGTTCGGCAATCTATATTCTGCCGTTACTCCCATTAGCATCCTCTATAATCCACCTGGTAAAGCTCTTCTCTCATGTCTCTGCAATTCGCTTTATTCCATTGCGATACTGACACATGTAGGTTATGCTTATCCCTCTAAAATTGCGGTTTGAATTCCATCATTTTTGTTCACTGCCTCCTAAAGTTCCTTTGCATTAAGCTCTCTGTTAATATCTGGGTTATTACACAACAACAAATCTAAGATAGCCTTTCCCTGAGTAGTCTCAAGCACAAGCTGCTCTGCAAAGCTATCTCATAGGCATTCAATAAATTCCCTCTCTTGCGAGTCAACATGCTTGATTTTCCTATTTCCCTTGGTATATTGAAGTCGCCCATTGCAATTGTGTCTTTCCTATTACATGCCTTTTCCAGCTCTCTTTTCAATCTCAACCCCTCCTCTTGGCTACTATTGTGTGGACTATATATGATTCTGATTATGTATTTCTCACCCTTTTATCTTCGTATCTCCACTCACAAAGATTAAACTTTCTCTGACTCCATATCACGTCTTTCTAAAGATGAAACTCCATCACGAGCCAACAGAGCCTCACTGCCGCCTAAGTCGTCCTGCTTGTCCTTTCGATACAAAGCATGTCCTTTAATATTGTGGTGCCATCAATGGCCTTCATTCAGCCACGACTCAGTGACGCCCACAACATCACACTGACCAATTGCACCAAGAGTTCGGCCACCTTGTTCCGCATTTAAATACAACACCTTCAGTTCTGCATCTGTGCCCTTATGAATTTTGCCTCTGTGGTGCAATTCAATACTTCGTTATGTTTGCATTTCAACCCAATCATGAGCTTCTCCTTCCTTACATTCATGTTACACCTATCATCTACTTGTAAGCCTGTTATCTCATCCTCAGATCTATCATCCTGGTTCCCTTCCCCCTGCCAAATTAAAACACTCCCAGCAGCTCCAGTAAATCTTCCCGCAGGAATATTGGTACCACTCCGATTCGTGCAACCCGTCCATGTTGTACAGGGCACGCCTATCCTAGAGGTTGTCCTAGTTCTCCAAAAACTAGAATCCCTGACCCGCGCAGCAATTCCATTCCTATGTCGACTGTCGTGTGGAACAGACAGAAATACTGTGATTACTATGTTTGAATTCCAGCTTCTCAGCTTCCTTCCTATCTCCCTATGTTCTGTTTTCCAGACCCCGTCCCTTTTTACTTCCTATGTCATCAGTTCAATAAGTGTCACGACTTCTGGCTGTGTAACCTCCCATCTCAGCATATTGTGGACGTATCGAGGAACATTTCGGACCGGGGAGGAAAAGAACCACCAATGTTTCTTTTTTTCTGTCCACAGAAACGCCTATCTGTCCTCCAGACTATAGAGTCCACTATTGCTATTGCGATCCTTTTCAGTTTCCTGCTCTTGCGGGCAACATCAGAGGATTGCCTGAATTCATATACAAGTTTCCTGCAGCAGAGGAGACTGCAGACGTGTGGTGGTTGTGTAATTCTGAGTTCATCTACCAGCTCCTCGGAGCAGAGGAGACTGTAGTGAGTGCTGGGTGCTTATTGCCTGCATTCATGTCCCAGTCCCTCAGAGAATAAGAGACAGTAGAGTAGTGTAGGCTGTGTTATACCATGACTGGCACAGCCTGGAAAAGGAAACTCTGTGGCTCAGTACTAACAGCTTAAACTGAAAGGACTATCAAGAAGATCAGGTCAGTTATGAGAGAAGTAAAATGACGTAAATTGCCCATTGACCCCCCCCCCCCCCCGTGTTACCGTCTGCACTGTTGCAGAATTCAACCAAAGCTGAGCAGTGAAAGCAGTGAAACCACCCGCTCCACACAACACTCTCCCCTCCAGAATCATGTGTGCACTTTGTGCTCGCTGGAACACCGGGGAATCTGCAAACTACCAACAGAGGGGAGAGTGGAGCCTTTAACAGCGGATCTGAATCAGATCAGAAATGTTTCTGGGCCAACGTTCAATTTCAGACACTCTGTTTCTGATCTCCTAATTTCGCCCAAACAATGTCTTCAACAAGTTTCTTCATTGTGGGCTGGAATACGTGAGTGTTTGTTGTTCATCAGATCAGTCAGTGACAACCTATTTCTTTCCGTCCTCAGATGTTCGACAGAAACACATGGAGACTCTGCGGGCAGAGACTGAAAAACTGAGAGTGAACACGATCCTGATGAGGGAAAAGGTGAAGGTTTTCCAGCTGGATGATCGATACGCTGAACTCACGGTCATTTCTACTGTTCGAGATCGGAGACTGGTGGAACATGAGCTGCTAGCAAGAGGCAGAGACCAGGAGGAGTGGAGACAGAAACATCTCCGCGGAGAGCTGGAAAAAATCCGCATTGATCACCTGTTTCAGAGCAGTTACTCAAATAGTTTTTGGGAAACAATGAAAAGATTTTTTGTCCGATCAACTTCGGGACGTTCGGCAGCAGTGGCTGGAGTCCCGGGGATCGGGAAAACAACAATGGTACAAAAGATTGTTTATGACTGGGCCTCGGGGAAAATATACCAACAGTTCCAATTTGTCTTCAGTTTCAAGTTCCGAGATTTAAACTCCATGAACTGTAGAATAAACCTCAGGGAACTGATTCTGGATCAATATCCTTACTTTGGGAATATCCTGAGAGAGGTCTGGAACAACCCAGAGGGATTGCTGTTTATATTCGATGGTTTGGATGAATTCAAACACAGAATCAATTTTGCAGACAGTCGGAGGGATACAGAACCCAAACACCAGTGCCCAGATCCGGAGTGGTGGTGTGAAGTGTCTGACATTGTGTACAGTTTAATCCAGGGCAAGCTGCTCCCAGGGTGTTCAGTGCTGGTGACCACCCGCCCCACTGCGTTACATTTATTGGAAAAGGCTCGGATCAGTGTCTTTGCTGAAATCCTGGGATTTGTTGGTAAGGAACGGAAAGAATATTTCATCAGACATTTTGAAGATGAGACGGTGGCGGCAGCAGTTTTCAAACACGTGGAGGAGAACGACATCCTGTACACCATGAGCTACAACCCCTCCTACTGCTGGATCCTCGCTCTGGCACTGGGCCCCTTCTTCACACAAAGAGTCAGGGACCCACAGCGAGTTCCCAAGACCATCACCCAACTATACTCCTACTATATTTACAACATCCTGAAAAACCACGGCCGTGAGATTGAGAACCCCCGTGATGTGTTACTCAGGGTTGGTCAGATGGCCTTCAGAGGAGTGTCCGAGAGGAAGATTGTGTTTACAGATGGAGATTTGATCAAGTACAATCTGCAGCCTTCCCAGTTCCTGTCCGGGTTCCTGATGGAGCTTTTGGAGAGAGAGGATTCGGCCCGGAGCGTGGTGTACACATTCCCACACCTCACCATCCAAGAGTTTGTAGCTGCAGTCGCACAATTCCTGAATCCACATCCCGGGGATATCCTGATATTCCTCACTGAAGCCCACAACACGACAGATGGGCAATTTGAGGTATTTCTCCGTTTTGTTGCTGGTCTCTCCTCCCCAATGACAGCTCGGGGCCTGGAGGAGTTTCTGGGTCCATTTTCTCATGAAACAACCTGCCGGGTGATTGACTGGGTGAAGGAAGAGGTTAAACGCCAGATTGGTAACACAGAGAATGAAGCTGGTAAAAGGAGCCTCCTGAACACATTGCACTACCTGTTTGAGTCTCAGAATCGTGGACTGGCTCAGGACGCACTGGGATCTGTGGAAACACTTTCATTCCGCGGAATGACACTGACCCCGATTGACTGCGCGGTCCTGTCACATGCCATCGGACTCTGTGAAACAGTAAAACAGCTCAAATTGGAGTACTGCCACATTCAGTGTGAAGGAATCCGACGTCTGGGACCCGGGCTGCACAGGTGCCAGGATTTGAGGTAATTTGTTTTTAACTCTCACACTGTTCTGTTGTTTTGTTTCAGTGTAAAGGAATTTGTGTAAAACTCTAGTAACTCAGACTGTGAAGAATTGTGATTGGTCGATAATCATGTGATTGCTTGTAAAGGAATGTTGGAGACATTCATCAGATCAGTGAACAACGGCCATTGGTTTAATGGTAGTAAATCACAGGAATGGCCGTGTTTCTCGCTGCCTGTGACACGTCCATTGACAATGTTCCTTCTCACTGTTACCGACACCCAGACCGACACTGACTCCAGCAGGTGGGTCAGAAATTCACACCCCCTTCCCGGTGAGGGACAAGAGACCGTCAGCAGCCGGTCCCAGTGAGAAGGAAAGAAATACCATTGTGAATGTCCTCCCCTGCCCTTCCCCGTGTGTGACTATCACCATCAGTCCACCTGTGTGACTGTGCTCACTATCAGATACCCAGACCTCATCTCTTTTCTCCGGATTGTGGTCCTCAAGTTAGACCCACCCGTCCGCGCGATCTATTTCTGCCTCATTGTCTTGTCGATTCGTGTTTCCCTCATAATGGATCTCTGTATCACATCTACCTTCCTCCTGATTGGATCTCTTCCCCATCCCCCTCCCTCCTTTGAGGATCTTTTCCGCAATTTCCCCTGGATATTTTCCAAAACACATCTCTTCCTTACTGTGGAACTTTCTCCCTTTCTGCTCTGGCCCCGTCGACCCTCTCAAGGCACGAACACTTTTCTAACCATCGTGGAGAGAGACAGAATTTGGGGACTTTACAGTGTAACACCGACGGACTAAATCACTGAGGTTCGGTGAATACCCCGGAGCTGGTTAGTGAGAGTCATTGACAGTGATGGGAACTCCGATCAGTGATTTACTGAAGGGTTTAATGTTTCCTGAAATACCCAAGTGAGAGAAATTCCCTCAGACCCGCGGTTTGAATCACTTTGTTCATCAATTTGTCTGTTTGTGCTTAGACTTGGGGATAATAAACTGGAAGATTCAGGAGTGAAACTGGTGTCTGCTGCTTTGAGGAACCCGGAGTGTAAAATACAGAAACTGGGGTAAGTACCAGACTGTGGGAGATTGTGTTTACAGTCACTGGGTGTCTGACACTGAACATTAATGTGATCAGTAATTGTTTTAATAATAAAACACTGGGGATTTGTACCATCTCCTATCTCTCTGTATCCTTCACCCTCACTCTCTCTTATCTCCAGGCTGGACTACGTCGGTCTCACAGATTCTGGTGCCGAAGATCTCGCCTCCGCTCTCAGTAGAAACACATCACTGACGGAGCTGAACCTGAGCGGTAATGAACTGGCAGATTCAGGAGTGAAACTGGTGTCTGCGGCTCTGAGAGACGCGAAGTGTAAAATACAGGAACTGTGGTAAGTACAAGACTGTGGGAGATTGTGTTTACAGTCACAGGGTGTCTGACACTGAACATTAATGTGATTAGTAATTGTGTTACTGATAAACACTGGGGATTTAAACTGTCTCCTGTCTCTCTGTGTCCTTCACCCTCACTCTCTCTCTCTCATCTGCAGGATGCACAGTGTCGGTCTCACGGATTCTGGTGCAGAGGATCTCGCCTCCGCTCTCAGTACAAACCCATCACTGACGGAGCTGAGCTTGGCATCAAACTCGCTCACAGACCGATCTGTCCCCGCTCTCCGCCGCATCATACTGACCCTCCCGAGTCTGGAGCGGATCGTGTGAGTGTTTGTGTTCATGTTAATATCAGCGGATCCGCGGGTTTTCTGTTGATTTTTTTGTGGGTGTTCTTGTAACATAACCTCAGTCCCCTGTAATGACACTATTGTGTAATCCATTTATTGAAACTTTAATCCTCCATCTGTTTCAGCCTGAGTGGGAATCAGTTCAGTGAGACATGGAAGAAGGAAGTGGAGTCTCTGAAGGAACTTCGACCCGGACTGAGAGTGGATCTGTGAACATCTGCATGTGACGACATCACAGCCCGCGGGATAGGGATATTTTGACCGAATTTCTGCCCTCCCATTAATAGGCGCCCTCCCCTTTAATTTCCAACCGTCCCAACGGACGCTGGCTCCAGCCAAGCCCTCTGTGACGTCAGAGATGGCTCCACAGTGACGCAATACCGCTTCACGTCCCGCGATTCTGCTTCCGGTTTAAGTCCGGGTAAAGAGCTCCGACAAGTGCGACCTCGGGAATTACACAGACAGGAAGACCCCGTGGGTGGGGCCGAGTTCCCCGGATGGGATTATCCCAGGAGAGGATGCTTTTTTTTAAGGATTGGGCGGAGGACGATGCATTCGGCAGTCTGGCCGATGTAATGATGTTAAATTAACAGACACCTAGGCATTGACTCTCGATGTGCAGCGATCTCAGGCACGGCACTGAGATTTTATAATCAATGGGTGAGAAACGGGACAGTTTCTTCAGCCTGCCACTTGTTGTCGCCGATCAGTTAATTGTGTGTGACTGTGAGTGAATCGGGAAAGTGTATTTATTCCTGCACGTCAGCAGCGCTCACAATGTTTAATTTACATCTGAGCTGAGCCGAACATGTCCTTACCTAAGAAATTACCTAGGGTTACCCATTCCCCTCCAATTTTCTGATCTCCATGTACGTGTACAAGAGTCTCTTAAAAGACTCTATCGTATCCGCCTCCACTGTTACCAGCAGCCCATTTCACGCACTCACCACTTTGAGTAAAAAAATTACCCCTGACATCTTCTCTGTACCTACTTCCAAAAGTACTGTGTGGAGTCACTGCCTGTTTAGGGTATCTCCCCACGAACGCTGATGAAATAGATAAAGAAGTTATTGATTTTATGGGTCCTTACTCACACCACATCCGTCAAATGGAGTTCTGGAAAGATTTGCCTAAGATCAGTCCAGGGGATGTAGTCCAGGAGGGAGATTCACTCTGTGTCTGCCCCCGGGAATGTTTATGAGATAGTGTGGAGGGAGCTTCACTCTGTGTCTGACCCCGGGAGTGTGTGATGGAACATTGTGGAGGGAGATACACTCTGTGTCGGTCCCCAGGAGTCTGTATGGGATGGTTTGGAGGGAGGTTCACTCTGTGACAGACCTACTGGAATGTGTGATGTGACGGTGTGGAGGGATATTCGCCCTGTATCTGACTCCAGGAGGGTCGGTACGGTGTTGGGACGGTACTGAAGTAGATTCGCTCTGTGTCTGACACGGGCAGTGTGTGATGGGAGAGTGTGGAGGGAGCTTCACTCTGCGTCTGACCCGGGGAGTGTGTAATGGGACGGTTTTAAGGGAGATTCACTCTGAGACTGACACCAGGAGTGTGTATGGGACGGTGTGGAGGGAGATTCACTCTGAGACTGACACCAGGAGTGTGTATGGGACGGTGTGGAGGGAGATTCACTCTGAGACTGACACCAGGAGTGTGTATGGGACGGTGTGGAGGGAACCTCACTCTGAGACTGACCCGGGGAGTGTGTGATGGGACGGTGTGGAGGGAGATTCACTCTGTGTCTGACCCCGGGAGTGTGTATGAGACGGTGTGGAGGGAGATTCACTTTGAGACTGACACCAGGAGTGTGTATGGGACGGTGTGGAGGGAGATTCACTCTGAGACTGACACCAGGAGTGTGTATGGGACGGTGTGGAGGGAGATTCACTCTGAGACTGACACCAGGAGTGTATATGGGACGGTGTGGAGAGAGATTCACTCTGAGACTGACACCAGGAGTGTGTATGAGACGGTGTGGAGGGAGATTAAAGCCTTTCATCCTCAACGAAGCCCTACTTCCCGCACGATCACACTTGGGGCAAATAAGGTCAGAAATAACTGCCATCAGGCACGATTTTAAGAGACGCACCCTCTGTCCCGTAATCTCTTTCCGGCGGCAGATATTCATGCATCTGGAGAGGGAGGACGAAGTTGAGACCGGTTTACTGTCCGGCACGAGGGGGTAGATTATCAGGTGTATTGGAGCTCTGAGCACCCACGGTGCCATGCGTGCGGGGAGGTGGGGCACTTTCGGAGGGACTGTCCTAGCACCCGAAAACCCAGGGAGTCCACTTCGGGAACTAGTGCCCCAGCTACCTCTGCCCCTGATCCCATTCCTGCTCCTACACCTGTGCCGGCCCCTGCTCCTGCCCCTGACCCTGTCTCTACCCCCGCCCCTATTCCTATGTCTGTTTCAGTCCCTGCTCATGCCCCTATGGTTCAGGCGGGAGATCTTGAGGTTACGTGCAAGGATGTTGAGGCGAGGGACGGGGTGGAGCCTGTGCGGGGAAGGAAAGTGAGGAAGAAATCCAAACTCATTAAGATGTCAGCCCCCGAGAAAGCAGAGCTCACGCCCATTTGCCCAGAAGTGGAGCGGGAGGCTCGTGGAAGTGCACAGTTGGACGGAGGGATGGAAGCGAAGAGTACCACTCCATCAGTAAATCCTGCACCTGTGTGCTCCTCCGGCTTGAAGAGGAGAAGGGAATGCTACCCCAAGAGGGCAGGGAATGTAGATGCGGGGGAGTCCCAGAAAGGGGTGGAAATCCGGGTGGAAGTTGTGTCTAATCCTGAATCCCCAGATGTAGCCACCAGTCCTGTGGCAGGTGGTGTGGTTGTGCAGGAAGCTACTGCTGGGCCTGTTTGCACAACTAAAACAGACCTGGAGCCCTCCACCCAGGACTTAGCAGTAAGCGACTCCCTGGAGGCAAGTGTATTAAACAGTATAAGCGGAGAGGAGACCAAGCTCTCTCACTGTCAGCATCAGGCTGCCGGTGAATCCCTTGGACCAGAGCTGCTGGGGTCCCCTTCATACCTGTCTCCTGGGGAGGGTGATATACCTTGCTTGCCGACCCCATCAACTAAAGGCCTGCAGGGAGTCCCTGGGATTTTCCCTCCATCGGCGTAACTGTGGATAAGACTGATGCGATGGTGGAGCGGGAAGGATGAGGGAGGTACCCGCTGCGCAGTGTGGGTTACAAGTGCAGCCGCATATTAGAACACACGAGGAGGAAGATGGGGGATCTATCTGCAGTGAGGGGTTGGAGGGAGTCTCGTTTGATATCGAGACAATGAACATGCTCACCCCTCCTGAAAAAATCCCCTTTGGTACCTGTGTAGGAGATCACAGAGTTCATTCACTCCTCTGTGGTTGCAAAGCATCGGCTTAAACTAGCCTCTCTTCGCTGGCCTAGCATGTTGAGGCTGGTGAAGTCCCTGCGAGACATCCTCGGAGGGAGGGGGAAGGGGAAGAGGAATGTTGTGTCGGGGAATGACAGACGGCAGCTGAAATCCTTCCTGGATGACCTGGTGAGGGACATCAGGGTGGAAAGCAGCCTCGCTCCTTCGGGAGATGCTGGGTCACAGGTTAGCGATGGTAGCAGTCGGGCCCGGAAAGCAAAGAATGTTCTTGGTTTTCTTCGGGATGGTGAGGTTGAGGGCGCCACCGCTCTCAGTGGGAAGGGTATTGGTGCTGAGGCCTAGTGTGCTCCCGACATGAAGCTTACCATAGCTAGTCTTAATATAAGTTGTAGCACGATGGGAGATACGCGGTGAGTTTCCTGCAGGAAACCCATACCACCCCAGGAACGAGTCCGCTTTGCTCCTGGAGTGGTAGGGTGGTGTCTACATGAGTCACCTTTGCTCCAGCTCTAGCGGGGTGGCGATCCTGTTTGTCCCAACCTTCCAGCCAGAAATGGTAGGAGCCCAAGATGTTGTGCCCGGCCGTCTGCTCCACCTGGCTGTGCGCCTGGATGGAGTATTGCTGCATTTTACCAATGTGTATGCCCGCGGCGCGGGGTGATGCAGACGCGCCTATTCTGTCAGCTGTCCACCTTGCTGAGTTACATCGATTCTGGGGACTGCGTCATCCTCGGGGAGACTTCAACTGTACCCTCGAGGTGGAGGACCGCTCGGGCCTCCAACGCGACCCAGCATCGGCGAAAAGGTTAAAGGAGCTAGTCGGCTCCTTTGATTTGGTGGACAGCTGGCGGAATCTTCAACCCGACTCTAGCGCCTTCTCCAGAAGATCTAGAGAGGGGGGTTGCCGGATAGACCGCCTGTATATCTCTCGGGCTTGTATCTCCCGCGTGTCGGTGTCCTCCATGCGGCCGGTGTCGTACTCGGCTCATCACCTTGTGTGGATGGAATTTACTCCTCTGCACCCTAGGGTGGGATCCGGGTATTGGCACTTTAACAACCGGCTGCTGGAAAACAGCCGATTCCGGGATTCTTTCCGAGCGTTCTGGGCCACCTGGAGTGAGGGACGGAGAGCGTTCTGCTCCCTACGGCTGTGGTGGCATGTGGGCAAAGCCCACATCCGGTTTTTTTGTCGGGAGTACACTAGGGGGTCGACAAAGAGGCGGGGCTCTGAGATTGAGCGGTTTGAGAGAGCGTTGCTTGACCTAGAGCCCCGTCTTGGTCCGACCGGTGGAGACAAACAGCTGTGGCAGGAATACCAGGAGAAGAAGGACGCACTCAGGCATCTGCAGCTTCAGCAGTCCCGAGGTGCATATGTGAGGTCGCGGATCCAAATGCTGCAAGATTTGGACCGCGGCTCACCCTTCTTCTACTCGTTGGAGAAGTGGCGGGGTGTTCAAAAGCAACTGGTGGAGCTACTGGCTGCTGATGGCTCCTCCATCACGGATCCCGACGAAATTATCAAAGAAGTCCGCACTTTCTATCGGTCCTTATTCTCACCAGATCCGTCAAATGCGGGGGCGTGCAGTGAGGTCTGGGAAGATTTAGCAAAGGTCAGCCGAGAAGACGCAGCGCGTCTGGACGCTCCCCTAACTCGGGAGGAGCTGTCTACTGCCCTTCGGCAACTCCGGAGGGTTAACTGCCCTGGCTTAGATGGTCTGAGTGTGGATTACACTGGGGGTTTATTACAGCCTTGTTCTAGAGGAGAGCCGAGCCCCCGGGGAAATACCTTTCTCATGGCGGAGAGCTGTTGTGGTCCTAGTGCCCAAGAAGGGAGAACTCCGCCTGCTAATGAACTGCGCCCGGTGTCCCTATTGTGCGCGTACTACAAGATGTTCCCCGGGCAATGACCAACCGTCCTGGTACAGTACAAGGACAGGTGATCCATCCTGACCAATTCTACAAGGTCCCGGGCCGCTCCATCCAGGACAATGTCCACCTGGTACGGGACCTGATCCACCTGCAACAGGAGACTGGGTCCCGGGCAGCGTTTCTTTCTCTTGACCAGGAGAAAGCGTTTGACCGGGTAGACCACAGTTCCTGGTGGGCACTCTGCAGGCTTTTGGGCTCGGACCACACTTTGTGGCCCGAGTTCGGCTCCTATACTCTGCCGCGGAGTGCCTTGTTAAGATCAATGGATCACTGGCAGCGCCCAATCCCTTCAGGAGAGGAGTACGTCAGGGGTGCCCCATGTCCGGTCAATTGTACACGATCTGTGTCGAGCCATTCCTAAGCCTCCTACGGCGAAGGCTGACAGGTCTGGTTCTGCGTGAACCGGACATGGAGGCCGTCCTCTCGGCCTACGCCGATGATGTACTCCTCATGATGACAGTCCCAATGACCTGCACAGGATGCGCGAGTGCCAAGAAGTTTTCTCGGCAGCATCCTCCGCTAGGATCAACTGGGCGAAATGTTCCGGACTCTTAGTGGGTCAGTGGTAGGTGGACTCCTTGCCGGAGGAGATGAGAGCTTATGAGTGGAGCACTAGACGTCTCCTCTATCTGGATCTCTACCTGAGTCCATCTGGGGAGACCTGGCTGGCGAACTGGCAGGACCTGGAGACGAAAGTCATGGCCCGCCTGGGGCGCTGGTCAGGCCTTCTCAGGGTGCTTTCCTATCGAGGCAGGGTGGTGGTCATAAACCAGCTGGTGGCCTCCATGTTGTGGTATCGGATGGTCACCTTGGCCCCCCCTGCCCCGTTTGTTGCGAGAATGCAGAGGAAGTTAGTGGACTTCTTCTGGCGCAACAGGAAACACTAGGTCTCTGCAGCGGTCTTGAGTCTCCCAGTGTTAGAGGGCGGACAGTCGCTGGTGTGCGTTCGAACGCGACCGTCGGCTCTCCGCCTCAGGACTCTGCAGAGATTCCTGGACGCAGAGCACCCTCCCAGGTGGCACTTGTTGGCGACTTTCTTCATCCGGAGGGGCTGCTGTCTTCACGAAGACATGCGGCTACCACCGGCGGGCGTCAGCCGTACTGCTTTGCGGAGTCTGACCGGCTTCTATCAGGACCTACTGAGAGTCTGGAACATGGTCGCCTCAGGCCGGAAATCCCCTCCTCTGGCGGAGGGCGGGGTCCTGGCCGATTCTTGTCCTACCCCAGTGGATGTCGGTGCGGCTCGGGTGTGTGGATTGACTCAGGCCGAGTTGCTTGTCGGGCCCAGGCCTCGCAAACCTCTCCGGGAGCCGTGTCCACACAACTTGAGCCATCTCTCATCGATACCCACAGTCCCTTTCAGGGATGCAAGTAGGAGGTAATTGTATCGGCTGCTGCTCCACACCCTCCAATCCCTTGCCCTTGTCCACCGTCCCGACACGCCATGGCGGTCGATATTTCCACCCGGAGGTGAGGAGGGTCCCCACTGGAAGTCCCTTTACGAGGGGGTTCTTCCTCTGCACCTTGCGGATCTGGGCTGGAGGCTGCTGCATAGAGCGGTGCCTTGTAATAAATTCTTTAATTTGTAGACGGATCTCCAAGCCGCATGCCACTTCTGCGGGCTGGAGGAGACCGGGTACCACATGTACATGGAGTGTGCGAGGCTGCAGCCTCTTTTTGCGTATTTGCGTGGGCTGCTTCTCGCCTTCTGGCTGCATTTTAGCCCCACCCTATTTATATATGGTCATCCAGTAAGGAGGGGGCATGAAGGGATGAGGATATCCTTGTTAACTTGCTCCTGGGGCGGGCGAAAACAGCCATTGATGGGTCTTGGAAACGGGTGGCGGGAGGATCTCCCCGGGCAGACTGTCTGGCAATGTTTAGAGGGTATGTTCGTGCCCGGGTAAATATCGAAAAGGAACATACGCAGTCCACGGCGACCTTAGAGGCGTAAATCATTGATAGAGATGCAAACATTTTGTTGTAATGTGTATTGTTTATTTTTAGTGAAGTAATTGTGTTAGTCACTGTTTTGTATATTATAACACAGAATTTGTAACAAAGGTGAAGAGAGTCGGGGGGAGGACGCAGCCTTCCTTTACACCGTCGCCTATTGTGAAGGGATCTGAGAGATCGTTGTTGTGTGTGACCTGGCTACGCTAATTTCGTGCAGTTGGATGACCATGCTGGGGAACTTTGGGGGGCATCCCAGTCGTTCCATGATTTGCCACAGAACTTCCCTGCTCACAGTGTCGAACGCCTTGGTCAGGTCTTCACCATCTTCTTCAGCATTGTGCTCGAAAGGGTCACGGAAGACCGTGATGACGAGGACGGTGTCTACATCCGGTACCGCCCCGATGGCAGCCTGTTCAACCTGAGGCGACCGCAGTCCCACACCAAGACATTGGAGCAACTCATCCGAGAGCTCCTCTTCGCCGCCGATGCTGCCCTTGTTGCCCACACAGAGACAGCCCTGCAGCGTATAACATCCGGCTTCGCAGAGGCTGCCGAGCCCTTCGGACTGGAAGCCAGCTTGAAGAAGACAGAAGTCCTCCATCCGCCCGCACCTCAGGAAGATTACCACCCTCCCCGCATCACCATCGGCGAGGCAGAGCTGAAGACAGTCCACCAGTTCGGCTACCTGGGGTGCACCGTCTCGTCAGATGCCGAGACCGACAAAGAGATTGACAACAGACTGGCAAAGGCCAACAGCGCTTTCGGCAGGCTGTGAGAAAGAGTCTGGAACAACAAGCATCTGAAGAAAGGCACAAAGATCAGCGTGTACAGAGCCGTTGGACTCACCACCCTCCTGTATGGTTCCGAGTCCTGGGTCACCTACCGTCACCTCCCACGACTCCTTGAGCGTTTCCACCAGCGCTGCCTCCGCACCATCCTCGACATCCACTGGAGTGACTCAGTCACCAACATCGAAGTCCTCGAACAGGCGGAGGTCACCAGCATCGAGTCTGTTCAAGACGCAGCTGCGCTGGGCAGGGCACGTCTCCAGGATGGAGGATCATCGCCTGCCCAAGACTGTGCTGTGTGGCGAACTCTCCACTGGCCACCGTGACAGGGGGCACCGAAGAAGAGGTACAAGGACTCTCTGAAGAAATCCCTTGGTGCCTATCACATTGACCATCGCCAGTGGTCTACTCTAGCCTCCGATGGCGAGGCCTGGCGACACGCCATTCACCAGTCTGTCTCCTCCACTGGGAACGCACGCAGAGCCGGCCTTGAGGATGAAAGGAGAAGGAGGAACGACAGTGACACAGCAGCACCAAACCCGGAACAGAATTTCCCTTGCAGCCGCTGTGGCCGGGCCTGCCTGTCCCGTGTTGGCCTCGTCAGCCACCAGCGAGCCTGCAGAAGACGGGGGCAGCCCCCTTCCTAAATCTGCGTTCGCGAAGCCAAGCCATGATGATGACATTAAAATAACGAAGAACACGGGCACTACCAAAACTAATTAACACAGATCAATTTAAAATAGTCCAGTCCCCGGCAAATATACCATTCCCCTCGCCTTGCCTACTGTCCCGGAACAACTCCATAATATCAATGGACGTTTAGGACTGTGTGACCCCGTAGGAAAGAGAGATTCGAGAGACCGAGCGTCAGTGTCATGAATCCATTTATTAACATTATTAATACAAACGTCTGGGATTGTTGTTGGGATCATAAGTGATGTCACTGGACGGTGAGCTGGCCGGACCCCACCTGCTGATAATCCCCTTTTAAGTGTAGATCTCAGGAAGAGCAGGGATGTAGTTAATCTGAAGATGCAGCGTGACCCGGAAGGACATTCTGCGGCTCTCTCTCAATACTCAGATCCGCAGCAACAAGATCATTTTATCATTAACATCAACCGAACAGATACTGAAAAATAGTTTGTACGTTTACACCTGCCCCTGCGACGTATGGAACCAAAGAGTGCGATCGTTAACATGCGCAGAAGAGTGAAGTTTAGTGGGAAGTGTTCACGTATTGTTGAAGGACGCGGGAGAAGATTCACAATGATATAATTGGAACTTGGAGTTTGACGTCAGTGGGAAGTATGGATAGTCTGGAACTATTTTGTTGTTCTGGGGTAGAGGCTGAAGGGTGAATATATAAAGATTTATATAAACAGCATTGCGCAGATAGTCAGCACTTCTCCAACCGGGTGGATTCTAGAACGAGTGGCTATATTTTTATGCGAGAAGGGAAGTTTTGAAGGGATTCTGAGTAACACAATTTTCATTGCGGTGGGCACATGGAACGAGATGACAGTAAAAGTAGTTGAGGCAGACATAATTGGAATGTCTCTTTGGCATTCGGACAAGATCATGTTATGAAAGCTTGGAAGGATTGTTGTTTAAACACAGGCAGATGGGAGCAACTCAGGAAGGCGCCCTCTTCCGCACATCAATCCTTCGTGACAATGAGCTGTTGTTATGTACCTCTAGGGTTCATATTTTCTGTGGACAATCACTTTAAAATGTCGGGAGAATGAGACTGGCTTTTGGACACCGTTTGGGGGGGGTTGAGAGAGAGAGGGAGAGAGATGAGAGAGGAGAGAGAGAGAGAGAGAGAGAGAGAGAGAGGAGAGAGAGAGAGGAGAGAGAGAGAGAAGAGAGAGAGAGAGACTGCTGGAAAGATGATGTTATGATCTCTCTTCAAGTTGTTTACCTTTCCACAAGGACACTTGCCTGCTTGTGAAACTCTTACAGAGAGAGGAGGACGGAGCAGGTTGTTGGACAGCTGGTGTCCAACATTTTGAGGATAAATACCAGGTCCGCTGATACACAGACAGGCACACGGATCCGGACACTGAACGAGATTTGATGCCCCCACAGGAAGGTGTGATTTTGCAGGATCGATTCGGGGAAGTCGATCAGTGGCTCCAGTCAGTGAAAAGGTGCGATCGGTGGGGAATTATTTGTGTGTCCACCCTCCCCTTTTTGATAATTCCACCACTGAAGAATGGTCGTACGTGTTATGGTCACAGCCGGTGACTTCAACAGGATTTCGGAGGACAACGGGGATTTCAGAAGACAACGGGAAGATCGATGGCATCAGCTCACACCCTCCCCCCCCCTCTCTCTCTCTCTCTCTCTCTCTCTCTCTCTCTCTCTCTCTCTCGTCTCTCCTCTCTCTCTCTCTCTCTCTCTCTCTCTCTCTCTCTCCCCTCTCTCTCTCTCTCCTCTCCCTCTCTCTCTCTCTCTCTCCTCTCTCTCTCTCTCTCTCTCTCTCTCTCTCTCTCTCTCTCTCTCTCTCTCCTCTCTCTCTCTCTCTCTCTCTCTCTCTCTCTCTCTCTTCTCTCTCTCTCCCCTCCCCCTCCCCTCCCCCCGTCCTTCTATTCAAAGACTCTCGCCAACGTCTCTCTGCATTCCCCAGTCTCTTTTTTCCCCCACCCGTCTCTCCAATTCTCTCTATCCGGTCTCTCCGTAACACCGACCTCTCCCTCTACCTACCTCAACCACTCGCCCTCCCTCCAGACTATCCCTCCGTCCATCTGTTTCTCATCCAGACCACTCTCTCGGCCCCCGGTCTCTGCAAAAGTCCCACTCCACGTTTCTCTCTCTCCGACCATCACCCTCCTCGTTTTCTATCGACACCAAACTCCCGAGTCCGATCTCCCTCCCCATCTAACAACTTTCCCCAAACCCCTAATCGCTTTCCACTCCAGATCCCTAGACTTCCTAGACCTCTCTACCCTCATCTTTCTCTTGCTACCTCATCAGTCTGTGTCCCCGTCTCTCTCACCCCAATCCCTCTCTCCCGTCTATCTGGCCGGCGTCCATTCCTTTCCCGGGTAATATCTTTTCTCTTCATTGACTGTTCATGGGGAATCACGGAGTGAAGATGGCGTCTGAACCTACGTGTTTTATAGTTGAAATATAAAATTTACTTGCTCGTAAATGCAGATTCTCAGTGCCTCACTGTTCATTATTATAAGCGATGATTTTGTAACAGTAGCGTCCATCATTAAAGTTGCCCACCAACAGGAAACGCCCTCTACACAGAGTTACCATCGAGATGGAGATTATTGTACTGCTACCGTAAAGTTAACAAATTTGACGACGTATACCTGTGATATTAAATCTGGTTCTAATTCTGATTCAGTTGCAGAGGTGATGTGTCATTCTGAATTAGTTGAAAGCCTGTCAGAACCTCGTGAGACGAAGGGTTGTACTGTGCTGTAATATTCTATGTTCTGTGCTCTATCGAGTGTACCGCATCTCACTATTTAAGTCCAGTCGATTAATTATCCTTTAATAGTTAATTGTTAATTAACTACCCTCAATACGCCTGATAATATTGCAGGATAATTTAACAACAATAGGACATAAATGGCAATGCCGGCCACAGGATGATAATGATAGTTTTGCTCAGAATGGACTTGTCAACTATTATGCAGTCAGGAATTGTCTTCGCTGTTAAGAATACACTGGTCCTGGGCTATGAAGTGAAGTATCCGAACAAAGAGGAACATCAGCGATAGTCAGGAATGGCCAGCGCCTAGTACGTCATGTCTAACGAAACTTACAAAGCTTTACGAGGTAGTTACCAGGAGTTGTGTTGACGGTAAGACAGCGGATGCCGTCTACAGGGACTTCAGCAAGGAATTTCGCAAGGTTCCTTATGGGAGGATGCTCGGGATGGTTCAGTCACTTGGCTTTCACGGTGAGGTAGTAAGATGGATTAGCCATTGGCTGTGTTGGGGAAGCTGGAGTGTAGGAACGGACGGTTGTCTCGCTGATTGGAGGCCAGTGCCAAGAGGAGTGCCGCAGGGATCTTTGCTGTGTCCGTTGATATTTGTAATCTATATAAACGATCTCGATAAAAATGTCGTTAACTGGATCAGCAATTTTGCCGATGACGCCAACACTCTGGGTGCAGTCGACAGCGAGGAAGAGTACCGGAGCAGGAGGCGGGATGTGGACCAGCTGGAGAGATGGGCTGAACAATGGCAGATCGGATTTAGCCCAGACAAGTGTTAGATGTTGCACTTTGGGAGGACCAGCCAGTGTTGGTCTGACACAATGAGGAATAGGGCACTGAGGAGTACGATAGAACAAATGAATCTGGGAATGCAGGTCCAGAATTCAATGAAAGTTGTGTCGCAGTTACACAGGGTCGTAAAAAAGGAAGCTTTTTCCACATTTGACTTCATAGACCAAAATACTGAGTACAAGAGTGAGGATGTTATGTTGATGCTGTTTAGGACTTTACTGGGGCCTAATTTGGAATATTGTGTGCAATTGGGCTCAACTACCTGTAGGAAAGATGTAAATAAGTTTGAAAGAATACAGAAAAATATTACACGACCATTGCCGGGACTAAATGTTTTGAATTAAAAGGAAAGATTACTTCTGTCAGCACTTTATTCTCGAGCGGGTAGAAGACTGAGGGGAGATTTGATAGAGGTATACAACATTATGAGGCGTATAGAGGCGTAAATGCAAGCAGGCTTTCTCCACTGATGTTGGGTGCGAATACAACTGGAGAACATGGGTGAAGGGTGAAATGTGAAATGTTTAAGAGAAACAAGAGGGGAAACTTCTTCACCCAGACGGTCGTCGGAGCGTAGACACTGTTGCCAAAGCAAATAGTAATTGAGATTCCGATGTGAACGTTCAAGAGATGATTGGGGAAGTATACGGATGAGAGGGATATGGATGGCCACGGTCCGGGTGAGGTCGAAGGGAGTAGGCAGTTTAAATAATTCCTCACTGACCTGACGGGCTGAAGACCCTGTTTCTGTGCAGTGGTTCCCTATGTCTGTCTGACTGTATATCTGGGTTAGAACTTCAGCGTCTCGCAGGACCGACAAATCTAGAAATTCGTTGATACTGTTCGATCCCTCTGTCCTTGCACACACTGAAGAACGGAGATTGAGATAGTGGATGGTTACAGCATGAGAAGATGCTGAGATCATCTCGCAGATGTGAGATGATGAAGGGAGTATGACACTGCACGTAAGGCAGTAAAGACAGTAGCTCCGGGTTGGAGGTAGGTGTGACAGTGGTCCCAGCACAGTGAACGAATCTGTTCCTTCAGCGGTGGTAATGAGGATCATTAATCCCAATACTATACTACAAAGGGTCAATTATTCCGAATCCTATCCTTGGTCAGAAATTGGAGGTCAGAAATCCTGGAAGTCGTTGGAGGCTTGGATTGTGGGGACGTCATGCTTTAATTGTGTTGAATAGTATCTCGTGGACGAAATGTTACCTTCTGCGTTTCTTTGTCTTGGAGTCGAAAGGGTTTAAAAAGTGTTCTATGTTTCCAATTACAGATGTTTGTTAACCATTAAACAAATAAGTGTACGTCATTTTCTGACATATTTTGAAAATATAAATGCATTGCAGGTTTTATATTTATTTATTTATTTATTAAATTTTAGAAAATTACAAAGAATAAATGTGTTGATAAAAAGTGAGAAAAGTGAGAAAAATAATATTAACCCTCCCCCTCCCCTTAAATCTCCCCCCTTAACCCTTATCTAAAGAAAGAAAAAAAAGAGAAAGATTGCCTGGATATCGGAGGATCCCCACATGCTCCATGGAGTTCAAAATAATTTTAATATTTATTTTTACTTTCCCCAATTACTTTATAATTTTATTTTCATATGACCTATGTATTTAATCCTATCTTTTGTAAGTATGGGAGCCAAATTTTCAAAAATATATCATATTCATTTCTTAGATTGTATGTAATTTTTTCAAGTGGAATACAACTATATATTTCATTATGCCAATGATCCATAGTTAAATATAAATCAGATTTCCAAGTAACTGCAATAACTTTTTTGGCTACTGCCAATGCAATTTTTGTAATTTTTTTCTGATACTTATTCAATTTAAGTTTCGGTATTGTCCCTTCCATGTCTCCTAATAAAAATAATACTGGACTATGTGGGAGTTGTACTCCAGTAATTTGTTCCAATAAGAGTCTTAGATTTATCCAAAATGGTTGAATTTTAAAACAAGACCAAGTAGAATGTAAAAAAGTACCAATTTCTTGATTATATAAACAAAATTATTCGCCATTATTAAAAAAAATAAAAGAGGATCTTGATAAATGGATGATGTTACCAATAACATTAATAGGTAGAGTTAATGCTGTAAAAATGAATATATTTCCTAGATTGCAATATTTATTTCAAACTTTACCAATACAATTACCTCAGAAGTTTTTTCAAGAACTGAACAAATATGTAAGGAAATTTCTTTGGAAAGGAAAGATGTCAAGAATGCATTGCAGTTTTGAAATATAGCACGAGATTTGGACATAATGAGCTCAATTGAAAGAGAATGAGAAAGATTGCGGCCATGAATGGCTTTATGTAAGTTACGTGTTTCTTTTGTTTGTGTTGGTGGGATGATTGAATTAATCTTCTTTTTTCTCTATACACCTGACAAAAAATGGTGTTACCTTGCTGGAAGTGATTTCCAGGAACTGATGCGAAATTCGGAGGCTGCATATCTTTCCGAAATTCTATGAAGTACTGGTGTATGTGAGCCTCTGCTCTCCACATCTCACTCTCCTAAGCTGTTTTTTTCTAAATACACGCTGAGGCCTTTTGCTTTGGAAGCTGTTTGTTCTGTATTCTGCAATTGCCTGCGATGGTGTTGAAGGAAGACAAGTGTGAGACCGAGTGATAGCTTTGCTGGTTGTGTTTTAGTTAGTGTCGTTTTGTATATTTCATTTATTATTAAGTTCAGAGGGAGACACGGATTTCACACCGGCCATACGGATTCAGCGTTAAATGGATCGAGGTTTGAGCGTGTTTACACCCGATACGATGAAACCATGTTTCAGAGGTATTGGGATAAATTGGTGCGTACTTGGATTGTCATTCTGAAAGTCCGGTTATTTTAATGAGCACCAGAAGCTGCTCTGAACACCTTTAAATGCTGGTTTTAAGATGTAGGCCTCCATTGGGGGAAAAAAATATTCGGAGGTCATTGTAGGATAAGCCCTGTAATATGTAATTGACAGGTCAGTTTAGATAACGTGGCGATGTAGTCAATAGCTCAGCGATTTGCTTGAGTCATCAGCCTAATTCCATAAATTATCCAGCTGCTGTTGTGTGGTCAGATTAAATCGATTATTTCCCTCAGCCCTATTTCTCGGAACACGGTAACTACAGTGTCCAAAAGTTGTAAAGTGTCCCGAAATTTCCACACTCCTAGCGGCACGCGGCTGCCCGCTGTCTTCCAGCCAGTATTCACTCTATCAACTACACCATTTGCCTTCCGTTCGGAAGCCAATTCTGAATCAACGCAGGATTACCTAGATCCCATGCCCCCTGACTCTCGGAATGAATACACCTAAATCGACTATTCAGATTCTTTTGTTTATTTTATGTTCAGTTTTACAAATAATTCAATCTGGCTCATATAGCACAGCATACCTCTCAAAGAGCCATGTTGTCTCTCCGTAGCCAGACTACGTTTCTCAAAGCACACATAAATTCCATCTTCAATTATCCTCTACAATATTTTACCCACGACTGCTGAAAGACTCACTGGTCTATACTTCCAACGAAGATCCCTATTATCTTGCTTCAACAAATGAATAACATTTGCTACCTTTTAATCTTCTAGTTCTACTGCCGTGGCAAGGAAAACACAACTATCCTGTCCAGAAGCTCAGCAATGTCTTCGTTTCCCTTCCCAAATCACCTGGGCTATATCCCTTCCGGCGCCGTGGAATCATCTGTCATAATGCTTTCCAAGTTTCCAGCTCATTCTCTTTATCAGCGTCGGCATGTTCGAGCAAATCTGCCTTTTGACGCTGTGTTCATATTGATCAATGTATTCAGTGAGGAGCTTCACCGCCTCCTTGGACTCCAGACACAAGTTTTCCTCTTTTACCTCTGATCTGCCCACACTCTCTCCAGTCTCCTCCTGTTCTTCACAGTGCAACTCGTCAAGGATTTCTCAACTCCCCTTATAACTTTTCAAACCCCATTGTCAAATTCTCCCCTGTCTGCTTTGTGACCTCCATATCCCTACCAGATTCGTTCGCCCTAAACCTTAAGTACCTTTCTTTCTTCCTCTTGACGAGTTGTTCCAAACTTCTCGTCACCCAGGATTATTTTATGCCCTGCGTCAATGAGACAAGCCCTTACTGAACCCCATGTCAGTGTTCCCTAAACAATTTCCACATATCTGTCGTGCATTTCCCTGAGTGCCTCATCTTCCAATGTTCGTTCCCAAATTTCTGACAGGTAGCACCATAATTCTCAGACTTCCAATTAAACACATTCTATGTTCCCTGGTCCTATCCATGTGCGAGGTAAACAGAGGGCAGTTCTGCCCTACTGCTCTGAAATAATGACCCACCGAGAGATCTGTCACCTGTAATATTAGATCCGGTATGGACTGTTCGCTAGTCCGCCTGCCTTCATATAGTGACATGAATCCTTCCTGGGCACAACTGAAAAATTATGTCATACAGAGACCTTTTACTCTGGGGAGGTGCCAAACAATATAGTGGAAGTTTCTGCTACCCGTGCCAATAACATTGCCGATGTCCAATATCCGCTTCCCGATTGGTTTTTCACCGTTCCCGTTGCACTAATTTGGTTGGTTTGGTGGGCGACTGTATAGAATACTCCAAATGGGGTGATCATGCTTCTGTGTTCGTCTCACAGTCTAATAACAAATGAAGGCTCCACGTTGCCCTCCCTTTCTGCAGCTGTGATACCATCCCTGGTTTCCCATCGCACTCCCTTTACATTCTGTTACCCGACCCTGTCCATTTTTCAACATCGAAAACCCAGAAAATCCTGAAGCCATCCCTGTCCTTGTGACAGTCGAGTGTGTGTGATAGTTTGGAACAAACTTCAACCAAAGTGACAATCACGCCAGCAGCATTGAGCGTTTGTATTTCTACCTACCTGAACTGTATGAAGTCAGCAATCTTCCGCCAAACCTGTAGTTTCCGGATGAAAGGGCATATGAATGTTTTAATTCATGACATATTTGCCAAACCTGTTCATTGTAAAACGGCTTTATTTGAAAACTCCGCTGAATTGCCGTTAGACACGGGCGTTATCTACACAGATGGCCGTTTAATGTAAACACATACATCATTCCATTGCTCAGCTCTTCTCTGAATTTCCTCTGTGTCAGTGTATAGATGCAAGTATTGGTGCACACGCTGAGAAGCTGCAGCATGTACCCAAATTGTTGTAGGATGTATAGCGGGGAACTCAAATATCTGTCCTCGTAAAAATAGTTTTCCTTCTGCCATTTCACGGTATGGGCGACAGAGGGCATCCAAAATAATATGAAATTAGCTGATATAGAAAACAACAAAATTATCGACTTCCTGCGTTTTTCCACTTCGGCATCTTTCTGATTGTCGCTGCTGTGCCGAAGCTTTCTCCGGACTCTATTTGCCACAACGATATGCCTTATGGTTAACCCGTTAAACACTAGGATTAATCCGATTGGTAGCAATGGGGTTAAAATACTGAGTAGTAATTGGTATCCTCTCCACACGGGTGAAGTAGCGTATTCATATGTGGCGGTGCACCGCCACGGCGTGTTGTCAATGATGACGTAAGGTTCAATGGCAAAGTAAAACGGGGCACATTTCCCACAGGTCACTATAACCACGATCACGATAACCACCGTTGCTGTTCTCTCGGTGCAGTACCGACCCCGCAGATTTTGGCAACATATTGCGATGAAGCGATCGAAGGTAAAACCGACCGTAAACCAAACAGAACAGTCCGTCGTCATAGCCACAAATACAAGTGTCAGAGCGCATACAGGAGTGATGAGCAGGGATCTGGAATAAATGTAGATATTGTTGGTCTGTTCCACTAAAGCGACAACGATAACCACCATCAGATCCGCTGTTGCCATTCCAACCAGGTAACGGGTGATGCATTTGGACAGTCCGCATTTCCCCCGAGAAAGGATCAGAATGGCCACTAAGTTAACTGCAAGAAATTTGGAAACAAAATAGAAAAATGGTCAGCTCCCTGAATGCCCCCATTCTTCCGATGCTATGCAGGGTATGGTCTGTTTGGAAGTGGAAAGCGGGAATCCACTGTGTGCGGTCTCAGTCGCTGCACTCCGACTGGAGGACAATGACGGATGTGAGTGTCAGTGGGTTGGCGACCTTCCCACAGTTTAGAGCGAGGCATCCGAGTTCCACGACTCACGGACCGGTGAGCAGTCGATCGCTCCTGTAAACAACACCATTTCCATCATTAGAGGTGAAATAGCTGAGGGGATTGTTTGTAGCGGTGACAAAGTGGAGTCAAGGAGATATAAAGCACGAGTTCTCATTTACTAACACAGAAGAACAGACCTACGTGTCGAAAATAGACTGGACCGTCATTTAAATAAGCTGCTACGTTGTTATACGTTCGAAGTGTCTGCACTGATAGAGTCTCGGACCTGGAAAAGCAGAGACCAGAATCACTTCAGAAAGCCTAGCGAGGTGAAATTATGAAACAGTGACAATGTCGACACCAACTTAATTGACAAAAGAAGAAAACACTGCGATCGAGATATGGAAAATGGAAATAAAACGATTAGATGCCTGAATCCTCCATTCCGGAAACACGTTTCAGCCGATGGTAGCATCTGTGCTCAGTAACAGTGCGGATACCGCAGCAGAGTAACGACGGCACCATACATAAAGTAACCAGCTCCGGCATCTTACCGGGGACACCAACCGCTACAAGTGTGGGAAAGAAAATTGCTGCGATGTAGTAAATCGCCGCATATCCCATATTCCGTCAGAAGCAGCGTTCAGTTGTACAGAACGTTTCAGCTGCTCAGATGGACTGGGGATCAGTTTAGCAGACTTTTATTGAGGAGAGAGCAATTCCACTGAGGCAATTAGCGTGGCTATCACGTCAGGGACATTAGTGATAACCAACTGCACAAACATTTATGTTAAACTATTTTTACTCACTGTTCCCGTGTCATGAATTTGACTCCTCAAGGGATTTTGCAATCCATTTACATTGAAACAAAAGACGATGAGCTTTTTTTTCCATGTTATCGTCCATGGTACCTGGCTTCAGCTATTTAAATAGCATAAATTTATATCATTCTTGCTTTAAAACAGCCATTCATTCTGAAGTCGATTTATTTTGTAACATTTGACGAAACACATTCGCTTCTGAAATTGAGGGAAGGAGTTTGTTCTGGCGGATGAAATGGAGATTACTTCTTTATTAAGGAGAAACATTCGTTCATTCTTTTCTTTTGTTCGTTGCAGTCGTTCCGGGCGTTGTGAGTGATGGAATAATCAATGACAGCTAACATGTGTTACAATAACACTGCACATATTCCTCCAAACACTTTTAAAAGTTCCACAGCTATATTCCAGAGACCTGTGATCAAAAAGGGAGCGTGACCTCGGGAGATTAGGGAGGGTTGTGGACGTTTTGAAGAACAATGTTTTTCAGCGCACACATGGGCTGTTTGGCAGGAACTTGACCTCTGCCAGTGAATGACGACCTCCCAGACCCGTGGCGTGAGATGCCGTTGGTTTAACTTTAAAGATTTTCTCTTTTATTTTGTATTTTATTTTTTTATTGAAGTTCATCATCAAATAAATATTTGCATAAGATGTATTTCAGACATTGTACAGATATATCATATAATCATATATATCACAAATCTCCACAACGTATTTATCTGAGGTACACACTTATTGAAAGGAGTGGGGAAAAAACAAGCAAAAGGAAAGAACTATGTACAAGTAGGGAGAGATTTTTTTTTACATCAGATTTATTGATTTGTGAGAATAAAATCAGGCATATGTGGCATTATGTAGTTAATCCATTTGTCACAGTATGAATCAAATTGTTCCAAATTGGATAAAATTCTCTTACGTTTGATTGGATTTAATAGCCCATTGACATTAAAAGAAATGAATTTTACCTTGTCCTTAGCCATCTGTATTTATCTGTCAATGTATCATTGAAATTAGAATGAAACTTAATCGATCTACTGCCTGAACAATAAGAACCAAGAAACGCAAATAATAACAAAAATGTCAACGAACGTGTGATACCAAGGCTGAGGTATCTAGTAGATGACCCTGCGTTGAGCTAGAGGAAATGTCTAGCTGTGGGTGATAACCCCTTCCTACTTGTGAGTTGAGGGCCCCCATTACAGTATTCATACAAGTCAGTGAATAAATCCATTACACAGAAAAGATTTTCCTGTGTACTCCTTCTATAGATATAGCTATAACACGCACAAACACACACACACACACACACACACACACACACACACACACACACACACACACACTCACACACACACACACACACACACACACACACACACACACACACTCACTCACTCACACACACACACACACACACACACACACACACACACACACATATATTATATACATATATACATATTCTCATTTTGGTGGGGAAAAAGGAGTAAGTGAGCGAATAATGAATAACAACAGAGTAATATAAAATCCATATTTTAATAAGTATTTCTCGAGATAGGTATATCACCGTGTACTTTTGCTTCCGTTTAGCTTCTCAACATTTTTAAAGTTAGCCAGACCTTATGGCGCTTCTGAAGGGGGTGAGGACTGTCTTTGGGAAACTCCCGGTCTCTTTCTGATATATTTTTCTCGGCCACCTCCCGTCTCCTGCCTTCTCGATGCTCGCACTATTTCCCAAGTGGAGCGGGATAATTCCTCAGTCAGGCTTTCTCTCGTTTTGGTCAACCTGACGGGCAACCCTCTGCCTTCACGTCTGTAGTCGCCTCTTCCACTATCTGGTATAACCGGGTCCTGTTGTCATAAAACACTCGAAGTTTAGCAGGGTACGGAGTTTGAAGTCTAATCTTATTTTGCTTTTGTACTCGTTTTACTTCAGAGTATTCTTTGCGTTTCTACAGGACCGCGGGGGGGGGGGGGGGGGTGGTAATCTTGGTCGAAATATATTCATTTATCGTCGAAAAGCACTCTCTTCTTACCCCAGGCCCTTTGTAGAATCTCCGCCTTGGTGCTGTACCGAAGGAATTTAATTATTATTGGGCATGGCTTTCTATCCCGGGTAGGTTTCGGGACGAGCGCGCGTTGGACTCTTTCGACTTCCAGCTCCATAGCCGGGGGAAGATCCAACGCGTCCCGCTGTAACTTTCCGACAACCTCTGCCATAGACGAGCCCCCCGCTCCTTTGGGAACGTTGTAGATTCTGATATTTTTCCGCCGTGATCTTCCCTCCAGATCAAACAGTTTACCCTCTTGGCGATGTATGATTTTTATTGTCTTGCTCAGTATCCGTTCCACGTTTTGAACGCGATCTACTACCTTCTCAAATCAGGTCTCTGCCGCCGCTATTTTTTATTTGACGCTGGCGAGCTCTGCCTTAATATCACGGAACTGCTGTTTTATATCTTTCTGGACCTCCATTATTTCTTTCAGGATTTCAAAGACATTCGCCGCTTCGACTGAGCGAGGCTCAGCGTCCGCCTCGCTCAAACGCGATCGGGTCGGAGAGCCGCTCGCTGCACTCCTCTGGGATGCAAGTTCCGCAGTGTCGCTTTTTTATTACCATTCCTTTTCCCAATTCTTGCCCCTCTTTTCTGTTCAAATATTTTTCGAAAAACATTATATTTGATGAGTTAACGGGGCTTGATATGCGTTTTCCGGAGGAGCTAGTAACTTAAGCTGCCATTCTCGACGATGACGTCACAAGAACCACACAACTTTAAAGATATTCTCAAACCTGCAGTCGTTCTACCAATATTTCTTCATCCGTTCTCTGTTTGAACGAATATAGGTAGTAAAATCTATGAACAGTTTGCTGGTTCCCAGGCGACATGTATTATTTGCAATTAAACTGCCTTTTTTTCTCTCCTGATTTACTGCCTTTCGAGCGTCACTATGAGTATGTGCAGAACAGCGGAAGTGTTCAAGATCACCTGTCAATCACACTTGCTCCTGCTCCTGCAGTTCACCGCTCCGTGCCGATTGTGATACTCGTACCGATGAGCGGGCCTCGGCTTATTGGAGAAAGTCTCATCACTCTGTTTCCATTGTGGAACTCGTACTAACGTGCGGCCCTCGGTTGACTCCCGGAAGTATCACCTCTGCCTTCAAATCCACTCTCCCAAAGTGTATCACTTCGTAACATTCCCTGTTAAACTCCATCTGTAACTTCTCAGCGTTTCTCCGCGTCCTGTCGCTGTCCCGTTGTAACCTGTGACAAACTTTCACACTATCCATTTCACACCAACCACCACATCATTGCAAATACAATAAACCACTTTTCCACTTCATTGTTCAAAACATTTCAAAGCACAAAATCCTTGGGTATCAGAACAGATCTCTGTAGGACACTATTGCACCGGCATCCAGAGAGAAAACGCTCCATCCACAACTATCCTCTGTCTCCTCTGGGAATCAGTTCTGAATCCACCAGCCAACTCTCCCTGGATACCAATCTATCTAACGTTCTGAAAGGTCCTACCATGGTTAACGGTACTGAATGTTATTTTAAAGTCCATTTCTACCATGCCTTGGAGTTCTCCTTAAACTACAGGAACTGTTCTGGTTGAGGTGAATGCTTACCCTCGACCCCGCCGGTACAGGGCACGGAACGGATGAGAGGCTGCTCTGTACACAGTCCCGGGAAGGTCCCTCTACGTTAGTTCCCTTTGCGCATGGGACAGAAGCATGCGGCAAGCCTAAAATGTTAGGCTGGAGGTTGGGGGCATTTTGAGTCCCAGGAGGAGACTAGGCACTCCAGGGTCTTCGTTTCGAAGAGCAGGTAAAAGAGAGAGGAGTGGGGAGCCGGATGCGCCGATGTAAGGGCTACAACGGCCCGAGCTAGCTTCTCGATCAGGGAGGGGAAGATGCCTCTCGGACACGCCTCCAGCCTGCACTGAGCTCCAGCTGCGGCTCCAATCAGCTGACGGGAGGGAAGGCCGGCTGTGTTCACGGACTGCATGGATCACTCAGGGGCCGTCCAGCCCGAGAACTGCAAGGGGCGCCGCACAGGGCAGGTAGGGCTATCTCTGCGGAGTGTAGGAGATAGAGAGGGTGAGGGCCAGGTCGGAGAGACAGGGAGTCACGGAGGTGGAGATTGTGGAGTCAGGAAGGGAGGGTGAAGCTGGCGAAGACGGATTGGGAAGGGAGATCGCGATACGTGTTGGAATGTGTTGATTCAAGGTGGCGGGGAGGGAGGGGTCAGCCCAATGGAAATGTGTGCGTGTTTCACAGGGACTGCACAATGGTGGGAGTGCAATCCCATAATGTCCTGCGGTTCAGAAAGCCCTCTAAATCCATAGCGAACAGAAGCCTTTTCATTGACTCACAAAGCCCCACACTTCCTCATCCCAATTTCTCTCTGACAGCCCCTAGGGACGCTGTCTCTTTCCCCGACTCTTGGTCTGCCGTCTCTCTCTCTCTAAATCGTAGTTTCGCCCCCCACCCTACCAGGCTTGCTCATAATCTCATAATCCAAGCAAACTACATGTGCAATCTCTTCTGCATTCACTCCAATAGAAACTACATGTTCAATCTCCTCTGCATTCACTCCAGTACAATCTACATGTTCAATCTCCTCTGCATTCACTCCAGTACAAACTGCATGTTCAATCTCCTCTCCATTCACTCCAGTACAAACTGCATGTCCAATCTCCTCTGCATTCACTCCAGTACAAACTACATGTTCAATCTCCTCTGCATTCACTCCAGTACAAACTGCATGTTCAATCTCCTCTGCATTCACTCCAGTACAAACTACATGTTCAATCTCCTCTGCATTCACTCCAGTACAAACTGCATGTTCAATCTCCTCTGCATTCACTCCAGTGCAAACTACATGTTCAATCTCCTCTGCATTCACTCCAGTACAAACTGCATGTCCAATCTCCTCTGCATTCACTCCAGTACAAACTACATGTTCAATCTCCTCTGCATTCACTCCAGTACAAACTGCATGTTCAATCTCCTCTGCATTCACTCCAGTGCAAACTACATGTTCAATCTCCTCTGCATTCACTCCAGAACAAACTACATGTTTAATCTCCTCTCCATTCATTCCAGCACAAGCTACATGTTCAATCTGCTCTGCATTCAATCCAGTGCAAACGCATGTCTATTAATATTTTTTCTTTTGTTTTGTCAGCTAAAACTCATTTTTCAATTGCTGGGAACTTTCCTAATATTCTAGTGATGTTTATTATGGTAGTTTTCTGGAGATTCACATAAATATACCTGTGTAGGTACAATTATTGTTGTGCAGTGACTTTGGGATGAAACCACCAGTAGATATTACAATTGGGACAAAGTATACCCTGTTCATATACCATAGTCTTTCAATTTTCTACTTCAAGTCAGCATATTTCTATTGTTTTACACGTACTGATTTCTGTATATCTTGTGCATTTGGAATGAAACACACATACCTGCAGATTTATTTCTTATTTGGGTTGGTTGATTATTAAGTAAATTGTTTTTGCTGCTTTATCCTGTGATATTATATCTGGATGTGTATCATGTATTGCTCTATCTCTAGGTCATAATAAAATTGTCGGACTCTTACCCTAAAACTCCCTCAGGATTCTATTTGTAGTACTGGATCGTCACTTTCATGAGTTTGCAATTTAAAGCATGATTTTGCCGAATGATGCTTACCAACAGATTGTGCCAGTGTAAGTAATCAGCTTGAATTAAGCTGTTTCAGGATCTTGTAATGTGTTGGATCATTTCTGGTTTCTCTTACTTTCTGCCTTCATCGTCTCGAATTTGTTGTGTCTTTTGTTGTGTATTTTCGATAATTTCATGTTACCCACCTGGTCCTATATTGCCACAGAAGGAATGGAACTCCCCCATCACCGTGTCTGAATGTGAGCAGCTCCCCGAGCATCTTCCTCCCTCCCCTCTCCACAACGCAATCTACTGCTTTGTCCCTCCCTTTTTCCTCACTCTCACCATTCTCTCACCACTTATCAATCGCTCAGCACATCCTCCTCTCCCCCAGCCTCTTTCCTCCATCCTCACATTCTCCTTTCCACTGTCTTACTCCTCTCGCCCCAATATCCTTAACTCTCACTTTTCTTCTATATATAGCGGCGTGCAAAAGTTTGGACACCCCTAGTCAAAATTTCTTTTACTGTGAATAGCTGTGGTGAACTACACATACCTGTCTGGACAGGCCACCCCCCCCCCCCCCCCCTTGCTGACTGATCCTGTGGCTCCTTCCACAGACCCTTGTATAAAGACGATTGGAGGCACTGCTCCTCCCTCAGTCTCCGGGATGTGGGTGTTGATATCTTGCTGCTCTGCTGCTGATAGTGTTCTATCTTTCAGCTAATTAAAGCCCATATCTTGGCTCACGTCTCCGAGAGTTATTGATGGCGCATCAATATCTAAGCGAGTAAAAGATGACCTGATTTCCAAAAGGCATAAAGTTAAAGATTACACATTTCTTTTATACTTTAAGAAAGATTACATTTTATTTTCATCTTTTACAGTTTCAAAATGACAAAAAATTAAAAGAGCCCGAAGCAAAAGTTTGGTTATCCTGCATGGCAGTACTTAGTAATACCCCCTTTGGCAAGTATCACAGCTTGTAGACGCTTTCTGCAGACGCTAATAGTCTTTCAGTTCTCGGTTGATGGAATTTCGCCCATTCCTCCTTGCAAAAGGCTTCTAGTTCTGTCAGAGTTTTGGGCCGCGTTGCTCTTTTGAAGTCTAGCCACAGATGTTCGATGATGTTTAGGTCGGTGGACTGTCAGGTCCATGGGAAAACCTTCAGCTTGCGCCTCTTGAGGTAGTCCATTGTGGATTTTGAGGTGTGTTTAGGATCATTATCCTGTTGTAGAAACCATCCTCTTTTCATATTCAGTTTTTTTACAGACGGTGTGATTTGCTTCCAGAATTTTCATCTATTTAGTTGAATTCATTCTTCCCTCCACCAGTGAAATGTTTCCCGTGCCACCTGCCAGCAACACAACCCTAAAGCATGATCGATCCATCGCCGTGTTCATGAAATTCTGCACCCTTTTTTCTCCAAATATACCTTTGCTCAATGAGGCCAAAAAAATCCACTTTAACGTAATCAGTCCACGGGACTTGTTTCCAAAATGCTTCAGGCTTGTTTAGATGTTCCTTTGCAAACTCCTGACGCTGAATTTTGTGGTGAGGACGCAGGAAAAGTTTTCTTCTGACGATTCTTCCATCAAGGTCATATTTGTACAGTTCTCTCTGCACAGTAGAACAGTGCACCACCACTCCAGAGTCTGTTAAATACAGGAGGGGGCAGAACACTCTCCCACTTCCAGTCCGCCGCAATCGTAGCTGGTGGGGTTTCGCTCCCCTGAGAGTGAGGTGCTGCTGCTCGCTTGCGAGGGGTTTCGAGTCGATAGGGTCTTCAGACCGAAGGGGCTGTGGAATGGTGGGTGAAAGCTGGAGACTTAACTCGCCTCCGTGGGTCCGATCCATTGGGGAGCGGCGACCCGGTAGGTGGCAGCTCCGTAGTCCTGGCACTGGTGGGTTTGTTCGTGCTCCTAGGCTCGGGGATTCCATGGTCCTGAGGTCAAAGGAAGGGTGGGTTGAGAAAGCGGAAATACTGGGTTAGGCCGTTAGGGGGAGCACTTCGATGTTTTTAAATTACTGCAGTTCCGTACAATTTTACTATAAATAATAAAAAGAAGTCTTTCGAAAATATATTAAAACGAATATTTCATCGTGCTTCACTCTGAAATGAATTCAAATGAATTAACTTGATTTCTTATAACCTTCACATACATGAGGAGTAAAAATCTTCACGTCCCGTCTCTATCTAAATGTGCAATCATAGTAATTTATAATAATTTATAGTAAATAGAACAGTCAATGTAGTATAGAGTACAAACAAATCAACATGAGTTAATCAGTGTGATGTCCTGGTGGAAAAAGCTGTCCCGGAGCCTGTTGGTCCTGGGTTTTATGCTGTGGTACCACTTACCGGATGGTAGCAGCTGGAATAGATGGTGGTTGGGGTGACTAGGATCCCCAATGAACCTTCTGGCCTTTTTTACACACCTGTCCTTGTAAATGTCCTGAATCATGGGAAATTCACATCTACAGATGTGCTGGGCTGTCTGCACCACTCTCTGTAGAGTACTACGATTAAGGGAGGTACAGTTCCCATACCAGGCAGTGATGCCGCCAGTCATGATGCTCTCAATTGTGTCCCTGCAGAAAATTTTTAGGATTTCTGGGCCATACCAATCTTCCTCCACCGTCTGAGGTGAAAGAGGCGCTGTTTTGCCTTTTTTTCACTTCAAAGCTGGCCTGTACAGGCCACGTGAGGTCCTTGGTGATGTGGATGCCAGGAACCTAAAGCTGTTTACCCTGTCAACCGCAAATACATTGATGTTAATAGGGGTTAGCCCATCTCCATTCCTCCTGAAATCCACAACCATCTCCTTCGTTTTTGCAACATTGAAGGAGAGGTTGTTTACTTGACACCAAAGAGATAACTTCTTCCATGTAGGCCACTTCGTTATTTTTTGATACTAGGGCAATAAATGTAGTGTCGTCGGCAAAGTTAATTAACAGGTTGGAGCTGTGGGTGGCGATACAGTCATGGGTATACAGGGAGAAAAGGAAGCAACTCAGTACATGGCCCTGAGTGGATCCTGTGTTGAAAGTCAGAGGGGTGGAGCTGAGGGAGCCCACTCTTACAACCTGCTGGCGATCTGAGAGGCAGGTTCAAGGACGAGATCTCTGAGCTTCCTGTCGAGCCTGGGGGGAATTATGGTGTTGAATACTGAACTGTAGTCCAAAAACAGCATTCTCACATAAGCATTCACTTTCTCTAGATGTGTAAGTACGGTGTGTAGAGCAGTGGCTACTGCGCCGTCTGTGGATCGGTTGCGTCAGTAGGCAAATTATAAGGGGTTCAGCACCCCCCTTTCGTGAAAGGGTTACATACACTAATGAGACAGGCCCGTCTCAGTCACCAAGTAATCTCAATGCCCCGCAGTGTCCCCACAGCCTCGTGTCATTCCCCATACCCATCCCATTGCCCAACTCTCTGCCCACTGCACCGTGTCAGGGTCCAAATTAATCACTGTACCCGCTCCCGTCCCCCAGCGCTGTGTCAGTTCCCGATGTAATTAACTGTGTAAGTGGAATTATGATGATATTAAGCTGGAACATCGAAGCATAAATCGGGAACGGATCAGACATAACTGTAGATTTACAAAGTAGCCGGGGACAAATTAAAGAATGGAATTAGGATCACTAGAAACGTCTACAGAAGGTTCACAGTAACTTTAAGGAAAACACCAAGCCATCCAAGATGAATGTGAAAAAAAAGATGACTGGAATCAGTGTAGGACCGGTCGGGGGTAGAAGATGAAACAAGCCCCTGAGGTCGGGGGAAGAAGGGTAGGTCCTGAATGAAGACTTCAGTTCAGTATTCACCAGTCACAGGGACATTTGTGAGGAGAGCGTTAAACGGGTCGATGTGCGACAACATATCGAGGTTAAGAGAGAGGATGTACTGAAACTTATGAAAACAAATACATAGGGTAGATAAGTCCTCTTGTGTGGTCGGGAGAATCCCTGGGTGACTGCCGGAAGCGGTAAGCCCTGCTTCAGTGAGGGGCAAATTAATGGAGAACGTTCTTAGAAACAGGATTTAGGAGAATTTGAAGAAGCAATGCCTGATTTGGGAGAATCAGTAAGGCTTTGTGAGGGGCAGATCATGTTTCACGAGCCTGCTTCAATTCTGTGAGGATGTGACGGTCATCCTTCGGTTAACCAGGTAAGACCTTTCAGAACGTCAGAAGGCTTGGTATCCTGGAAAAGTTGGCTTGTGGATTCAGGACTGACGCCCAAGAAGGCAGAAGATAGTTGTGGATGGAGCGTTTTCTCCCTGGATGTTGGTGACAGGTGTCCTGCAGAGAACTGTTCTGAGTCCTCCGGATTTTTGTGCTTTAAAAATGATGTGAATAAGGAAGTGGAAGAGCGGTTTATTGTATTTGCAATGATGTGGAGGTTGGTGGAATTATGGACGGTATAGAAGGTTGTCACAGATTACAACAGGACAGTGACAGGACGCAGAGCAGCGCTGAGAAGTTACAGATGGAGTTCAACCCGGAACATACGGAGTGATTCACGTTGGAAGGATGAAATTGAAAGCAGAGGTGATACTTTCTCCAGTCAACCGAGGGCCGCACATTAGTACGTGTTTCAGAATGGAAACAGAGTGGTGAGACATTCTCCAATAAGCCGAGGGCCGTTCATCGGTACGAGAACCACAATCGGCACGGAGCGGTGCACTGCAGGAGCAGGAAGAAGTGTGATTGACAGGTGAGCTTGAACAACTTCCGCTGTTCTGCACATACTCACAGTGAAGTTCAAAAGGCAATATACCTGACAGGAAATCAGGAGGAAAAAAGACAACTTCGTGGCAAATAACAGAACAGCCCGGGAACCTACGGATTGTTCACATATTTCACTTGCTACTTCTGTTCAAAGACCGAATGGATGGAAAAATAGGGGTAGAATTGTGGTAGTTTTGAGAATACCTTTAACGTTAAACAAACTGTATTGCACGTTATGGGTATCAGGTGGTCAGGTCATTCACTGACAGAGGCCAAGATTGTGCCAATCGGCCATTGTGTGCGCTGGAAAACATTGTTCTTCAAACGGTCTGCAGCCCTTGCTAATCTGACGAGGACACATTCCCATTTTGACCAAAGGTCTCTGGAATATGGCTGTGGATCTTTTAATGTGTTTGCAGGAATATGTACACTATAGTTTACTGTAACACATGTCAGCTGTCACTGATTTCCATCACTGAAAGCGCCCAGATTGACTGGAACAAACGAAATAAAAACATGTTTCCGCAATGGAGGGTTCAGGCATCTGATTGCTTTATTCTCATTTTCCGTAATTCGATCGAAATTATTTTGACAACTTTTCATAATTTCACCTCGCTAGAGTTTCTGAGGTGATGCTGGTTTCCGCTTTTCTCGGTCCGAGTCTCTATCAGTGCAGACACTTCGACCTTATAACAATGTGGCAGCTTATTTAAATGACGGTTCAGTCTATTTTGGACACGTAGGTCTGTTCTGCTGTAAGTTAATAAATGAGAAATCGTGCATTGTATCTCCTTGACTCCATTTTGTAAGACATTTGATACGGTTAACCATGGTAGGACTGTTCATAACGTCAGAAGTCAGGGAGAGTTGGCTGGTGTATTCAGGACAGACGCCCACAGAAGGCAGACTGTAGTTGTGGGTGGAACGTTTTCTCCCAGGATGTTGGTGACCAGTGGTGTCCTGCACTGATCAGTTTGAGACCCACTGCTTTCGTGTTTTTATGAATGATTTGGATGAGGAGGTGTAAGGGTCGATTATTTTATTTGCAGTGATGTGGAGTTTGGTGGAATTATGGATAGTATAGAAGGTTGTCGCAGATTACAACAGGACAGTGTCAGGACGCAGAGCAGCGCTGAGAAGTTACAGATGGAGTTCAACCCGGAAAGGTACGAAATGATTCTCTTTTGGAGAATGGATTTGAAGGCAGAGATGATACTTTCTAGAGTAAACCGAGGGCCGCACATCAGTACGAGTTCCACAATGGAAACAGAGTGGTGATACTTTCTCCAATAAGCCGATGGCCACGCATCTGTACCAGTACCAGCAGGAGCAGAAGGAAGAGTGACTGATAGGTGAGCTTGAACACATCCGCTGTTCTGCACCTACTGATAGTGACCATTGCCTTATGAAAACAGGTTGAGTGATCTCGGCCTTTCCTCCTTGGAGCGACGGAGGTTGAGAGACAATAGACAATAGACATAGACAGTAGATGCAGGAGTAGGCCATTCGGCCCTTCTAGCCATCACCGCCATTCACTGTGATCATGGTTGATCATACACAATCTGTACCCCGTTCCTCCACTCTCCCCATATCCCTTAACCCCGCTATCTATAAGAGCTGTATCTAACTCTCTCTTGAATGCATCCAGAGACTTGGCCTCCACTGCCTTCTGGGGCAGAGCATTCCACATATCCACCACACTCTGGGTGAAAAAGTCTTTCCGCATCTCTGTTCTAAATGGCCTACCCCTTATTCTTAAACTGTGGCCTCTAGTTCTGGACTCACCCATCAGCGGGAACATGGTTCCTGACTCCAGTGTGTCCAATCCCTTAATAATCTTATATGTCTCAATCAGATCACCTCTCATCCTTCTAAATTCCAGTGTATACGAGCCCAGTCGCTCCAATCTTTCAACATATGACAGTCCCGCCATTCCGGGAATTAACCTACGCTGCACTCCCTCAATAGCAAGAATGTCCTTCCTCAAATTTGGAGACCAAAACTGCACACAACACTCCAGGTGGGGTCTCACCATGGCCCTGTACAGCTGCAGAAGGACCTCTTTACTCCTATACTCAATTGCTCTTGTTATAAAAGCCAGCATGCCATTAGCTTTCTTCACTGCCTGCTGTACCTGCATGCTTGCTTTCATTGACTGATGTACAAGAACACCTAGATCTCGTTGTACTTCCGCTTTTCCTAACGACTCCATTTAGATAGTAATCTGCCTTCCTGTTCTTGCCACCAAAGTGGATAACATCACATTTATCCACATTAATCTGCATCTGCCATACATTTGTCCACTCGCCCAACCTGTCCAAGTCACCCTGCATTCTCATAACATCCTCCTGACATTTCACACTGCCACCCAGCTTTGCGTCATCAGCAAATTTGTTAATGTTACTTTTAATCTCTTCAACTAAATCATTAATGTATATTGTAAACAGCTGCGGTCCCAGCGCAGAACCTTGCGGTACCCCACTAGTCACAGCCTGCCATTCCGAAAGGGACCTGTTAATCACTACTCTTTGTTTCCTGTCAGACAGCCAATTTTCAATCCATGTCAGTACTCTGCCCCCAGTACCATGTCCCCTAACTTTGCCCACTAATCTCCTATGTGGGACTTTATCAAAAGCTTTCTGTAAGTCCAGGTACACTACATCCACTGGCTCTCCCTTGTCCATTTTCATAGTTACATCCTCAAAAAACTCCAGAAGATTAGTCAAGCATGATTTTCCCTTCATAAATCCATGCTGACTCGGACTGATCATTCTACGGCTATCCAAATGTGTCGTAATTTCCTCTTTTATAATTGACTCCAGCATCTTTCCCACCACTGACGTCAGGCTAACCGGTCTATAACTCCCTCTTTTCTCTCTCCCCCCCCCCCTTTCTTGAAAAGTGGGACAACATTAGCCACCCTCCAATCAGCAGGAACTGTTCCTGAATCTATAGAACATTGGAAAATGATTACCAATGCGCCCACGATTCCTAGAGCCACCTCTTTAAGTACACTGGGATGCAGAACATCAGGTCCCGGGGACTTATCAGCCTTCAGACTCAACAGTCTATTCAACACCGTTTCTTGCCTAATATAAATTTCCTTCAGTTCAAGTTTTACCCTGGTTCCTTTGGCCACTATTACATCTGGGAGGTTGTTTGTGTCTTCTGTAGTAAAGACAGATCTAAATACCTGCTCAACTCGTCTGCCATTTCCTTGTTCCCCATAATAAATTCACCCGTTTCTGTCTTCAATGGTCCAATTTTGGTCTTAACTATTTTTTTGCTATTCACATACCTAAAGAAGCTTTTACTATCCTCCTTTATATTCATGGCTAGTTTACCTTCGTACCTCATTTTTTTCTTGGCGTATTGCCTTTTTTGTTATCTTCTGTTCCTCTTTAAAAGCTTCCAAGTCCTCCGGTTTCCCGCTCATCTTTGATATGTTATACTCTTCTCTTTTATTTTTGTACTGTCCTTTACTTCCCTCGTCAGCCACGGCCGCCCCGTACTCCCCTTAGGATCTTTCTTCCTCTTTGGAATGAATCGATCCTGCACCTTCTGCATTATTCACAGAAAGACCTGCCATTGTTGTCCCACTGTCTTCCCTGCTAGGGTATCGTTCCACTGAACTTTGGCCAGCTTCTGCCTCAAAGCTCCATAGTTCCCTTTGTTCAACTGTAATAATGACACATCCGATTTTCCCTCTCAAATTGTACGTTAAAACATATCATATTATGGTCACTACCTCCTAATGGTTCCCTTACCTCGAGGTCCCTGATCAAATCCAGTTCATTGCACAACACTAAATCTAGAATTGCCTTCTCCCTGGTAGGCTCCAGTACAAGCAGTTCTAAGAATCTATCTCGGAGGCACTCACAATCTCCCTTTCTTGGGGTTCAGTACCATTCTGATTCTCCTAGTCTACCTGCATGTTAAAATCCCCCATGACAACTGTAGCATTACATTTGCGACATGCCAATTTTAGCTCTTCATTCAATTTACACCCTACATCCAGACTGCTGTTTGGGGGCCTGTAGATAATTCCCATTAGGGTCTTTCTACCCTTAGAATTTCTCAGCTCTATCCATACTGACTCTACATCCCCAGATTCTATGCCCCCCTCGCAAGGGACTGAATATCATTCCTCAACAACAAAGCCACCCCACACCCTCTTCCAGTCAGTCTGTCTTTTCGATAAGATGTATATCCTTGAGTATTCATTTGCCAGGCCCTGTCCACTTGAAGCCATGTCTCTGTTATTCCCACAACATCGTACTTGCCAATTTCCAACTGAGCCTCAAGCTCATCTACTTTATTCCTTATACTTGGTGCATTCATATATAATACTTTTAATTCGGTACTCCCCTCTCCTTTCATATCAATTCCTATTTCACTTGGACATACTGTATGATCCCTTCTTGAGCCTTCTACTCTATTGATTCTGTTGTCCTTTTTAACTTTTCTTATTTTCACTTTCTCTTTAACTCCATCCTTTTTTTTCCAGTTCATCCCTTTTCCCCCCACTACTTAGTTCAAACACATTCGTGTTGCAGAGGCAAATCTGCCTGCCAGAATGCTGGCCCCCCGCCTATTAAGGTGCAACCCGTCCCTATTGTACAATTCATCCCTACCCCAAAACAGATCCCAGTGGTCCAAGAATGTAAATCCTTGCTTCCTGCTCCAGTTTGTCAGCCACACATTCAGATCCATTATCTCCCTGTTCCTGCCCTCTCCAGCACGAGGAACTGGAAGCAAACCAGAGATAACCACTCTGGAGGTCCTGCTTTTCAGTCTTCTTCCGAGTTCTCTGAAGTCCCGCTGCAGAATGTCCTTCCTCCTCTTCCCGATGTCATTTCTGCCGACATGCACTACCACTTCTGGCTGTTCACCTTCACCCTTGAGGATTCCCTGCAATCGGTCCGTGATGTCCTGGATACTAGCACCAGGGAGGCAACACACCATCCTTAAATCTCGCCTGTTGCAGCAGAAACACCTTTCCGTACCTCTTACTATGGAGTCCCCTACTACTACGGCTCTTCCTGATGTCTGACTTCTCGGCTCTGCTTCTGCACCAATGTTCGGCTCGCAGACCTGTCCGCCTCTCAGACTGTCAGTATCTTCTGTCCTGACAGCTTCCAAGAAGGTGAACCTGTTTACGAGAGTTACATCCCCTGGGGTCTCCTGTACTTCAAGCATCCTTTCCTTCCTCATCGTCACCCCCTTTCTCTCTTCCGGTATCCTCGGTGTAACGACCTCACTGCAGGTCCTGTCCAGAAAACCCTCGTTTTCGCGGATAAACCTGAGATCATCCAGTTCTTTCTTCAGTGCTGCAACATGCTCCTTCAGAAACTGAATCTGGACACCCTTTCCACAGCTGTAGCAGCCGGGAGCACCATCAGTGTCCCTGACCTCCCACATCATGCACGTAGTACACTGAATCAGCTTTGCGGTCATGTCTTCACCCTCTGCAATTGTGCCTGGCGTAGTCTTCTCGCCGAAGACTCTTGAGCCAAAGACTAGCACTTTTCACACCGGGCACTTGCCTCGACCAGGCCAATTTCCGACCTGAGAGGTAACCTGATAGAGGTGTACAGGGTGATGAGAGGAATTGATCATATGGATAGTCAGAGGCTTTTCCCCGGGGCGGCAATGGTTGCCACAAGAAAATACAGGATTAAGGTGCTTGGGATTAGGTACTGATGAGATGTCAGGGGTAAATTTCTTACGCAGAGTGCGGTGAGTGCGTGGAATGGGCTGCCAGCAACGGTAGTGGACGCGGATACGATAGGGTCTTTTCAGAGACTTTTGGAGAGGTACATGGAGCTAGAAAAATAGATGGCTATGGGTAAGCCTAGTAATTTCTAACGTAGGGACATGTTCGGCACAGTTTTGTGGGCCGAAGGGCCTGTATTGTGCTGTAAGTTTTCTATGATTCTATGTTTGTATGAAAGACAATATACCCGAAAGCAGATCAGGAGAGAAACAGACAACTTCGTGGCAAATAATAGAACAGCCTGAAAACCTGCGGAATGGATGGCGAAATGATGTTAGCATTATGGCTGGTTTGAGGATATCTTTAAAGTTAAGTCGGCACCATCGCAGTTCACGGGTATGGGGCGGTCAAGTCATTCACTGGAAGAGGTCAGGTTCCTTTCAAACGGCCCACGTGTGCGCTGGAAAACATTGTTCTTCAAACTGTCCACAACCCTCGCTAATTTCCCGAAGACACGTTCCCTTTTTGATCACAGGTCTCCGGAATAACGCTGTGGATCTTTAGAATTGTTTGTAGGAATAAAAGTGCAGTGTTATTGTAATACATGTCAGCTGTCATTGTTTATTCCATCACTCACACCCCTGGAATGACTGGAACAAACGAAAGAAAAGAATGAACGAATGTTCCCTTTTAATAAAGAAGTGTTCTCCATTTCACCCGCCAGAACAAACTCCTTCCCTCAATTTCAGAAGCGAATGTGCTCCGTTAAATGTTACAAAATAAATCAACTTCAATATGCATGCCTACTTTAAAAGCAACACAGATACAAAAAAGTCCTATTTAAATAGCTCAAGCCAGGTATCATGGAAAATAACAAGGAAAATACACATCATATTTTATTTAAAGTAAATAAAGCAATATCCCTTGAGGAGTCAAATTAATGACACTCGAACAGTGAGTAAAAATAGTTTAACGTAAGTGTTTGTGCAGTTGGTTGTCACTAATGTCCCTGACGTGATCGCCACGCTAATTGCCTCAGTGGAATTGCTCTCACCTCAATAAAAGTTTGCTAAACCGATCCCCAGTCCATCTGAGCAGCTGAAACGTTCCGTACAACTGAACGCTGCTTCTGGCAGAATATGGGATATCCGGCTATTTACTACATCGCAGCCATTTTCTATCCCACACTTGTAGCGGTTGGTGTCCCCGGTAAGATGCCGGAGCTGGTCACTTTATGTATGGTGCCGTCGTTACTCTTCTGCGGTATCCGCATTGTTACTGAGCACAAATGCTATCGTCGGCTAAAACGTGTTTCCGGAATGGAGAATTCAGGCATCTAAAAGTTTTATTTCCATTTTCCATACTTTGATCGCAGTGTTTTCTTCTTTTGTTAATTAAGTTGGTATCGATATTGTCGTTGCTTCATAATTTCACCTCGCTCGGTTTTCTGAAGTGATTCTTGTTTCTGCATTTTCTAGGCACGAGTCTCGATCAGTGCAGACACTTCGACCTTATAACAACGTTGCAGCTTATTTAAATAACGGTCCAGTCTATTTTCGACACGTAGGTCTTTTTTTCTGTAAGTCAGTAAATGAGAACCCGTGCTTTATATCTCATTGACTCCACTTTGTCACCGCTACAAACAATCCCCTCAGCTCTTTCACCTCTAATAATGGAAATGGTGTTGTTTACAGGAGCGATCGACTGCTCACCGGTACGTGAGTCGTGGAACTCGGATGCCTCGCTCTAAACTGTGGCAATGTCGCCAATCCACAGACACTCACATCCGTCATTGTCCTCCAGCCGGAGTGCAGCGACGGAGACCGCACACACTGGATTCCCGCTTTCCACTTCCAAACAGACCATACCCTGCATAGCATCGGTAGAATGGGGGCATTCAGGGAGCTGACTGTATTTCTGTTTTCTTTCCTAATTTCTTGCAGTTAACTTAACGGCGATTGTGATCCTATCTCGGGGAAAATGCGGACTCTCCAAATGCATCACCCGTTACCTGGTTGGAATGGCAACAGCGGATCTGATGGTGGTTATCGTTGTTGCTTTAGTGGAACAGACCAACAATATCTACCTTTATTCCAGATCCCTACTCATCACTCCTGTATGCGCTCTGACACTGGTATTGCGGACTGTAACGACGGACTATTCTGTTTGGTTCACGGTCAGTTTTACCTTCGATCGCTTCATCGCAATATGTTGCCGAAAGCTGCGGGAGCGATACTGCACCGAGAGAACAGCAATGGTGGTTATCGTGACCGTAGTTATAGTGAGCTGCGGGAGATGTGTCCCGGTTTACTTTGCCATTGAACCTTACGTCATCATTGACAACACGCCGTGGCGGTGTGCCATCACATATGAATACGCTACTTCACCCGTGTGGAGAGGATACGAATTACTGGACTGTATTTTAACACCTTTGCTACCAATTGCCTTAATCCTGGTGTTTAACGGGTTAACCGTAAGGCATATCGTTATGGCAAATGGAGTCCGCAGAAGGCTTCGGCACAGCAGCGACAATCAGAAAGATGCCGAGGTGGAAAAACGCAGAAAATCGATGATTTTGTTGTTTTCTATATCAGCTAATTTCATATTACTTTGGATGCCCAATGTAGCCCATACCCTGAAATGGCAAACGGAAAACTATTTTTATCAGGACAAATATTTGAGTTCCCCGGTATATATCTTACAACAATTTGGGTTCATGTTGCAAATTCTCAGCGTGTGCACCAATACTTGTATCTATACACTGACACAGAGGAAATTCAGAGAAGAGCTGAGGAATGGAATGAAGTATGTGTTTACATTAAATGGTCATCTGTGTAGATAACGCCCGTGTCTAATGGCAATTCAGCGGAATTTTCAAATAAAGCCGTTTTACAATGAACAGCATTGGCAAGTATGTCATTAATTCAAACGATCTTATGCCTTGTCATCCGGGAATTACAGAATTTGCGGAAGATTGCTGACTTCATACAGTTCAGGTAGGTAGCGATAGAAACGCTCAATGCTGCTGGCGTGATTGTTACATTGGTTGAAGTATGTTCCGAACTATCACAGACACTCGATTGTCACAAGGGCAAGAATGGCTTCAGAACTTTACGGGTTTTATATTTTTTTTAAATGGACAGCGTCGGGTAAAAGAGTGTAAAGCGAGCGCGATGCCAAACAGGAGTAGCCCCCTGGTAAGACTCAGGCTTGCTCAGATCGCTTCCGTCTCGGGGGAGCAGCCTCAGGCCCCGCCAGTCTGGCTAATCAGCGTGTGTAGATGTGTGTAGATCAGCTGTGTGATGTCCCCACCACGCCAAATAACAGACAGTACACCATATGCGATTAAATGATTGCACTTTATAGATCTTACTGGAACTATGTACTTCATAGAGAAAAGTAAAAGGAAAAGTATAAAGGCGCCAAACTTACCAAGTCCAACCACTTCTTGCACAACCGTTGGATCTCAGTTAACGACGTCTTCTTGCCAACATTCGATCCCCTCCGACCTCATCGACTCGCCGCCTGGGACCAACAACGGTGGTCGAGCAGAAGCTCCACACGAATCTGTCCTCATCTCCTCTCCTCGACGAAAACCTGGGCCTCCGACCCCCACTCGGGGTCCGTTCCGTCGCCCAGCTTACAGCATCGCGTCTTCTCTCTCTAACCCCCTCGCGCCGACTCCCCAAAAGCCCGACAACACTAGCCTACAGCCCCACAAGAAAGAATAACACCTATCCCAATTGGTTAACAAATGAATCCAATTCTCGTTATCAGTAATTATAATCCAAACAGTCTGCGAGAGAACGCACTCTGTCACCAGTTAACATAACAAAGAAGTGTTTTTACTTTTAACATAAATAAGAAGCCATTTTATTAGCCTCAGCTGTAACATAAAAGAAGAAACCACTTCCACAAGGGGTTGTGGAATCGCCGCTGCAGAAAGGGAGGGGAACGTGGAGCGTGGGTTTGCTAATTGACTGTGAGACTACACAGAGGCATGAAGAGCGCGATCACCTCATTTGGAGTTTTCTATAGAGTCGCACATTCCCTCCTAATTCATAGCGTCTATACTCACATCTGTACCCGATACTCTGGCGGCATTGGCATTTTTGGAGGAAACAAAGGTGATAATTCAGAGTAAGAAGTTTAGGGGAGACAAAAGGAAGCGTTACAAGATGGTAAGTTATTCGTGAAAGAGGGAGAGTGGGAGAGATGAAATAAAAACAATCTCCGAAGCCAGGATGCCACACTCCATGCTGGAATATGTAAAACTAATAAGAAGTACACACCACTAAACTTAAATGAAAACACAACCCAGAAATGTGAAGAAATAGTCACTATAGAAGATAAAGTTAACTACTCATTTCCCTCTGTAGAAGACATCCCTGCGATTTGAGCAGAAAAGTTCTTAACAAACTGAAAAATGAGTGCGCTTCGCGATACCCGTACCCGAATTTCTACCAGCTGGAGCTGAGAAACGACAAAATAATATTATTATATTTTGAGAAACTCTCTATAGGCGGACGATCGCTCCTTCATCAAAGGCAGAACAATTAATTTAAATAGCAAGACTATTTTGGAGATCTAAACATGAACTTTGGACGGGATAAGTCCAGAGCAAAAAAAAAACATGGAAGCTGCAATAGAGCTGGTAGAATATGAAACAGATCAGCCAGATACAATACAACAGAGATATAAATATGAAACATAAGACCAAAAGACGTAGGGGCAGAATTAGTTTATTTGGCCCATTGAGACTGCTCCGCCATTTCAACATGGCTGATCCAATTTCCTTCGTAGCCCCAGTCTCCTGCTTCTCCCCATATTCCTTCATGTCTTGACCAATCAAGAATCTACCAACCTCTGTCTTAAATACTCATAAAGATTTGGCCTCCACAGCTGCCACAGAATTACACAGAATCACCACTCTCTGGTTAACCTCATCTTCGTTCCAAAAGGACGCCCCTCTATTCAGAACGTGTCTCCTCTGTTCCTAGTCTCTCCCCACTATAGGACACATCCCCTCCACGTCCAACCCATCGAGGACATTAGATACACTTCAATTATATCACCCGTCAAATTATCTTCATATGACAAGATATTCAATCCTGAAATCATTTTCGTAAACCTCCATTAAACTTACTCCAGTGTTAGTCTATCCTTTCTAAGACCAGGGGCACAAAACTGCTTACAATATTCTAAATGAGCCCTCAAAATAAAGCCACAAAATTAAGTTATTGCTTTATATTCTAGTCCTCTTGAAATGAGTGCTAAAGTCGTATTTGTCTTCCTCACCGCCGACTCAAGCTGCAAATTCTCCTGCAGAGAATCCTGCACATGGACTCCCAGGTCCTTTTGCAGATCGATTTTTTTGAAATTTTCTCCCTATTTAGAAAATAGTCTACTCTTTTATTTTTTTTCCAAAGTGCATGACTATACACTTCCCCACTGTATTCCATCTGCAAGACTTTGCCCATTTCTCCAGACTGTCGAGATGCTTTTGCAGCCTCGCTACTTCCTCAAAACTGCCTGTCCCTCCAAATACCTTGGGATCATCCGCAAACTTTGCTATAAAGTCATCAATTCTGGCATCAAGCAGTTGCCATACAACATAAAAAGAATCGTTTCAACACAGATCCCTGTGGAATTCCACTGGTCACCGGTAGGTACCCCTTATTACTATTCTTTGCCTCCAGCAAAACAGCTACTGTTTTATGCATGCAAAAATGTTTCCTGTAAAATTATGGCCTCATGTGTGGCACCTTGTCAACAACCTTTTGAAACTACAGGTGCACATCATCAACCAATTCTCTTTTCTGTATCTTGCTTGTTAGTTCTGCAATGCATTCAAAAGATTTCAACATACTTGTGAGACAAGAATTTCCCTTCAGGAAAACATACTGAAAATGGCCGATTTTACCATGAGCCTGAAATACACTGAAAACACATCCTCAACATCCGACTCCAATATCTTCCCAACCAGTGAGGTCAGACTAATTGGCCTATAATTTCGGTTCTTCTACCTCTCTACCTACTTGAAGGGTGAAGTGATATTTCCAACATTCCTGTCTTCCAGAACCATAACAGAATCCTTTAATTCTTGAAAAACTATCACTTTATCTCCACACTGATCTGATCTCCACTCGGATCTGGGACGTACCTTCCAAATATCCGGACCTGGCTTGCATTACCTTACTTTCCCTTTTCTATTTTCTAATTATGATTTATAATGTAATTTTTAAAATTATATTTACTTCGATTTCTACTTCAGGGAGCGCGAAGCACAGAGTCAGATATCGCTATGATGATTGTACGCTCTAGTATCAATTGTTTGGTGACAATAAAGTGAAGGAAGTAAAGTAACTGCACTCTCTTCAGCCACCTCTTTCGGAACTCTGAGATGTGCATCATTTGGTCCAGAAACTTAAATTCACCGGACCAAATAACCACAGCAGAAAAAAGATCATTATTTATCTTTTCACTAGTTTATTTCTTCGAGCTCCGCCGGCGAGGGAACTTTGTCCCGACATCAGGGGGAGAACCGTCTCATCCCTCTGACGGTTCAAATAAGTTCACAATAATAAACGGTACATTACCCAATAGTCAGCCGGTTGGGCAGAATATATGCAAGGATAAACTTTCATACTGTAGCACTTCCAGAACTTTCATCAAGGATGTGTGTGCCGGATTTAGTTTTTAGACCGGGCATCAGTGTCGCTGATGGACCCCAGTGACTCTCGTTTATTTCTGTGCTAAGTCGAGGTGAGGAGGGAGATGCAAATAGATAGAGAAGGGACAGGGAGGGACAGAGTGATTGAGAGAGAGAGGGTTTGCGTGAGAGAAAGTGCGGGGTGATAGAGAATAGAGAGAGAGAGCGAGGCAGCCAGACGGACACACGCAGGTCAGAGACAGAACACGCAAAGGAGCGGAGAGAGGGTGTAGAGGCGGACAAACTGACAGAACACAAGGATTTTCTGAAATGCGCCTCACAGGAATTGTGCGTTCCACGCAGGCGGAAGATGAATTGAAACTACTCAATCTCGCAGGAACCACGGAGTAACGGTTTGCGATGAGGATGCGGATTGAACAATAGATGCAAGTGGAAACTGGCAGTTAAACCGATCACGTCGAGTTGTTTTGTGTTTTCTGGGAAGAGGTCTCCACCTGTGAGCGACGAGCGCAGTAAGCATTTAACTATTAACACTGCTGGCATTTCTTTTCCCCTTAGGCCTCGAGCCACCATCAATATTAGAGACCCCTAATCTGATCTTCAGAAATGACCAAACTACTTCCGAACTCCCTTTGCCCGAGTCATGACCTCCCTAATCACATTGTAATTGGATTCGCTTATTTGCTCAAATTTCATTCCAGCGCTTGTCTTTGTACAGACGGTGCCTGACTTCCTGAGCGCCGATGACATTCACTGTACTTGTTTTAAATTCTCAGTGGCTTTCTCAGGATGCGCGGACAATCCAAATCCCTCTGTGGGCATACAACTTCCTAAATATGTGTCTTAAATTCACTTCGCAGTAAATAGCAAAATAACAATTTTCCTGATTTATTAATTGATTTGGAGACGCAGGGCCGAACGGACCGTTTCGGCAGCCCTCCTATTTACCTATTTTACAGTGACCAGTAGTGTGTCAATACAACTTTGATCCGCAGCAGGAAATCGGAGCACCCAGGGAAAGCCACGTGCTCTGGGGAAGGACGTATGACATTCTTACGGAGGACGCCGGAATGGAACTCCGAACCCTGACACCCCAAGCTGTAATGGGGTCGCGCTTCCCGCTAAGCTGCTGTGGCGCCTAATTATAGTTCTACCCAGGTTACAGAATTTTTATTGTAGGCTCTGTTCCGAATTCGTACAGTTTGACGTCTGAAATACAGCTGCACAGTCAATTTACAGTGGGTAAAAGATGCTTCCATCTACGCAGTCGCCGGGAAAATAAATTTGTCAGTTTCTAAAGCGCTCTGTTATGTCCCCGTGTTGTACCTTAAAGGATCTTTCCTATCATCGGCGGACGCGGCTTGCTACAATTAATTCCCAACTATCTGAGAGTTCTGAAATATCATTATATACACACAATTACAAACAAGAGCAAAGCTGCCGATGCTGTTGCTATGCAGACAATTCACTTCTTTACCTGTGTAACCCTCAGGCTCGCCCAGCTCGTGTTCGTCTCGGGAAGCAGCCTTCGGCCCTGTCAAACTGGGAAATCACGTTTGTGTGGCTGCTGTGTAATGTACCCCCAGTTACAAACCCACAAAGCAAAATATCAGACAGTCCACCATATGCAATTAAATGATTGAACTTTATGAATCTTAATATGAATATAGGGTTAACAATGAAAATAAAAAAAGGGGCCCAAATCAAGTCAGAGTCACGTTGGAGCCCACTCAATAGTCCTTCTTCCACCAACGGTCTCCTCTGAGCGTCGCCGACATCCGGACCCTCAGAACCCAGACCACAAGTACAAAGTGGGAGATCTGTGGGGACGGACGTGTGGGCCAGGCCGTCACCACAACGGGGTCTCTGTTCCCCTTGTCCTCACCTACCACCTAATCAGCTTCCGGATCCAGCAAGTTATCCTCTGCAGGACGCCACCACTAAGCACATCTTTCCCTCTCTACCCCTCTCTGCTTTTCGCAGGGATCGTTCCCTCTGCCTGGTCCACAAGTCCCTCCCCACAGATCTCCCACCTGGTACTTATCCCTGCAAGCGTAAGTGCTACACCTGTCCCTACGCCTCCTCTCTTACCACCATTCAGGGCTCCAAACAGTCCTTCCAGGTGAGGCAACACTTCACATGTGAGTCTGTTGGGGTCATCGATGGCATCCGGTGCTCCCAGTGTGGCCTGCTCTACATCGGCGAGACCTGACGCAGACTGCGGGAGCGCTTCGTCGAGCATCTCCGCTCCGTCTGCCACAACAGACAGGATCTCCCGGTTGCCAACCGCTTCAGCTCTGCTTCACATTCTCATTTGGATATGTCCATACATGGCCTCCTCTACTGCCATGATGAGGCTAAACTCAGGTTGGACGAGCAACACCTCATATACCGTCTGGGTAGCCTCCAGCCCCTTGGTATGAACATCGAACTCTCCAACTTCCGGTAATTCCCTCCCTCTCCCTTCCCCCATCCCACTTTCACTCTGCTGCCTATCACCTCTCTCATGATTCTGCCTTCTTCTACTTCCCATAGTGCTTTTCCCTTACATTACTTCTTCCACTCCACTGCCTGTCCCCTCCCTGCTTCCCCTCCCCCATCTCTTGATCTTTCCTCTGATTGGTTTTCCACCCTCCCCCCCACCTTCTTTATAGGACCTCTGCCCCCTCCTTCTTCAATCCTGACGAAGGGTCTCGGCCCGAAACGTTGACTGCTCGTTTCAGCGGATGATGCCCGACCTGCTGGGTTCATCCAGCGTGTTTGTACGGGCTCAAAGATAATACCTGTCCCTGAACCGGGAAGTATGGGAATGAAGGCTCCTGTAGCTACTTCCTGATGGTGGGAGTCCTGGGTAAAGGTAGCTGCTTTCTCGTGGCGGCACTTTTTCCAGAAGTGTTCAAAAGTGAGGATAGCTTTTCTCTGAGGAACTCTGTTTTATCCACCAGTTTTTATGAACTTTCCGTTTCCTGAGTCTGATGTTTCCATTCCAGGCTACGGTACAATCAGACATAATACTCTGCACTCTGCATCTATAGAAGTTGATCAAAAGTTTTAGATACCATGTTGAATCTTTGACAAATTTTAATAATTTGGAGGCTCGGCCTTTCCTTCTCTAAGATGAATTTATCTGTCGGTCCCAACACAGGTCCGGTCTAACACAAAGGAATTTGAAGTTACTCACGGCTGCCAAACCACTAATGAGCCGTGGGATATTACCTCCGATTTTTTCCTCCTGCAGCCAACAATTAGCTCTCTGTTTTTGCTGACGTTCAGTGAGTATTGTTAGAGTGGCACCATTCAACTAGATTTTTAATTCCCTTCTTATATACCGATTCATCACTACCGATTCGGCCAACAGCAATGATGTCATCAGCAAACTTAAATATTTCACTGAAACTGTACTTAGCCTCACAGTCACTGGCAGAAATGAGGTAGAGCAGGAGGATAAGCAGATAGCCTTGTGGTGCACTTGTGTTGATAGTGATTATGCAGGTCATTTTCCCAAACATCAGAGAAAATGAAAATATCCGTTAAAATGAAAATATGAAAGTAAATTTATTATCGAAGTACCTATATAACCCTAAGATTTGTTTCTTATCGGAATACACGGAAATCCAGAAGCACAATAGAATCATTGAAAGGCCACATCTAAAAGGACAAACAAACAACAAATGTACAAAAGACAACAAACTGTGCAAATACAGAAAATTAATAATAATTATTATAATAAATAGTTCAGAAATGTATATCGAGAATTTGAGCGTGTCCATAGTTTGAGGAAACATTTCAATTATGGAGCAAGTGAAGTTGAGTGATATTATCCTCTTTGGTTCAAGAGCCTGATGTTTCAGAGTATTGACTGTTCCTGAACCTGGGTTGCGTCCTGCTGTTGCTCTCCCTTCTTCCTGATGGTAGCAGCAAGAAGTGAGCATGACCTGGATGGTAAGATCCATGATGATGGAGACTGCTTTCCTGCGAAAACGTTTTGTGTAGACGTATTCAATTGTGGAGAGGGCCTTACCCATGATGAGCTGGACCATATTAACCATATTACGTGTGCATTTCGGTGCAAGGGCATTGGTCCATCCGTACCAGGATCTGACGCAGCCAGTCAATACACTCTTCACTACACATCTGTAGAAGCTTCTCAACATTTCAGATGTCTTGCTCAATTTTTGCAAACTCCGAAGGAAGTAGAGGTGCTGCCTTGCTTTCTTTGGAATTGCACTTACTTGCTAGGCCCAGAACAGGTTCTCCAAAATGTTAACACCGAGGAGTTTAAAGTTGCTGACTGTTTCGACCTCTGTTCCGCCAATGTAACTGGTTTATGAGCCTCTGGATTCCTCCTCCTGAAGTCAATAATCATCTTCTCAGCATTCCTGAAATGGAGTAAGAGATTGTTATTTTGGCATCACAATCAGATTTTCAATCTACTTCCCATATGCTGATTCGTCACCATCTCTGATTAGGGCAATGAAAGAGATGTCATCTTCAAATGTGAATATGCCATTGCAACTGTGCTTAGTCACTTTTGGATAATTGCAAAGTGAGTGGCTGAGGAAGGTGAACACACATCATTGTGGTGCACCTGTGCCGATGGAGATTATGGTTATGTTGTTGGCAACAGATTGACCTCTGCAAAAGGGGATATAGCGGATCGAATTGTATAAGGAGGGATTGAGGCCAGGGTCTTCAAGCTTATTGAGGGGATGTTAGTATTCTATATTTACTAGAATGTTAACTGGGTTTCAGCACCTAAGTTACAGAGAAAGGTTGAACAAGTTAGGTCTTTATTCTTTCGAGCGTAGAAGGTTGAGGGGGGCTTGATAGAGGTACTTAAAATTACGAGGGGGATAGACAGAGTTGAGATTGATAGGCTTTTTCCGCTGAGAGTAGGGGAGATTCAAACAAGGGGACATGATTTGAGAGTTAGGGGGCAAAAGTTTAAGGGTAACACGAGGGGGAACTTCTTTACTCAGAGAGTGGTAGCTGTGTGGAACGAGCTTCCAGTAGAAGTGGTGGTGGCAGGTTCGATTTTGTCATTGAAAGAAAAATTGGATAGGTATATGGGCAGCAAAGGAATGGAGGGTTGTGGGCTGAGTGCAGGTCGGTGGGACTAGGCTGTGGACCTGTTGCTCCGGTAGGCAAATTTGAGTGGATCCAAGTTGCTTTTCAGGTAGGAGTTGATATGTTTCATTTCTGACCTTTCAGAACACCTGGTCACTGTGGATGTAAGTGCTACTAGATAGCGATTGAGATAGGTTACCACACTTTTCTAAGGCACTAGTATAAGTAAAGTTGACTTGTACCAGCTGAGTACCTCAGACTGATGAAGTGGGAGGTCAAAGACCTCCGTTATCACCCCAGTCAACTGATCAGTATAGATCTTCAGTACTTGGCTAGTTACACCAACTGGTCTAGAAGTTTATTTTCATGGGCCCACCCTCCTGAAGGATGCTCGCATTGGAGACTCAAAGACTGAGAATTCACAATTATCGGGGCACATGCAGATCTTCTGAAATAATAACTTTGAGGAATTTTAAGTTGCTGCCCTTCATCTTCATTCTTTCTCTCATCTCTAGGCTGAGGGATGACGGTTTTACAGATTCTTGCATCGCGGATCTTGTCTCTGCTCTCATGACTAATCCCTCTTTGAACGATCTGGACCTGGGTTCGAATTCCTTCACAGACAGATCTGTCCCCGTTCTTAAGAGATTAATACTTAAGCACCCAAGTTTGCAGCAGTTCGGGTGAGGGTTTATACAACATGATCCATGGGCTTTACTTATTATGGTTTCGTACGTGTTATTAATACTTTAACCCCAGATGTCTGTTACAGACATTTTTTTTATGATGTCAGTTATTTAATCTTTATTCCTTCATCTTCTTCAGGCTGAGGGACAATCCATTCAGTTCAGATGGAAAGAATGAGTTGCAATCACTGCAGGGGAGCAGACCCGGACTGCATCTGGAGCTACAAACACATCAGTGTGTGAAATGATGGAATATTCTGTCCAATTTCCCACCTTCCGTTTTAAACAGATGATGTAGAAAGATATGGTTAGGACATCTGCTGCTTGCAAGATGTGTTAATAATTTTGAAGAAGAATGCTGGTTTTCTAATTAGTATATTTGCAGATAGCACGGAGTAAGTCAAGTTTCGGAAAATGTGGTAGATTCTCAAAGGCCAAAGCAGGATGTACATTATTTGGAAATTTGAGGGGGGGAACTGTATAGATGTCAACTTTAGTGACACTCGGGGGCAGACCCCAGCGTACACTCAGATTGTGTTGGTCACTGATGCTAGTCACTGAAGATTTGCACATGACTTATACAGCAAATGCATAACAATAAAATGTGTGGTTTTGCACTTTGTCCCTACTTCACTTTAACCACTTTCTTTCGCAGTATCCATTCCTCTCAGTTTCTCAGCTTGCTCATTCTCAACATGTCCTTAGTCATTTCTATGTTGTAAAGTGGAAATATGCAACACATAAATGTTGTTGTTGTTGTTGGTGTGTGTGTGTGGGGGGGGGAGGGAGAGAGGAGAGAGAGAGAGAGAGAGAGAGAGAGAGAGAGAGAGAGAGAGAGAGAGAGAGAGAGAGAGAGAGAGAGAGAGAGAGAGAGAGAGAGTGCCTGTATCCGTTACGCACGCCACACTGCCACACAGATAAACGCAGCAGCCAGACATTCACAGATGCTACAGCATTCACGTCACATGACAGGCATTCGTGTGCACACATTCACACATGCACACGCACCCGTCACCACCGACTGAAACGTTTGCCTGGAATGCCAGAACAGAGCAATATTGCCTGTTCCTGACTCCCTATTGCTTTTGCTTCTGCATTTCTCCCCTTTCTCACTGTCACAGCGACAGTGACCAAAGTGGTGAGGAAGTTCCTTCCTTCAGCGGAAGATGCATAGGAGACAGGCGGAAAAATTTATCTTCAAATTGTCCAAATGTGAGCATCACAGACCATGGTCTCTGCTACGGTATGCTTGTTTCATCCTCGTCAATGGACTGCTGTTTGACAATCCATTGTGTGTCACCATCAAAGTTGCTCTTGGCTCTCCTTCACACATCTCCTCTGCTCTGCTCTCATCCAGCTGCAGATTGCCTTGTTTACCAGGGCTGTGAATTTCCTGCTGTCAAACCGTGATCCCAGGCAAGATACAGTTACAGTCCTAATTGAAGGGTCTCGGCCCGAAACGTTGGCTACTCTTTTCTCATGGATGCTGCCTGCCCTGCTGAGTTCTACCAGCGTTCTGCACGTATTCTACAGTCCAAATTGAGTGCTTATGTAACTTCAGGTTCAGTCCTGTTTACCAAGCTATATCCCACCCATCTGCCGTGTGATGTCCCAGTTTCACATTCTAATATCCCTCCTCATACAGTTTCTTAGCTACCGCATACACACATTGCTAACCATGTCCCATAATGGATCCCACACTCGTACACCATCTAATCTGTGATAACTTTGACAATATTTTTGTCAGAATAGACAAAAGGAAAACATTGTAGAGGGAATGACCTCAATGTTTATTTTTCCCTCACCTGTTTCCGGTTGTCTGTATTTATTTCTCAAACACGGCATGGTGTCTCCTTCTCCTTCTGAGTCCTTTCTTTCCAATTGTTCAATGTTCTCTGCAGTTCCTTGGTTCCCTGTGTTTCTCCTGTCTTTTCTCCCACTCCTCCTCGTCTTTATTCTGTCTCCTCCTTTTCGCCAAATCTATTGATCCTTTCAGACACTTTCAGGAGGTTTATAAACATTCCCGGCATCAATCCGTTATGCAGCATCTTGTGCGGCCTCTAGCATGGGCTGATCCCTGACAGACGCAAAGGGAGGTTTAAGCAGTTAGATAGAACACTAGGTAAAGAAACTCGCCTACTCTCTGCCACAGTGATATCTGGGACTGTGATGCTCACATTTGGACAATTTGAAGTCCAGTTGTTTCGCCTGTCTTCTAAGCCACGGCTCGCATCCTCTGATGTCCAAGGTCTCGGCTCTGGTATCCCTGTTTCATCCTAGTCAATGGACTATTGCATGACAATCCATTGTGTGCCAGCATCAAAGCTGATACTTTCCTTATACACATGTGTTATCCAGGGTTCCAGAGAAATGGGTTATGAGCGGTTTCAATAATGCACACAAACTCGGTCAATGGCAATTCCTCGTGTATCGACCTGACCCAGAGGGCGACAGATTTTGTTGTGTCATCAAAGAGGAAGTTGAGTCACTACATGGGTAACACAGAAATGCACTGGATCCTCATTCCCGATACAGGGTTTCGATTCGAAACGCCGTAAATTCCTTTATCCTCTACAGATGCTGCTCGACCGATTCTTATGTGAGACTGTGTGGTGCTGTGGAAATCTTGACTGTGGCCTGGTTATTATTGCGTCCTATATCGGGCCGAGAACTTTGGGAAGTACAAGTGAAGTAACAAACGGTAACCTTTGTGGATACTTGAGAAACGGAGTTTACCCTTAGTGCAGAGACAGTTCGTGATAGATTATACAAACAAGACAAGAAACAGTTGAACTCAGTAAACGAGACGATAAACTGGTGGGGAGCTGGTGGTCGGCGAAGTAGAGATTGATGTTGAATGGAACGGCACGATGTACCTTCTCGAACAATAACTTTATGATTTGGATGGCGCTGCTTGATACTATGATGCAGGAGGGTTCCGCCGGAGGCTTTAAAGGCAACTGCAAATACAGCTGACGGTTGATTTATTTGTAGATATCAAAACGAGACCTGGAGCACAGTTATGAAGACCGCTTGTTGAATTGTCAACACAAAAACGGTTGGATCAGGGATCTCCTTCTACATCGTTCACTGGGTGAATTCAATAGACAATAGACAATAGGTGCAGGAGTAGACCATTCGGCCCTTCGAGCCTGCACCGCCATTCTGAGATCATGGCTGATCATCTACGATCAATACCCGGTTCCTGCCTTGTCTCCATATCCCTTGATTCGCCTATCCATAAGATACCTATCTAGCTCCTTCTTGAAAGCATCCAGAGAATTGGCCTCCACTGCCTTCTGAGGCAGTGCATTCCACACCTCGACAACTCTCTAGGAGAAGACATTTTTCCTCTACTCTGTCCTAAATGACCTACCCTTATTCTTAAACCATGCCCTCTGGTACTGGACTCTCCCAGCATCTGGAACATATTTCCTGCCTCTATCTTGTCCAATCCCTTAATAATCTAATATGTTGCGATCAGATCCCCTCTCAATCTCCTTAATTACAGCGTGTACAAGCCCAGTCTCTCTAACCTCTCGGCGGAAGACAGTCCGGACATCCCAGGAATTAAACTTGTGAATCTACGCTGCACTTCCTCGACAGCCAGGATGTCCTTTCTTAACACTGGAGACCAAAACTGTACACAATACTCCAGGTGTGGTCTCACCAGGGCCCTGTACAAATGCAAAAGGATTTCCTTGCTCTTATACTCAATTCCCTTTGTAATAAAGGCCAACATTCCATCAGCCTTCTTCACTGCCTGCTGCACTTGCTCATTCACCTTCAGTGACTGATGAACAAGGACTCCTAGATCTCTTTGTATTTCTCCCTTACCTAACTCTACACCGTTCAGATAATAATCTGACTTCCTGTTCTTGCTCCCAAAGTGGATAACCTCACACTTATTCACATTAAATGTCATCTGCCAAGTATCTGCCCACTCAGCCAGCCTATCCAAGTCTCCCTGCATTCTCCTAACATCATCAGCACATGTCACACTGCCACTCAGCTTAGTATCATCAGAAAACTTGCTGATGTTATTCTCAATGCCTTCATCTAAATCGTTGATGTAAATCGTAAACAGCTGTCGTGCCAATACCGAGCCCTGTGGCACCCCACTAGTCACCACCTGCCATTCCGAGAAACACCCATTCACCGCTAGCCTTTGCTTTCTATCCGCCAACCAGTTTTCTATCCATGTCAATATCTTCCCCCCAATGCCACGAACTCTGATTTTACCCACCAATCTCCTATGTGGGACCTTAGCAAATGCCTTCTGAAAATCGAGGTACACTACATCCACCGGATCTCCCTTGTCTAACTTCCTGATTACGGCCTCGAAGAATTCAGTGGCGGTCAGTGATACTCAACTCCCAAAAAATGACTCTCACACTTGTCCCCATTCTGAAGCAGATGATTGTACATTTCACCGCCTTTGTAACCCCGGCTTCGGCTCCTCCAACTTTTACTGCCGATGGGAAACTTGCAGAGTGTCGTGCGAAGCAGCATCAGCTCAAAAAGACCGAAAGGCCTACTCCCAAAGATTCACAGACATCTGATCCGGAGGCTGCAATGTTAGATGAGTGAATGTTGCTGTTGGGATTCTGTGGTTGTTGAGTTGTGCACGTCTACTGAGTACGAGGAGTAAGGTCGTGGCGGGGGAACGCATGATGTGGATTCATGGGGCATAGAATCGTTAGGAACTGGGTCTAGTGTCGCTGGCAAGACCAGTGTGGGGTCGGAGATACAGGTATGCTGTTGGTGGGGAAACATGTGACCCGTTTCAGGGTGTGGACTGAATGGATGTTAGATCAGAATCAGAGGACTGGCCGTGTGTGGTTCGCTGGGGCGGTTATGTCGCAGTGTGAGCTGATGGGGACGAATGGAGTAAGGGAGAATATGGAACGTGAGGTCATTGGAGTCGTTGGGAAGTGGTGGTCAGAGGAAATTAATGGAGGGGGGAGTGACCATTGTGGCAATGTAGGCGGTTTATGGTCAGTGGGAGCAGCTGGAGAGTTGTGTGGTCACGGGGGACGTGGAAAAGTTTGACGTCAGTGGGAACTGGGAGACGAGTTGTGGTATTAGTTGTAACGTGGAGGAAATACTGCGTCAATGGGAGCTAGCGGAAGTGTCGAGGTCTTCTGGGCATGGACAGTAGGAACTGCTTGGGATGTGTGGAGACACTGGGGATGCAGACAATGTGGAGTAATTGGGAGATTATAGAGGAGTTGTGGTATTAATTGGAACATGGCTGAAGTGCAATGGCAGTGGGAAATGTTGGGGCTTTTGGGTCGTTGGGGACGTGGAGAGATAAGAGTTCATTGGGAACTGCTAGCGAGATGAGGGTTCATTGGGACTTGGACTTTTGTGCGGCCAGGGAAGTGGGGAAAAGGGAAGCGATGTGGCATTCTTTGGAAGCCGGACGAACTATGTTGTCAGAGAGAAGCTAAGGGGCGGTGTATGACCAGTCGAGGTGCGTGGAGTGGTGTGGGGTCATTGTCAACAATCGGTATGAGTGTGTTTAGTGATCCATCTGGTGCAGCGGTAGGGCTGTTGCAAGTGTATTGGGTCAGAGGAAGCTGGTGGGGAGGTGCAGTCTGGTGTGAACGTGAGGCCAGTGGGATTCGGTTGCCGCGGGTTAAGGTTAGTGGGAAATGTATCGGGATAACACACAGAGTATGCAGGAGGAACTCAGCAAGTCAGGGAGCATCCGTGGAAAAAGCACAGCCGATGTTTCGGACTGAAATGCTTCGACTGCTCTGGAGAGGAATAAAGCTGAGGAATAGATGTGAAAGGTAAGGGGAGGTCAGAGAGATACCCAAGACGATAGATGAAACTTAGAAGGGGACGCATGAAGCAAAGAGTTAGGAAGTTGATAGGTGAAAGAGACAGAAGGCCATGGAATAAAAAGAAAAGAGGAGATGGGCGGACAAGGAGATAAGATGAGAGAGGGAAACGCGAAGGGAAGTGGTGAAAGGTGGGTGGGGTGCAATTACAGACCCAACCTATGTGTCGCCTTATCACGAAGTGGAAGATGCCACGTTTGGACATATCGAAATGCGAATGTGAAGTGGAATCAAACTGGAAGATCCCGCCTGTTCGAAGCGGTTTCTCTATCTACGTCGAGTCTCACCGATATACAGGAGGCCGCAACAGGAGCACCGAACACAGTATATGACCCCAACAGGCTCAGAAGTGATGTGCGTCTCACCTGGAATTAGTGTTTATGCCGCTGAGTGGTAGTGACGGAGGAGGTTTAGAGGCAGGTGGAGCCCTTGTTACTCTCAGAAGGAAAAGTGCCACGAGGAAGATCAGTGGGGTGGGACGAATGGACAAGGGAGGCACGTAGAGAATGATCCCTGCCATAAGCAGAAAGAGGGATAGATGGAGGGGGGTAGTCGTGTTTGGTAGTAGGGTCCAGTTGGAGGTGGTGGAAATTTCAGAAAATTGTTTGCGGGATGCGAAGGCCGATGGGGTGGTACGTGAGGACAAAATGACCTCTATCCCCGGTGGGAAGGCTAGAGGATGGGGTGAGAGCAGATGTGCGTGAAATGGGAGATGTGTTTGAGGGCAGAGTTGATTGTGGAGGAAGGGAAGCCACTTTATTTGCAAAAGGAGGACATCTCCTTCGTTCTGGACTGAAAAGTCTCATCCTGAGGGAAGATATGGTGGAGACGGAGGATTTGAGAGAAGGGGGATGGCGTTTTTACTAGCAGAAACGTGGGACGAGGTATATTCCAGGTAGCTGTGAGAGTCCGTTGGTTTATAATACACATTGGTGGATAAGCTGTCTCCGGAGATGGAGACAAGGAAGGGAAATATCAGAAATGGACTTGTTGAATTTGTGCGCAGTTTGGAAGTTGCAGGCAAAGTGGATGAAATTGACGAATTCAGCACAGGTGCAAGAAGCAGCACCAATACAGTCGTCAATGTTGAGGAGAAAAAGTGCGGGACAGTAATCGGGATGTGTGTGAGCAGTTAGCGATGATGTCGCTGAGAGAATTGGTCCATGTAGGGGCTGCTGAGGGTTAGCGGAGTCGGGGATTAATAGGGCAGCGGGCTACAGCGGTGCATCCTGCTGGGATCTGATGAGATCACTGGAAAAAGTTCGTGGGAAGGATTAAAGCTATTGCCATATATCGATCGTGAAGAGGCAGGTGCAGAAGGAGGGATCAATGACGCCATGTGAGGTCTTTGGGTGTCTGTAAAACATCACGGGTGTCCATGATTTCAATGCGAAACCACTGTGGTGATGGGATGGACAGTGGGTTTTGGTGTGGGAGGTTTTGGGCTCAGTAGGAGGCGCTGCTGGGGAGACATGTGTCACGTTCGCGTTATTTCTGTAGAATAGCAGTTCCTGTTATTCCACGATATTAAATCTTGTGGGGAACCCAGGGCTTTTAGAAGTCTGTAACCGTCCCATTTCATTTGCTTGCTTATCGTCTGCTTCATTGAAGGATTCTACCGTGTTAGGAAGAACCATTTTGGATTTAACAAACCTGTGCAACGGTTTTTCTACCAATACAGCAATTGTCCAAGTGAATGCACATGTCATCCATTCTCTGCATTTCTATTCGCTGTATAGAATGTGCTTTCAACCTTTGTTAGAACTTTCGAGGCACATTCATTCAATTCTTCCGGTTCCAGCGGTCCACACTGAGATCAGAATCGCTTCATCTCCTTTGCTTCTGCCCTTAAAACTTGTATATCACCGCGGCAGATTCCGTCACTTTCCCCATATTCCAAGGATAATCGATCCCTCCCTCCAAACCATCCACAGAACAGAAAGTCAATAGTTCTTAGCATTCACATTAGAAGTTTCTTGTTTAATTGGCTAGAAAAGTAAACTTAACATAAATAATAATGCTTAATACTGTGATTTATCTTTCTGAAGCAAAATTGACAGGCAGACGTTAGTTCTGACAAAGATAATGTAAAATACAAAAAAAGACATCGTCGTAGCAATAACTGAGGTATCACTGCCGCTGTCTAGAATAGCTAGAGTCAGACTTTTTCCATTCGTCCAATGAGATCACAGGTGATAGGCGCGTCTTACATAGAAAGATAGAAACGTAGAAAACCTACAGCACAACGAGTGACCGGTTGAACAATCAGTCCCGTTTCTCACCGTCGTGGAACCGATGATTATAAAATCACACCAGTGCTGCGTCCGAGATCGCTGCAGACCCAGGGTTGCTACCAAAGTATTTGTTAATTTAACATCATTATGGAGGCAAATCTGCCGAATGTACCGTCCTCAGCCCAAAGTGACAAAAACGATCCCCTTCCCGGTTAGTCCAAACCGGGACAGTGGTGTTCCAGAGTGACAATGCCTGTCTGTGTAATTCCCGGGTTCCCCTGGCGAAGCCTGCACCAAGACATCCGCCGGAAGCAGGGTCTCTGCACTGCAGACGGAAACGCACAGCTACGGGACTGTTTCTGACGTCAGGGCACGCTCGGCTGAACCCGGAGTATGTTGGAAATGATTCTGGAGCGCGGTCGTTAAAGGTAAAACCGGGAAATCTGCCTGAATGTCCCCATCCCGCGGGCGAAAATGTTCACATATTCCGACGGTCAAATATCACTCTCAGTCCGGGTGTGGGTTCCTGGAGAGACTTCAATTCCTGCTCCCCGGTTTGACTGAACCGATTCCTCACCAGCCTGAAACAGATGGAAGAATAAAGATGAAATAAACAGATTACACTACAGTGTCAGTAACAGAGAACTGGGGTTAATGTTTCAACAACGCTCACAGACAAATATCACCAGAAAACCCGCGGATCCGTTGTTTTTTTTTATCACATTGAACATTAACACTTACACGATTCGCTCCAGTGTCGGGACTTCTACTATAAGGCGACGAAGAGCGGGGATAGATCGGTCTGTGAGCCAGTTTGATTCCAGGTTCAGCCGCGTTAGCAATCGGTTTGTAATGATAGCTGAGACGAGATCCTCGACACCAGAATCTGATAGACAAACACGACTCAGCCTGGAGATGAGAGCGAGTGAGGGTGAAGGACACACACAGACAGGAATCGCTACAAATCCCCAGTGTTTATCAGTAACACAATTATTGATCACATTAAAGTTCAGTGTCAGACACCCAGTGACTGTAAACACAATCTCCCACAGTCTGGTACTTACCACAGTTTCTGTATTTTACACTCCGGGTTCCTCAGAGCCGCAGACACCAGTTTCACTCCTGAATCTCCCAGTTTATTATCACTCAGGTCCAGATCCGTGAGTGATCGGTTTGTAATGAGATCGGTGGCAAAATCCTCGGCATCAGAATCTGTGAGACCGACGCCACTCAGCCTGGAGATGAGAGAGAGTGAGGGTGAAGGACACATAGGGACAGGAGACGGTACAAATCCCCAGTGTTTATCAGTAACACAATTACTGATCACATTAATGTTCAGTGTCAGAAGCCCAGTGACTGTAAACACAATCTCCCACAGTTTGGTACTTACCGCAGTCTCTGAATTTTACACTCCGGGTTCCTCAGAGCCGCAAACACAAGACTCACTCCTGAATCTCCCAGTTTATTACCACTCAGGTTCAGACCCGTCAATGATAGGTTTGTACTGAGAGCGGAGACGAGATCCTCAGCACCAGAATCTGTGAGACCGACACCCCTCAGCCTGGAGATGAGAGAGAGTGAGGGTGAAGGACACAGAGAGACAGGAGACGATACAAATCCCCAGTGTACACAATCGCTGATGACATTAATGTTCAGTGTCAGACACCCAGTGACTGTAAACACAATCTCCCACAGTCTGGTACTTACCCAAGTATCTGTATTTTACACTCCGGGTTCCTCAGAGCCGCAGACACCAGTTTCACTCCAGAATCTCCCAGTTCATTCGTCCCAAGTCTGAACACAAACAGACAGATTGATGAACAAAGTGATTCAAACCGTGGGTCTGAGGGAATTTCTCTCACTCGGATATTTCAGGAAACATTAAACCTTTCAGTAAATCACTGATCTGAATGCACATCACTGTCAATGTCCCTCACTGTCCAGCTCCAGGGTATTCACCGAATGTCAGTAATCTAGTCTGTCGGTGAGACACAGCAAAACTCCACATATTCTGTCTCTTTTCCCGATGGTTAGAAAAGTCTTCTTGATGTGAGATGGTCGGGAGAGACAGGGATGAAGGTTGGGAGAAAGTTCCACATTGAAAAATATTTGTGAATGGGGAAAAGTCGATGGGAGACGGTGGAAGAGACCCCACCTGAGGAAAAGGGATAAGAAGACAGAATCTGCAGGAGAAAGCTGATGGGGAAGAGAGATCTCTTAGGAGGAACGGGATAGGGATGAGAGATCCCACAGGATTAAGGGGATAGGGAGAGTGTTCTCACAGGAGGAAGGGGTATGGGGATGAGAAGTCACGCAGCAGTATACCGATAGGAGAAGATAATCCAATAAGATAAGATGATCCAGAAATATATTGCAAGGAAGGGGTGAGTCCGAACTGAGGCCCGCAATCGGCGGAGGAGATGCGCCCATGGGTTCTGGGTATCTGGTATTTGGTAGTGAGCACAGACACACAGGTGGACTGATGGTGATAGTCACACACGCGGGAAGGGCAGAGGAGGACAATCTCACAATGGTATTTATTTCCTTCTCACTGGGACCATCTGCTGACGGTCTCTTGTCCCTCACCGGGAAGGGGGTGTGAAGCTCTGACCCACCTGCTGCAGTCAGTGTCGGTCTGGATGTCAGTAACAGTGAGAAGGAACATTGTCAATGGACGTGTCACAGGCAGCGAGAAACATGGCCATTCCTGTGGTTTACTACCATTAAAACAATGGTCGTTTTTCACTGAAGTCACCGACATCCAACAGAACCTTCATATTCCTGTAGTTATTTGTCACATTATCTGATTTGCTACAATTTTACCCATTTGAAACAACGCAGTTTCACAGTTCAAGAGTGAGAGATAAATCAAGTTACCTCAACTCCTGGCACTTGTGCAGCCCGGGTCCCAGCCGCTGGATTCCTTCACACTGAATGTGGCAGTTCCCCAGGTCGAGGTGTTTTATTGTATCACAGAGTCCGATGACATGACACAGGACCGCGCAGTCAATCGGAGTCAGTGTCATTCCACTGAATGAAAGTGTTTCCACAGATCCCAGTGAGGCCTGAGCCAGTTCACGATTCTGAGACTCAAACAGGTAGTGCAATGTGTTCAGGAGGCTCCTTTTACCAGCTTCACTCCTCGTGTTTCCACTCCGGCGTTTAACCTCCTCCTTCACCCAGTCAATCACCCGGCAGGTTGTTTCATTGGGAAATGGACCCAGAAACTCCTCAAGACCCCGAGATGACATTGGGGAGGAGAGACCAGCAAGAAAACGGATAAATACCTCAAATCGCCCATCTGTCGTGTTGTGGGCTTTAGTGAGGAACTTCAGGATGTCCCCGGGATGTGGATTCAGGAATTGTGCGACTGCAGCTACAAACTCTTGGATGGTGGGGTGTGGAAATGTGTACACAACGCTCCAGGCAGAATCCTCTCTCTCCAAAAGCTCCATCAGGAACCCGGACAGGAACTGGGAAGGCTGCAGATTGTAGTTGATCAAATCTCCATTTGTAAACACAATCTTCTTCTCGGACACTCCTCTGAAGGCCATCTGACCAACCCTGAGTAACACATCACGGGGATTCTCAATCTCACGGCCGTGGTTTCTCAGGATGTTAGAAATATAGTAGGAGTACAGTTGGGTGATGGTCTTGGGAACTCGCTGTGGGTCCCTAACTCTTTTTGTGAAGAAGGGGCCCAGTGCCAGAGCGAGGATCCAGCAGTAGGAAGGGTTGTATCTCATAGTGTACAGGATCTCGTTCTCCTCAACGTGTTTGTAAACAGCTTCTGCCACCGTCTGATCTTCAAAATGTCTGATGAAATATTCCTTCCGTTCCTCACCAACAAATCCCAGGATTTCAGCACAGACACTGATATCAGCCTTTTCCAATAAATGTAACGCAGTGGAGCGGGTGGTCACCAGCACTGAGCACCCTGGGAGCAGCTTGCCCTGGATTAAACTGTACACAATGTCAGACACTTCACACCACCACTCGGGATCTGGGCACTGGTGCTTGGGGTCGGTATCTCTCCAACTGTCAGCAAAATCCATTCTGTGCTTGAATTCATCCAAACCATCGAATATAAACAGCAATCCCTCTGGGTTCTTCCAGACCTTTCTCAGTAACTTCCTAAAGTAAGGATACTGATCCAGAATCAGTTCCCTCAGGTTTATTCTACAGTTAATGGAGTTTAAATCCCGGAATTTGAAACAGAAGACAAACTGGAACTGTTGGTATATTTTCCCTGTTGCCCAGTCATAAACAATCTTTTGTACCATTGTTGTTTTCCCGATCCCCGAGACTCCAGACACTGCTGCCGAACATCCAGAAGTTGATCTTGTGAAGAATCTTTTCATTTTGCCCCGAAAACTATGTGAATACCTATTCTGAAATAGATGAGCAATGTGGATTTTCTCCCGCTTTTTGCGGAGATGTTTTTCTCTCCACTCCTCGTGGTCTCTGCCTCTTGCCAGCAGCTCATGTTCCACCAGTGTCCGATCTCGATCAATAGAAATGACCGTGAGCTCAGCGTATCGATCAACCAGCTGGAAAACCTTCACCTTCTCCCTCATCAGGATCGTGTTCACTCTCAGTTTTTCAGTTTGTGTCCGCAGAGTCTCCTTGTGTTTCTGTTGAACATCTGTGGACGGACAGAAATCGGTTGTCAAAGCCTGATCTGATGAACACGGAACACCCACTGATTTCCCCTAATTAAAATAATTGTTAAGGACATTGTTTGGGTGAAATCGGGAGATCAGAAGTAAGCATGTCTGAAAATGAACGACGGCCCAGAAACATTTCAGCTCTGATTCAGATTCGCTGTTAAAGGCTCCACTCTCCCCTCTGTTGGTATTTTGCAGATTCCCCGGTGTTCCAGCGAGCACCAAGTGCACACGTGATTCTGGAGAGGAGAGTGTTGTGTGGAGCGGGTGGTTTCACTGCTTTCACTGCTCAGCTTCTGCTGAACTGTACAACCCTGCAGAGGGTAACAGTGGGGGCTGGTGGGCAATGGGCAATTTACATCATTTTTCTTTTCTCATAACAGACCTGATGTTCTTGATCGTCCTTCAGGTGTATGCTGTCCGTACTGAACCCAGAGTTTCCCTTTCCAGGTTGGTCCAGTCATGGTGTAAAACAACCTGCACTATTCCACTGTCTCTTATTCTCTGAGGAACTAGTACATGACACATGCAATACACCCCCACCACACATCTACAGTCTTCTCTGCTCAGAGGAGCTGGTACGTGAACGCAGGCAATAAGACCCCACCACACATCTGCAGTCCCCTCTGCTCCAAGGGGCTAGTACAGGAACTCAGGCAATATGTCCCAAGAACAGCCCTACAGTCCCCTCGGCTCCGAGGAGCTGGTACGTGATCTCAGACAACACACCACTACCACCCCTCTACAATCTCCTCTACAAGGAGGAGCAGGTACGTGATCTCAGACAACACACCCCTACCACCGCTCTACAATCTCCTCTACACGGAGGAGCTGGTACGTGATCTCACACAAGACACCCCTATCACCCCTCTACAATCTCCTCTACACGGAGGAGCTGGTACGTGATCTGAGACAACACAACCCTACCACCCCTCTACAATCTCCTCTACACGGAGGAGCTGGTACGTGATCTCAGACAACACACCCCTACCACCCCTCTACAATATCCTCTACACGGAGGAGCTGGTACGTGATCTCAGACAACACACCCCTACCACCCTTTACAATCTCCTCTACACGGAGGAGCTGGAACGTGATCTCAGACAACACACCCCTACCACCCCTCTACAATCTCCTCTACACGGAGGAGCAGGTACGTGATCTCAGACAACACACCCCTACCACCCCTCTACAATATCCTCTACACGGAGGAGCTGGTACGTGATCTCAGACAACACACCCCTACCACTGCTCTACAATCTCCTCTACACGGAGGAGCTGGTACGTGATCTCACACAAGACACCCCTATCACCCCTCTACAATCTCCTCTACACGGAGGAGCTGGTACGTGATCTGAGACAACACAACCCTACCACCCCTCTACAATCTCCTCTACACGGAGGAGCTGGTACGTGATCTCAGACAACACACCCCTACCACCCCTCTACAATATCCTCTACACGGAGGAGCTGGTACGTGATCTCAGACAACACACCCCTACCACCCTTTACAATCTCCTCTACACGGAGGAGCTGGTACGTGATCTCAGACAACACACCCCTACCACCCCTCTACAATCTCCTCTACACGGAGGAGCTGGTACGTGATCTCAGACAACACAACCCTACCACCCCTCTACAATCTCCTCTACACAGAGGAGCTGGTACGTGATCACAGACAACACACCCCTACCACCCCTCTACAATCTCCTCTACACGGAGGAGCTGGTACGTGATGTCAGACAATACACCCCTACCACCCCTCTACAATCTCCTCTACACGGAGGTGCTGGTACGTGATGTCAGACAATACACCCCTACCACCCCTCTACAATCTCCTCCTCACGGAGGAGCGGGTACATGAACTGAGCCGATCCACCCCTACCACACCTCTACAGTCTCCGCTGCTGCAGAGAACTTGGACATGAATTCATGCAATTCACTGATGTTGTCCGGAAGAGTAGGAAGCTGAAGATGATGTCAGCAGTAACAGGAGATTCTATAGTCAGGGGGACAGGTGGGCGATTCTATGGACACAAAATGGAGACACCGATGTTACTTTGTCTCTCAGGTGCCAGGGTCCAAAATGTGTCTGGACACGTCCAGAATATCCGGAAAAGGGAGGGTGAACAGCCAGAAGTCGTGGAACATATTGGTACCAATGACATAAGAAGTAAAAAGAGAGGATTTCTGGAAAACAGAACATAGGGAGGTAGGAGTGAAGCTGAGAAGCTGGATCTCAAACATAGTAATCTCGGGATTGCTGTCTGTTCCACACGACAGTGAGAATGGGGTGGCAGATAAATGCGTGGCTGAAGAATTGCAGCGGGTGTAGGTGTTCAGGTTTTTGGATAATTGGGACAACCTGTGGGACAGGCGTGCTCTGTACAAAATTGACGTGTTGCACGAATTCGAGGGGGACACATATTCCTGTGGGTAGATCTACTGGAGTTGTTGGGACTATTTTACACTAATATGGCAGGGGATTGGAAACCAGGATGATAGAGCTTAGAATGAGCCTACAAGCTTACCTTAGATGATAGGTGTAACATGAATATCAGAAAGGACAAGCTCATGATTGGGTTCAAATGCAGACGGATCGAAATGTTGAATTGCACCACAGAGGCAAAATTCAAAAGGGCGCAGATGCAGAACTGATGGTATTCTATTTGATTTTCGTAGCATTCGGAACAAGGTGACGAGCTCTCGGTGCAATTATATTTAGAACAGTATGATGTTGTGGGCGTCACTGAGTCGTGGCTGAATGAAGGCCATAGCTGGGAACTTAAAATCAAAGGAAGTAATTTGTATCCAAAGGACAGGCAGGACCAAATAGGTGTTGTGTTTCTATTGATTTGAGATGGAAATACATGTTTAGAAAGAGATTTAGATAGGATCAGAGAATGTTGAATCTTTGTGGGTGAAGATAAGAAATTGCAAGGGTAAAAAAAAAAAAACATAAAGAAAATCATATATAGGCCTCCAAATAGTAGCCGAGAGGAGGGGTTGATACAGAAAAGGGAGCCGGAAAAGCACGTAATAAGGGTAATGACATAGTTGTAATGGGGGAATTCAAGGGAAATAGGAGAATCAAACATACGTAAGGTGTGGAATCGCAAGAGAGGCAATTTATTGAATGCCCACGAGATAGCTTTGTAGAGCAGCTTGTGCTTTTGACTACGCGGGGAGAGGCTATTTTAAATTGGGTCTTGTGTAATAACCCAGATCTTAATAGGGAGCTTAAGGCAAAGGAATCTTAGGAGGCAGTGATCATGAACTGATGGAATTCAAGCTGCAATTTGAGAGGGAGAAGCATAACTTACATGTACTTGTATCGCAATGGAATAAAGGTAAATACAGAGTCATGAGAGAGGAGTTTTACGAGGTGGGTTAGAGAGCGTAATAATGGGAATAACGGCAGAACATAGATGGCTGACGATTCTGGATATATTTCACAAGGTGCAGGATAGATATGGCCCACAGAAGAAGTTGCTCTCAAACGGAAGAGGCAGGCAACAGTGATTGACAACGGAAGTTAAGGACTGCATAAAAGCCAATGAAAGGGCATATAATGTAGCAAAGGCGCGTGGAAAATTAGATGAATGGAAAGGTTTTAAAATCCAACACCAGGCAACTAAAAAGCTATGAGAAGTGAAAAGATGAAATATGGGGGCAGTCAAGCCAATAATATAAAGCACGATAATAAACACTTTTTTCAGTTATATAAAGAGTAAAAGGGAGATGAGAGTTGATATTGGAACACTGAAAAGTGATGTTGGTGAGATAGCAATAGGGACAAAGAAATGGCCGATAAACTTGATGGGTACTTTGCATATGTCTTCACGGTGGAAGACGCTTGCAGTAGAACACAGGCAGCCCAAGTGAGTGCTATTGATATATCACAACAAAAAGTGCTCGGCATACTGAAAGGTCTTAAGATGGATAAGTCACCAGGGCCAGATGGACTACATCCCAGAGACCTGAGAGAGGTTGCTGGAGAGATAACGGATACATTTGTCATGGTCCTTCAAAAATCAGTTGGTTCTGGCATGATCCCGGAGGACTGGAGGACTGCAAATATCACTTAACACTTTAAGAAAGGACGAAGATAAAATAAAAAAAAGAAAATTATAGGCCAGTAGCCAAACCTCAGTGGTTAGGAAAGTGTTGGAGTCTCTTATGAAAGTTGAGGTTTCGAGGTACTTGGAGACTAATGACAAACTACGTCAAAGTCAGCATGGTTTCTGTAAAGGGAAATCATGCCTGACCAATCTGTTCTCCGAGGAAGTAAGACGCAGTGTCAACAAAGGAGAGGCAGTGGATGTGATTTACTTAGATTTTCAGAAGGCATTTGATTAGGTGCCACATATGAGACTGCTGAACAAGATAAAATTCTTTGACGTTACAGGAAAGATATTGGCGTGGGTAGCGGAATGCCAGGAGGCAGCGAGTGGGAATGAAAGGGGCCTTTTCTGGTTGGCTGCCTGTGACTAGTGGTGCTCCGCAGGGGGCAGTATTGGAACTGCTGCATTTGACGTTTTTTGACAATGATTCGGATCATGGAGCTGATGCCTCTGTGGCAAAGTCTGCGGATGATACACAGATGGGGGGGAGTAGGTACCAGAATGTGGACAAATTGGAAGAATGGGTTAAAAAGTGGCAGATGGAATACAGTGTTGGGAAATGTATGATAATCTGTTTTGGGACAAGGAACAATAGTGCGGATCATTATCTAAATGGGAAGAAGGTTCAGACATCACAGGTACAGAGGAACCTCCAGCAAGATTCCCAGAACTTTAATGTACAGGTTGAGTCTCTGGTAAAGAAGGCAAATGCAATGTTGGCATTTATTTCAAGTGGAATGGAACATAAAAGCAAGGAGATAATGCTGAGCCCTTATAAGTATGTAGTCAGGCAGCACGTGAAGTTTTGCCAAACGTTTTGGGGATATACCTCAGAAAAGATGTGTTGTCATTGGAGAGAGTCCAGAGAGATTCAGCAGGATGATTCTCAGAATGAAGGGGTTAACATATGAGGAGCGTTTCGGCAACTTTGGGCCTGTACTCAACGGAATTTGGAAGAACGCGGGGGGATCTCTTTGGAACCTACCGAATGCTGAAAGGACCAGACAGGGTGGATGTGGAGAGGACGTTTTCTATGGTGGGAGTATCCAGAACTGGAGGACACAGCCTCCAAATTGAGGGGCGATCCTTCAGAAAAGGTAAGGAGGATTTTTTGAGCCAGAGAGTAGTGAATCGCTGGAGTGCTGTGCTACAGGCTGCAGTGGAGGCCGTGTCCATGTGTATATTTAAGGCAGAAGGTCCTGATTAGTCAGGGCATCAAAGGATATGGTGAGAAGGCAGTTGTATGAGATTGAGCAGACCTGGGATCAGCCATGATGGAATGGCGGAGTGGACTCAATGGCTGGATGGCCTAATTCTGCTCCCATGTCTTGTGGTCTGATAGAGGAAGAACAGCAAATCTCGGCTCCACTTTGGATCTGAGGTGTAAGACATACCATGCTGGTGTTGGATGTTTCTACTGGAGAGGTTTGGCTACAGTTTTGACAGTTCTCGGGATATTTGGCGCTAAGAAAGGGGAATGCAGAAGCTTCTTCTGCAGTTTGAACGGGGCACGACTGCGCAAGCGCGTGAAGGTTGACCTGCGAGAACAGCGAGAGAGTTCAAAAAGCGAGCAGATTTAGTAGCGGGCGACGTAGCAGCCGGTGACGGAGTAGAGGGAGACAGAGCAGGAAGGTTTTGGCTCGAGAGGCTTCGGCCAGAAGAGACTGAGGACAAACTTGCTCTCAGTGAGGTAAAGCCGGGTAAGCTCCTTTAGTTAATCTAATTATCTTAGAATTGGAAAATGGAAACCGCCGTTAGGACAGCCGGGTGCTCCGTTTGCAGTCCGTGAGAAGGCAGAGCGAGCACAGCTGTCCGTGATGACTACACCTGCAAAAGGTGCATCCAGCTGCAGCTCCTGACAAACCGTGTTAGGGAACTGGAGCGGGAGCTGGAGGAACTTCAGATCATTCGGGAGGCAGAGACAAAAATAGACAGGAGTTTCAGGGAGAGACACCCCTAAAAGTCAGGAGACAGGTAGCTGGGTGACTGTCAGGAGAGGGAAGGGGAATAGACAGAATCAAAGCACCCCTGTGTCCGTTCCCATCAATAATAAGTGTACCACTTTGGATACTGTTGGTGTGGACGGCCTACCAGGGATAATTTGAAGTGGTCGCGTCTCTGGCATTGAGACTGGACCCTCAGCTCAGAAGGGAAGGAGGGAAAAGAGGAGAGCAGTAGTGATAGGCGATTCGATAGTTAGGGGGATTGATAGGAGGTTCTATGGGAGAGATCGAGAATCCTGGATGGTCTGTTGCCTCTCTGGTGCTAGGGTCCGCGGTGTCTCAAATCGAGTTCTCTGTATTCTCAAGAGGGAGGGGTGAGTAGCCAGATGTCATGGTACATGTCAATGACGTGGATAGGAAGAAGAAGGAGGTTCTGCAAAGGGAGTTTACTGATTTAGGTGCAAAGTTGAAGAACAGGACCTCCAGGGTTGCAATCTCAGGATTGCTACCCGTGCCACGTGCTAGGGAGATAATGCAGCTAAATACATGGCTGAGGAGTTGATGCGGGGTGGGGGGGGGGTCTTCATGTTTCTGGAAAATTGGACCTTGTTCCAGGGAAGGTGGTACCTGTTCCGACGGGATGGGTTGCACCTGAACTGGAGGGGGACTAACATCCTTGCGGCAAGGTTTGTTAGTGCTACTCCAGGGGGTTTAGTCTAGCTTTGCGGGGGGGGGGGGGGGACCAGAGTGTTAGATCAGATAGTGAGGTGGAGGAGGATAATGATCATGCGAGAACTGCAAGTATTGTGCATGGAATAAAGCCAGGTCTGACATATAGAGGTTTAGAGGAAACAGAAGCAGATAAAGGGTGTAATGGTAGTAAGTAGATGGGCTAAAGTGCGTGTACTTCAATGCAAGAAACATCAGGAGTAAAGGTGAATAACTGGAAGCTTGGATACATACATGGAATTATGATGTAGTGGCCATTACAGAGACTTGGCTGGCACCAGGGCAGGAATTGATTCACAATATTCCCAGATTTTAGTGCTTTAAAAGGGATAGAGAGGGGGGGGGGAAGGGGAGGAGGGGTGGAATTACTGGTCAGGGATACTATTACAAACTACAGAAAGGGTGGGCAATGTGGCAGGATCCTCGTTTGAGTCAGTATGGGTAGAAGTCAGCAAACAGGAAGGGAGCAGTTACTCTATTGGAAGTATTCTTTAGGCCCCTAGTAGCAGCAGAGATACCGAACAGCAGATTGGGAGGCAGATTTTGGAAAGGTTCAAAAATAACAGGGTTGTTATCATGGGTGACTTTAACTTCCCTAATATTGATTGACACCTGATTAGTTCCAAGGTTTTGGATGGGGCAGAGTTTGTTCAGTGTGTCCAGGACGGATTCCTGTCACAGTATGTCGACAGGCCGACTAGGGGGAATGACGTACTAGATCTAGTATTAGGTAACGAACCGGGTCAAGTCACAGATCTCTCAGTGAGTGAACATCTGGGGGACAGTTATCGCCGCTCCCTGGTATTTAGCATTATCATGGAAAAGGATAGAAATAGAGAGAACAAGAACATTTTTAATTGGGAAAGGGTAAGTTATGAGGCTATAAGGCTAGAACTTGCGGATGTGAATTGGGAGGATGTTTTTGCAGGGAAATGTACTATGGACATGTGGTCGATGTTCAAGGATCTCTTGCAGGATGTGAGGGATAAATTTGTCCCGGTGAGGAAGATGAAGAATGGTAGGATGAAGGAGCCATGGATGTCAAGTGAAGTGGGAAATCGAGTCAGATGCAAGAAGGCAGCATAAATGACGTTTAGGAAGTAAGGATCAGATGGGTCTGTTGAGGAATATAGGGTAGCAAGAAAGGAGCTTAAGAAAGGGCTAGAAGAGCAAGACGAGGTCATGAGAAGACCTTTGTGAGTAAGGTAAAGGAAAACCCCAAGGCATTCTACAAATATGTGAAGAATAAAAGGATGACAAGAGTGAAGGAAGAACAGATTAGAGATAAAGGTGGAAAGATGTGCCTGGAGGCTGTGGAAGTGAGCGAGGTCCGCAATAAATATTTCTCTTCGTTATTCAGCAAGGAGAGGTACCGTGCTGCCGGTGAGGACAATATGAAAGAGGTTGATGTTCTGGAGCATGTTGATATTAAGGGAGAGGAGGTGTTGGAGTTGTTAAAATATATCAGGACGGATAAGTCCCCGTGGCCTGACGGAATATTCCCCAGGCTATTCCATGAGGCGAGCGAAGATATTGCTGAGCGTCTGGCTAGGATCTTTATGTCCTCGTTGTCCACGGGAATGGTACCGGAGGATTGGAGGGAAAGGAATGTTGTGAGTTTTATTAATAATCTGGACGTGGGGGTAGAAGCGTGGGTTGGCAAGTTTGCAGACGACACAATGGTTGAACTCTCCAACTTCCGTTAATTCCCTCCCTCTCCCTTCCTACATCCCACTTTCACACTGTTTCATCTTCTAGCTGCCTATCACCTCTTATGACTCTGCCTTCTTCTACTAAACATCGTGCTTTCCCCTTAGATTATTTCTTCACCCCTACTGCCTATCACCTCCCTGCTTCCCCTCCCCCACCCCTTGACCTTTCCTCTGATTGGTTTTCCACCCTCCCCCCACCTTCTTTATAGGGCCCCTGCCCCCTCCTTCTTCAGTCCTGATGAAGGGTCTCGACCCGAAACGTTGACTGCTCATTTCAACGGATGCTGCCCGATCTGCTGAGTTCATCCAGCTTGTTTGTACGTGTTTATTTGACCACAACATCTGCAGTGTATTTTGTGTTCACAATGTTTGGTGGTGTTGTGGATAGTGTAGAGGATTGTTGAAGGTTTCAGAGAGACATTGATAGGATGCAGAAGTGGACTGAGAACTGGCAGATGGAGTTCAACTCGGGGAAGTGTGAGGAGGTACACCTTGGAAGGACAAACTCCAAGGCAGAGTACAAAGTAAATGGCAGGATACCTGGTAGTGTGGAGGAGCAGAGGGATCTGGGGGTACATGTCCACAGATTCCTGAAAGTTGCTTCACAGGTAAATAGGGTAGTTAAGAAAGCTTATGGAGTGCTAGCTTTTATAAGTCGAGGGATAGAGTTTAAGAGTCGCGATGTAATGATGCAGCTCTATAAAACTCTGGTTAGGCCACACTTGGAGTATTGTGTCCTGTTCTGGTCGCCTCACTATAGGAAGGATGTGGAAGCATTGGAAAGGAAGCAGAGGAGATTTACCAGGATGCTTCCTAGTTTACAGAGTATGCATCCGAGATTATGAGAGCTACGGCTTTACTCTTTGGAGAGAAGGAGGATGAACGGAGACGTGATAGATGTATACAAGATATTAAGAGGAATAGATGGAATGAACAGCCAGCGCCTCTTTCTCAGGGCACCACTGCTCAATAAAAGAAGACATGGCTTTAAACTAAGGGCTGGGAAGTTCAAGGGGGATATTAGAGGAAGGTTTTTTACTCAGAGAGTGGTTGGTGTGTGGAATGCACTGCCTAAGTCACTGGCGCAGGCAGATACAATAGTGAAATTTAAGTGACTACTAGACAGATATATGGAGGAATTTAAGTTGGGGTGTTAAAGTATGGGAAGCAGGGTCTTGAGAGTCGGCACAATATTGTGGGCCGAAGGGCCTGACTGTGGTATACTATTCTATGTCCTATGCTTCTCTCACCGACGGGAATATGTGTTTAGCAAACTCATAGATTTCTCCAGGTGCACAGCCGAAGATCCGGACGGTAAAAAATGTTCCGAAAAATGCAATTGGTTACCCGTCCCCCAGCCACAGTAACAGAGTGTCTCCCAAACTCTGACAGTCTCGAAACATGCCTGTAAAGACAGGTATTCAGGCACTCCGAGTGAAATAAAGACATTGAGATTTCTGTTCCATCGCTTACCTTTCAGATGCTTGGGCACTTCAGATAAACCCCGCTTAGGGTCCATGTAGGCGAACTGGCCGTCACCTGTTCGAACAGATTAACCTGCATGAAGTCTGTTCTGTGTAATACTGTAAATTCATCAGCATTTACATCTGTAACACACAGTGTATTGTTCACCGTACCTCGTTCCCGTATTTCATTCAATATTCTGCTCAGCTTCGGTAAATGGTGATGTAGTTTCACAAACGATTCCCACATCACCCTCCGGGCCCCGGAGCCCTTCTCCATCACCAGATCCAGGAGGAGTTTGGAAGCGCCCACTCGGTTTCCCTTCTCCGCGAGCTCAGTCACGCCCTGTAATGAACAATGGGGAACATATTGAGGAGCAGAGGGATGGGTCCAAATCTACCCTGAATATGGACTGACACAGCACATTCTTCTCCCCACAGATCACTAACAGCCATTGAAGTGTTCGTACTGGGGAACGATTTTAAAAGAAGCGAGCGGGGTCAGTGTGGAGTTACTGTACGTCACAGATGGCGGGGTAATAATCCGCCTGACGAGTTTTAAGAGGAGCACCCAAGCGTCAGTGAGCCAGAAATTGAGTAGGGAGTTGAGGCTTTGTGTAAGAGAGGGTTCAGTGTGGAGCGGCGGCGGGTTAGGTAGTTTTTGGGTAATATTTTACCTCTTTTTCATGATTAGAACGGTGGGCATGCTATGCAGAATAGTGGAATGCTTTTCCTACAGGGTCAGCAATACAGGGAGACCTCCATTCTCCCCAATAATTACACCGTCAGGAATTTGACCCAGCTGAAGCTTCTTACAGACTGTGCTGAGGAATGGGAGCTGGAGCTGACAGGTTGACTGACAGGCTCTACAGAGAGGGAGCTATACCCAAGGGGCAGGACACAGGCAACTGGGTCACCGGCAGCGGGGCGGAGGGGGGGGGGAGGGAATAGGCAGCCACTGCAGGAAACTCCTCTATAACAGGTATACGGCTTTCAGTTCCGGGGTATGCCTAGCAGAGGAAAGCCACGGTGATTACGCCTTTGGCTCTGAGTTTGTCTTTGTGACTCGGAAGCGATGAAAAGTGCTGAGCTGCACTGACAGAGGGAATTCAATGGTCAGGATAACAGACTGGAGATACTATTTATGAGAACAAGGCATTTGGATACCGGCTTGCCAATGCCTGGGATATCTCCCGTCGAGTCTGACACATTATGAAGGGCAGGAGGAGCTGTCAAAGGTCGTGGTCCACGTCGTTACCAATGACAAGTGTAGGAAGTGTGATGAGGTCCTGCAAAATGATTTCATGGAATTAGATGCTACGTTAAAGGGCAGGAACCCTAGGGCTGTGTTCTAGGGATTGCTATCCGTACCACGTGCGAATGAGGCCTGAAATAGTACGATAATACAGTCTAACGTGTGGGTGATCAGATGCTACATTATGGAGGGCTTCAGATGTTTGGATGATTGGGCTCTCTTCCAAGGAAATGGGACATGGAGAGAGGTGATGGTTTTGCACCTGAACTGGAGGGGGACTGATAATCTTACGGGAAGGGTTGTTAGCGCTGCATTGAGTTGGGGGAGGTGTTAAACTTGAGTTACGGGGGATGAATAATCAGAGCGGATAATGGAGTGGCTGTGTGGGAAATGTGTTGTTAGGACATCTTACAGAGTCAGGTCACTAAACATGGTGAAACTAATGTTGTGAGTTGCGTATTATTTCATTGCAATGAGTATTGTAAGAAAGGCAGATGAGCCTAGAGCATTCATCAGCACATTGAATTGCAGCATTGTAACTAATGATGTGATTTGCTAGGAAGAGGCTGTTCAGCATTCCAGTGTTCCATTGTGTAAGACATGATTCAATCGAGCGGGATGAATTATAGAAGGAGAGGTGGCATAACTAAACAGGAAAGATGTCCCTGCATTGCTCAGACAGGACAAACGGGAGGGCTCGTCTACTGACTGCATGGGTGAAACTGAACAATAACAAAGAGATAGTCATTGGGCTTTAGAGGATCAAATTTGTAGAGAGATCACGGACAGTCGCGATAAACACAAGGTTATGATGGTAGATGACAGACTCGTGTGCAGGTAAACACTTTGGATGTGGTGCCAATAGCTTAACATCATTATGAAATAGGGTATGTCTGGTCTTCGGGTTAAGAATCTAAATTGGAGAAAGGCCAATTTTAATGGAATCAGAAGGGATTTGAGGAAAGTGGATTGGGACCGGTTGTTTTCTGGTACAGACGTGCTTAGTAACTTTGAGGTTTCCAAAACTGAAATTTTGAGAGTACAGAGTTCGAATGCATAAAAGACCACAAGTACAAAGTTTGACTGTTCCTGACGGAATAAAAAGCAAGAGTAAGACGTTTAGGGAGCCTTAGCTTTTGAGAGATAGTCAGATCCTAAGCACATAACAAGTACTGTTTCGAAGGATCAAATGAGGTACTCGATGAGTACAAGAAATGCAAAAATCTGGAGAGCTGAAGAACGGCATGAGATTGCTCGAGCAGACAAAGGAAAATAGAATTCCAAATTCGTCATCAAATGTATTTCGAACAGAATTATGCCAATGGACAAAATTGGTCCTCTTGAAGTTCAGAGTGCATGAAGCTGAAAATGGTGGGGAGATTTAAATGGAATTTTTTTCATTTATATGTACTGTTGTATATTTCACTGCTGTCTTGCCTCACTATAAAGACTCTGGAGATATGCAGAATCTTTGGAGTGAGGCAAAGAAGCAGTGGAATCATAAACATTACACAGATTATAGAGGAGGAGATATTTGTTGTCTTGAAGCAGATTAGCGTGGATAAATCCCTAGTGCTTTCCTTCTTACCTCTTTTGAGGCTAGTTCAGAGATTACAGGTGCTCCCGGCAAAGGTACTTAAGATGTCAGATGTGGAAGTATTGGAGGGTAAGTAATGTTGTTCTGCTGTTTAAAAAGGCTGTAAGAATAAGCCAGGGAATTACAGACTGGTGATCCTGACACCAGTGCTGGTAAAGCTATTGGCAGAATGGCAGGTATTGTAAGGGACTGAATATTAGTATTTGGATGGGCAAGGATTGATTAGGGATAGTCAACACTGATCTGTGCCTAGTAGATCCCGTCTAACCAATCTTATAGTTTCTCGAGGAACTCACCAAGCAAATAATGTAAACCATTCAGTGGATGATATCCACATGAACCTCAGCAAGACCATTGAGAAGATCCGTCATGAATGCTTGATCAATAAGATTAAGTCGCTTGCCATTCATGACATGGCAGTAAGTTAGTTTAGATATTGGATTCGCGAAAGAAGCTGAGAGTGGCAGCAGAGGTTTGCTAATCCGACTGAGTGTCTATGACTAGTGGTGTGCGGCAGGGATCTGTACTGGGTCTGATGTTGTCTGTCATATATATCAACGCTCCGGATGACAACCTGGTAAAATGGGTCAGCAAATCTGTGGATGACACCAAGGTAGTGACAGCGAGGAAGGTTATCAGAGCTTGCAGCGGGACATGGAACAACTAGAAAAAGGTGGAATGGAGATTCGGAGATAGAATTCAATGAAAACACATGTGAGGTGTTGCACTTTTTGAGGAGAAACCACGATAACACTAAGACATTGAGTGGTAGAACATTGAGCAGTGCAGTAAAACTAAGATATCTGGGAATACATGATCCATGGGCTTTCATAAATCAAAATATTGAATGTAGAAGTCGGGATATTCTGTCGAAATTGATGCTGCAGAGGCTAATTTGAAACAATGTGTGCGCGTACCTCTCGGAAGGATATCAATAAGATTGAACGAATGCAGAAAAACATTACAGATTGTTGCCAGGACTTGAGGACCTGAGTTATAGGGAGAGTATGAATAGGTTAGGACATTACTCCATAGAGTGTAGGAGTACCAGGAGAGGTGTGCTAGAGGAATTCACGTCTATAAAAGGTATAGAGAGAGTTAGTGCGAAAATGCTTTTACTACTGAGGTTGGGTGGGACTGGAATTAGAGGTCATGGGGTAACGATGACAGGTGAAAGGCAAGATGAGGCGGAACTTGTTCACTCCGAGGTTGCGGAGAGCGTGAAACGTGATGCCATCGGAATTAGTCGATGTACATTCGATTTGAACGTTTCAGATCGATTTGGATAAGTTCAATCAATGGGGGAGTTATGGACGTCTCCAGTCCGGGTTCAGATCAATGGGACTAAGCATATAATAGGTCAGTGTGGACAAAAAAGGCAGAAGAGCCTGTTGCTGTACTGTAGGGTTTGATGACTATGGCTAGGTCAATCTATGGCAGGCTCACTGTTGATTTTCCCTGGGGTAATTGCTGGTGAACCACAGCAGGATTACACTTCACTGCCAGGCTCCATGGGGGGTCCAGATACAGCCTGCAGCTGGGAATTGCCAGTGAGGAGCAGTCAGCAAACTCAGGACTATTGTGCATGTGTGACAGACCAAAGCCAACTGGTGGTAATGTTGAGTAAGAAGTTTGGAATGAAATTGTCAGCTGCCTCACGTGGAATATAGTGTTCGGTTATAGTGTGTAGCTCTTCACTAAAATTCAGTCTGGGTGGCAATAGGTGAATGCACTCCAGTAGCACATGGACCATTGGAAAGCTGCTTCTTTGTAATTCTGTGTTAGCTGTAGATCATTCGAATATTTTCAGTGATAGTAATATTGCACTTCCCGGTGTTAACAGCATATGCCGTGTTAACTACAAACTCAAATTGGAACAGTCACAAGGAACAAAAGATAACAGAACCATGAGGCATGTTGTGATATTGATCAAAAAAGGGTCAGCAGTTCAAGTGACAGATAATAGTCAGTGTTGCCTGGTCAGTTGAAAATGGGATTGAAGTTAGCCTCGAGAAATGAGCTGAGAAATAAGTCACAATATATCTGATTTGTGGGAAACCTGTGGGTCATCAGCAGAACACAGTCTGGTGAATGGTCATTAAGGTCGAGCATTGGAAACATGATGTGATGTCAGACTGAGTGGTGTAAAGTGGTTCTCTGTCCACCTGCAATGTCCGTCAAGTGTCACATCACTAAAGTCACCTGTCAATCAGTGCCTGTATCCTAACCTGTCTAAAAATGAACGTGGTCAGATAACTGGAAAGGGGATTATATTGGTGAATAAAGGTTCAGGGTTTCCGCAGATGAAAACTCTTTTCTTGATGTTCACCACAAGCATTGCAGGATTTTCATAGCCCGGAGACGCCGTTACACCGGTTCTGTCGGTCTGTGATTGATTCAGTAGAATCTACACTCAGTATATGTCACTTCCACTTACGTGATACTCTCGCCCGGTGAAGTGATCCTCGCCCATTAACATGGAGCCGACTCCCTCCACACCCTCCTCAATCGCCTGCTCCAGTCGCTCCATGTAGAATCTCGTCAACCGGAACAGGTGGTGATCCTCACATTTTGCCAGGAAGGCGGAGATGGCGGAGTTCAGATCTGTAGTCAATCATCGAACATAAAATAGTAGAGTGTACCATGCGTATGCGGACACAATGCCAATTTAAACCAATCCCATCTTCAGGAACACGGTCAATGTCCCTCCGTTCCCGGCCTACTCATGAGTTCAAACGCCTCTCAGATGCTGCTGAGTATCTGTTTCCAGTCCCTCTCTCGGCAGCTCATTCCAGACATTGATCACTCTCTGTGGAAAACATGCATCCAAAATCCCCTTTAAACTTTACCCTCTAACCTTAAACCTATTCCCTCTGGTATTTGTGGTGAAACTCGTCTGCACTCTCTCCAGACCCTTCACATCATTCTCGTGATGTGGTTGCCAGATTTCTGTACAATATTGAAATTGTCTCTTAACCAAAGTTCATCCAGTTATAGCCCAACTTTAACAAATATCTCAACTCATCCTTAGCACGCTACCAACCGTGAGAGCTATGCATATCCAAGACCCGTCTGTACAACAAACTTATTAAGGGTCCCAGCATTCAGTGTGCACATCGCTTGCGAACTTGACCTCCCAAAGTGCAACTTCTCATATTTGCCAGAATTAACTGTGCCTGGTGACTCTCTGTTCATATTTCTAATTGGATGCTGAGCACTTCGACAACAGTCCCAAATTTACTCAACTCTGCCAACTGTGTAAATCGACTAATGAGTGCACCCACGTGGTTTTACAAAGTATATCATTTTGAGTAATGCATAGTTTATTATTAATTTATTTAAATCACACACGAAGCATGGCGAACCAGTGATCTTTGAGGACACTACTGGTCACAGATCTTCAGCCAGAATAACGCTCCTCCTGTCCTGATTCTTGAAGCATTTCCAGGAGATCTTGGTGTCTGACAGTGTCAAAAGCTTTTGTATAGACTATTAAACATAGGTAGATGTCTTTTTTTAAACTGGATGGCTCGTTCACAGATCATCCGTAGCATGAAAATTGCATTTCTGGTTCCAGTGTTTTCCACAAAGCCGCATTGTTCTTTAATGGATTATGGTTTTAAAAGCGTCTTGCTCTCATTATGATTACTCTGAGAATAATTGTTCCCACCTGGTTCATCAGGCTTATTGTACGATGTAACTCACATTCTGTTGCTCCCTCTTTCTTTGGAAGTGCGATGAACACTGATTTACTTAAATCATCAGGTATCTCCCGATGATCATAGATTTCATTTGCTATTTCTGTTATTTTCTCTATTCCAAAATCTTCTAAGGCCGGTATCATTTCAACAGCGATGTTGACTGGACGAGTTGCTTTGTTATGTTTTGTTTTATTTCTGGCTGCTCGAATCTCTGATTTTAGAATGTTAGGTCCTTCAAGATTCTTCTTTATGTTCGGCTATACTCGGACCAGACAGCATCCATCAGAATAGAAGGAGAAGTGAGTGAGTATGTGAATATCATGAGAGGCAAGTTGTGCCTTTTCACCTGACTTCTTCAACCTGTATAGTAAAAATATCTTGAGAAGTATCAAAGACATCAAAGGACTCACAAATTGGAGGCCAGAATATAAATAACATCCGATATGCTGGTGACATCTTACCAGTAGCTGACTCGGAAACAAAACTTAAAGAACTACTCACTATAGTGGCAGCATAAAGTAATTGCAGAGGCCTCTCAATCAACACTAAGAGGACAGAAAGCATGGTTATCTCCAGAAAGACAAGCATCCCACAAAGTGTGATCAAGATCGGAAATACAAACATCAAACAAGTCAACAAATTCAGATATCTTGGCAGCCAAATAGCAAGTGATGGCAGGTGCGACACAGATATCAAATACAGATTAGCAATGGCGAAATAGGCTTTCCAGAAAATGAAGACCATGTTAACAGACAGAAAGATGAGCATGTACACTAAAAACAGAATACTACAATGCTACATTTATTCTATCCTGATTTATGGAAGTGAATGCTGGACCATTTGCCCAGCATTGGAAAAGAGACTAGAAGCAGCTGAATTATAATTCTACAAGAGAATGTTAGAATGTTAAAATATCATGGACTACACACACGTCAACTGAAGAAGTTCTCAGAAGAGCACAAGCAGTTAGATCACTCATACCAACAGTAAGAGAAAGATAGCTCAGATTCCTAGGACACATCATGCGGAAAGATGAACTAGAAGAACTTATACTGTCTGGAAACCCAGGTGGCTGCATATCGGGGAAATGAAGTCATCCAAAGAGCGAGGGATAAGTTTGTATGGAAAGCCATGGTCACCCACATCCGCATCGGACATGGTACCTAGACAGACAATCCTATTCTATTTTATGTGCCCAAAACAGCTTTCAAATCAATGCACAAATTCTCTAATTAAGATTCCTTAATTCCTTAAGATTCCTTAACCTGAAACGTTGATACTTAATTTCTCTCTATAGATGTTAGCTGACCTGCTGAGTTCCTCCAGCATTTTGTGCGTTGCCTTCTCTACTTATCATTTTGTTTTACTTTAATCCTATTCGCCAAGGACATTTCAATACTTCGGTAGCCCCCCTCCCCCCAGATTCCCTGTTTTCCCGGTTCTCCCTCAATATAACGTTCTTTAGATCGGCCACAAAAGACAGACACCGGGAAACTCCGCTCAACTCCATTGTGCAACAACCCGGAAATCCGGGGAGAATTCACCGTTGCCCTTCCAAACGAGAAAACAACATCTGTTTTTCTCACTGGCTGTTGGAGGCATTTTCCACATCAGGTTGTACCAAATATTCTGTCTGTTCCCTGGACTGTTGCATTGCCCGCTGCTGTATTCCTGAGTTTCAGCCACTTATTCAGAAGCTCCTTCTCCTTTCACTCAGGTGAAGATTTGCCTGGTGAGCGGAGCGATTCGACCATTCCCCTTGTTAGGTCCTTGCGCTGGAGCTGCTGAATTGTTCCAGTGCTCAAGGTTGCTTTACCATTAGGATTAATGACCCCGTTTGATGGTACTTTCTCCCTGCCCCTTTATCGCCCAAGTTTATTCCTCTGAACTATTGATGATTTGACTACACGTCTACCATAAGGACAGGGTTTTAATAAGAGCCCAGTGAGCATACCTGTGTCCATTCTGACTCTGACTGAGTTTGGTTGATTGTCGTCTTCTTGACTGCCATCCGGGTGGAAGAAAGCCCCACCTGCTGGCAATGACCTGAATTACACAAATAAAAAAAGTATGATTCAGTTACTCCGTCCTTCAAATTTAAAAGACTTTTATAAGGTTACTGCTCACTCCAGGGAGTAAATGCAGATTGGAGCAAAGACCTCCAACTGAACACAAATTTCAAGAAGATAGCATGGAAATATAAGGAAACGTTTTTAAAGGAGTGATGCATTGAAGCTGAAGAAGCCAACAGGATTGGACAACAAAACAAGAGATCTGTTGCAGAAGATTAGAGAAATCAAAGGAATGTTTCATATAAAATGAGCATAGGAAAAGACAAAGAAGGGAAGGACCTTACATAAGCAGAGCAGATCAAAAAGTTTTGCCAGGAACACACAGAAGAATTGTAGTAAGATCTAACAGCGAAGACAGCTGCAATGACTCCTTCATCAATCTAGAGCCGGACATTCTGGAAATGAAGTCGAATGGGCGATAGAAAACATTGCCAATAATAAGAATGCAGGGTGTGACAAGATTCCAGTTGAATTGTTTAAAACTCTAATGGGTGATGTTCTACTGAAAAAAAAGAACAACATCAATGACCTTTAGGCTGGATATAGATCCGTTTTTATCTCAATACCCAAGAAAGGAAACGTAAAGGAATGTTGAAATTACCGAACAATTTCACATGGTAGCAAGTTAATGCCAAAGATCATTCAAGCAAGACTCCAGCAATGTATGGATCGAGAACTGCGAGGTACAAGTTGGTCTTAGAAGAGACAGAGTCACCAGAGACCAAATTGCTAACCTGCGTTGGATAATGGAGAAATCGAGGGAACTCCAATCAGGTAATTATCTATGTTTTATTGACTGCTCTAAAGCCTTCGATAGTGTGGACCATAATAAACTATAGCAAATCCTTAAAGAAGTGGACATCTAATCTGCCTTGTGAGAAACTTGTACGAAGATCAAGAAGCAGCAGTCAGAACTGAACACGGAACAACAAACTGATTCAACATTGGGAAAGGAGTGCGACAAGGCTGCTTACTGTCACCCTACTTATGTAATCTATATGCTGAACACATAATGGAGAATGTTGGTCTCGCGGACTCAAAGTTGCCTGATGTATTACTGCTGTAATGGCTGAAAGCGAGGAGGATCTGAGGAAGCTTCTGATGAAAGTGAAAGAGGAAAGTGGAAAGCTGCCCTTTTGATCAATATTAAGAATACCGGCTAGTCCTATCAACTCCGTGGTAATAAATGGAAAGGAAGTGGAAATAATAACAGATTTTGTCGGTTCAACGTCTTCTATAGGTGGCAAATGTAGCCACGAAATTAAATAGCTCTTATTTCTGGGGAGGGCAGCAATAGGAAATTTAGGTAAAATACTGAAGTGCAGAGACATAACATTGTCTACGAAGGAGCGTAGAGTCAAGTCTATGGTATTTCCAGTTTTGATGTATGGCTCTGACAGCTGGACTATACTATAAATACAAAAGAATCAACGCCTTTGAACTTGGATACTGGAAGAAAGTGTTAAGCGTTCGTTGAACAGCAGGAAGATCCAACAAGTCAATAATTGGTGAAATACAGCCAGACCGCTCACTAGGAAGCTTGAAAAGCTCAAATGTTTTGGCCACATCATGAGAAGACAGAATTCTTTGGAGAAGAATCCAAGGTAAAGTAGAAATCAAAAGAAGGTGAGGATGACAGTGTCTACGATGGATAGATAATATTACTCGGAAAATGGGTTTGACCTTAGGGGATCTCAGGGAGACAGTTTCTTACAAGAAGGCACTTTTTTATTTAGCTGGATTCATGGGTTTTCATTTATGTTTGAATGACTATTGAATTTGAACATGTTGGACAATGATTGTATCATAAACAAAATACAGAATACATAGAAATGTTTTCAGTCAATAACAGACTTGTAATTGTTGCAATTTGTTCTTCAGATAAGTTGATAATGCAAACAGGAAACAACTAGGCTACAAGTATCTGAACCACAGCATCTAGTAGCACAGTCTGCTGGCCCAATGTGGCTCTGTTTACTCTGTTCTTTAAACCCAGACACCTCAAACAAAGACCAACCACATGGTCCCTCTAGCCCAAGGTGTCATACAGTAAGATCATTCCTTGCCCTCAAAATCACCCCAACACCGCACTTGCAGGTCAATACTTTACCAGTGTCAGCTACAATATACTGAAGCTTTTTTCCTCCTCGTTAGTTCAGAGGATATTACCCCCTGTTTTCCCACTTCAATCCGTCGCCTTTACAGCTCCGCAAACTCCTTGTCGAGGAAGAGTGACATTTAAAAGTAAAGAGCTTATTGGATTTTTCCCAGGAGTCAGGGTACTAAACATGTGGTGGGGTCTACGGGAAGGGACTCCTTAATGGCGACGCCCATTGGTTGCAGTGCTAAAGTGGCATTTGCTGCCACTAATAGGCGATAAGATAAATCCCGTCACTTCACGGCAGTTGTCTGATAAATGCCAGGCCCGCGCAGCGTGAATCAATCGTCTCAACGTCAGCCCCGGAGCGCGAGGGTGAAGATGCTGCGCGAGAGGGCGCGCGTGGGCAGTGGGCGGGGCGGTGAGCTGCTGCGTACAGAAGATGGGGAGACTGTTGAGTCAGGGACAAGGAACGGGTAGCGCGGCCCTCGGTCCCGTACCGTGCTGGCCAGCTACCAAATGAGTCAAAAGTTATACCCCCTAATGCAGTTGAGGCACACATTTAACGCACAAAGCTGAACGCAAATCATTAAATCAAGCAAACGGCTTGTGTTCAGCTCAACTATTATATGTAAAATCATATCTCCCTTCACATACCAGTAAGCTTACATTAATTAAATTGTCAGAGTCGTTCCAGTGAACACAACAAAACACAGAACTGGACCACCCGGCTCCTCGAAACTGCTGTGCAGATAATGAGATCACGACCGAACTGATCTAAAATTTGATTACGTATTCTCCCATGTCCATCCCTGTAACACTTCAATCCCGCTGCTTATCAAAAATATCGGCCTTCAACAGAATCACAGTCTTTGCCTCCACTGACCATTGAGCAGAGGAGCTCAAAACACCCACAATTGACACAGGACCAGTAGATGCACTCGTATGAAATTAGAAATTCTGTAAAAGGAACAGGTGTTTGCTGTACATCGCTCACACCCTTGCTTTGAATCAGGTGGCCGTCGTTCTTATTCTTTACTAAACCTGTGGAAAATGTCAATCATGCAAACAGGAAACAGTAGGAACACACAAATCACTGCCGCCAGAAGTGGCTTAAAAAAAAACAAATATCTTCTCGATCGCTGATCCAGTGCACAGACAGCTGGTTCTTTGGAAATAAAGATCGGAAATAAATATCGGAAGATGAATTATTCTCACCTCAATTCCCCAACGATGTTCTGACAGATGGATACTGTGTGTCGTTACTTAAAAATAACCCCGCCCACTGCCCCACACGGATGTCTCGTAACCATGACAACACACACAATGACAACACACACTCAGCAGGCCAGGCAGTATCTGTGGGTGAGTGTAAACAGGCGACGTTACGGACCGAGTTCCTTCACCAGGACTGGACTGGAAAGGGGAGGAGGGCAGATAATTGACTGATTTGGAAGGTGCGGCTTGTTGTTTTGTGAGACTCGGTGCTCAGGGTCTGCGAGCAAGCAGCTGCCTGTCCGTCACATTCCTCAGAACAGGGAGCGGCCGTTCCGCTGAAATCAAATCCAAACTTGTTCGACTAGACACTGTTGTTCAAATATGAAGGAAGTTTAATATTGTATTTAACCCCTTTTGCTACATGGCACGACGTAAAGAACATGACCTATAGCCTCCAAGGTAACAGTATCTTGTTCCATAGACGCTGCCTGGCCTTCCGATTTCCTCCAGCATTGTGTGTGTGTTGCTCCGATTTCCCGCATCTACTGTTTTCTCTTCTTTGAGAGAGATCTGTGATGGGTCACTCCCCCGTGGCATCTTCATAAGTCACTACCGGGCTGAAAGATGCCTTCTGCTCGCACTCAGTAGAAACCACCCTGCAGAGTATTTCTGGTTGGGCAAAGACCTCGTTTCTCTTAATACATTTGGGCAGTGACTGACTCGTTAACATGAACGTCTCAGGACTGGCTTCTCCCACTAAATTCACTCCCGACCCTGACCAAAGCCTCGCCTCGCTGTAAATGCTAAATAGTTGTGCAGAATCATAGACAACACTTACCTCTGATGTTGTAACCGGACGGCGTTCAGTGTGGTCCCGGGAAATCACAGTCTGACATCCCGGGTGATCGACAATGTTCCTCCACCGGTGTGCTCACCCTGTACGGAGAGTTGGGTCTGAGCTGCTGCGTTAACCTTTCTGTCCGGATTTCCGCGTAGATCTCTAATTTTCCTTTCACTGCAAGCAGTGGGGCGGAGTTACTCTATTTAACTCAGCGAGTCCCAGGCTGCGGATTTGATCTAGTCCGGGTTCTGGGAGGATCTGAGCTCCGCCCTGTGTGTAAACTGGACTGCCCGGCGTTGGTACAGTTTCAGATCAAACATCCCTCACCTGTTTGGGTACAGGGAGCCGCCTTCCTGCTGAAATTAAGCCAAAGAGTTCTGCTATATATATGCATTTACATTCAACTGGAATAAATCTGGTCAAAGATTTTTCAACTCTTCTTGATTCAGGGTAATTTACGAAAAATCATTAATTAACACTATCATTGAAAAATTATTGCATTTCCACCCGGATTACTATTGTCACAAGAATCCCCCTCGCCCACAGTTAACGGGGGGATCACTTCACAAGCAGATTGTTGATCCACACCCCGCCGGAAATACTTGTGGAATTCGTTTCTCTGAAAAGTCCTATGTTCTAAATGGCCAGAAGATTTACCGAGAGGGGTCGGGAGGGGGGGATGGGCTGATTGAAAGTGGGCGTTACTGAGGGAGTGATGCAAAAACTTAAGTAAGACCGCTGTCAGAATGGCCGCCTGGGAGGGAGTGACGTACTAATTGAAAATCAGCGCCAGAGAGGGAATAGTGTGCTGCTTTAAAATGGATGCCTCACTCTCCACTATCTCTTGATCTACCCCTCACTCTCCCCGTCCCTCTACCCCGTCTACCACATCTATACCCCTCATGATTTTGTAGACCTCCGTCAATCTCTCCCAAAATCTTCTGCGTTTAACCATATAACCATATAATAATTACAGCACGGAAACAGGCCATCTCGGCCTTTCTAGTCCGTGCCGACGCTTACACTCACCTAGTCCCAGTTGCCCGCACACTGCCCATAACCCTCCATTCCTTTCCTGTCCATATACCTATCCAATTTTACTTTAAATGACAATACCGAACCTTCCTCTACCACTTCTACTGGAAGCTTGTTCCACACATCTACCACTCTCTGAGTTAAGAAAATCCTTCCTCTTGTTACCCTTAAACTTTTGCCCTTTAACTCTCAAATCATGTCCTCTTGTTTGAATCTCCCCTACTGTCAATGGAAAAAGCCTATCCACGTCAACTCTATCTATCCGCTCATAATTCTAAATACCTCCATCAGGTCCCCCCTCAACCTTCTACGCTCCAAAGAATAAAGACCTAACTTGTTCAACCTTTCTCTGTAACTGAGATGCTGAAACCCAGGTAACATTCTAGTAAATCTTCTCTGTACTCTCTCTAATTTGTTGATATCTTTCCTATAATTCGGTGATCAGAACTGTCCACAATGAACATGTCGAAAACTATTAACATTCCCTTGTAACTCAGGTCCTCTAATCGCAGCAACGTCCTTGTCAAATTTCACTCTACTCTGTCAACCTTATTTAAATCTGTCCTCTTGGTTAATAACGCAAACTGCACTCAACAGTCCAAATAGGGCCTCATAAACCTCTAATGCTACTTTAACATAACATGCAATCTCCTGTACTGAATAATTTATGAAGGCCAATGTGTCAGAAGATTTCGTTACTACCGTATCAAGGTGTGCCGCCACTTTCAATGAATTATGGACCTGTATTCCAGACGTCTTTGCCCTACCGCACTCCTCAGAGCCCTACCGTTCACTGTGTATGACCTACCCTGGTTGATTCTACACAAGCGAAACAACTCAGACTTGTCTGCATTAAATTCTATCTTCCGTTTTCAGCTCAGCTTTCCAGCTGGTCCAGATCCCAATGCAAACTGATAGCCTTCCTCGCTGTTATCTGCACCCCCAATCTTGGTGTCATCCGCAAACGTGATGATTCAATTAACCACATTTTCATCCACATCGTTGATATACATGACGAATAGCAACGGACCAGCAGCGATATCTTCGGTATTCCACTGGTCACAAGTCTACACGGGAGAGGCAAACATCCATTACAGCTCTCTGCCTTCTCCCACAATGCTAATATCTACTCTAATGTATTACCTCATTCTGAATGTCAGGCAAATGACTTTTCTCAGTCAGCCTCTCACGTGGGAACTTGTCAAATGCAAAGTAGACAGCATCGACTGTCTCGCATTGTGGATGTAACAGGTATGATTGATCCGATAGGTTCAGTGTGTATATTTTAATATTAGGAGCATTATGGGGAAAGGTGATTAACATAGAGCATGGATCAGGACATGAAACTGTGATGCTGTAGCCATGACTGACACTTGGTTGAGAGAGGGGAAGGAATGAGTGATTAATGTACCAGGTTTTTAAAGTTATAGAAAAGATACCGGAGGCGGTGAAAGTGGAGCGAGGGAGTTGCACGACTAATCAGGGATAATATCACAGCTGCACTCAGGGGAGATATAATGGATGGGTCAGACAAAGTCCATTTGGTGGAACTCAGGACGAGGGAGGGTGTAATCAAACTGATGTTTTTGTACTACAGACGCCCTAATAGCCACCGGGACATCGAGGCACAGATATGTAAAAACGTAGGGTTGTTGCCATGGTGGATTTCAACGTCCCTAATATAAAGAGGGCCTTCTTTTAGTGTCGGGGTTTAGATTGGAGCAGAATTTGGGCTATACTGGATATGGTGTAGGATAACGAGTCTCACCTTTCAGTGGGTGAACAGTCAGAGAACATTGAAAATAAATCCTTAACTATCAGGGTAGTGACGGATAAGGAGAGGCATAGTTCCAGTGGGAGTGTTTTAAATTGAAGTAGGACAACTTCGAGTGTATTACACAGGAACTAAGAGGTGTTAATTGGGAACATGTTGTCTGGAAAGCAAACATCAGATACGTACAGGGTGTTTAAAGGTTAATTGATGAGAAAAAGAAAGGTATGTTTCTGTTAAAAGAAAGGACGGCGATGGAAAGACAAGAGAAGGTCAGATGAACAGCGAAGTGATAAATTTAATTAAGAAGGAAAAGGAAACCTATTTTAACTTCTCCCCATAACGTTTTATAGGTGGATAGGTTCCCTGAACTTTATGGGGTTTATTCCATTTCCTTGAAGGAGGCAAGAGATGAGATTGCTGGGCCCTTGCTGTCTTTCTGTCCTCTCCAGCACAGGCGAGGTCCCGGAGAACAGGCAAGCCGATAACTTTGCAACTCTCTTTATGAAAGGAGTAAGGGGAAAATCCTGGGAACAGTAGACCGGTGGGTCTCACGTCAGGTGGAGTGAAGTTGCTGAAAGAAATTATTCCGGTTAGGATTTCTGAGCATTTGGAAACCATGGCCTAATTACGGAGAGCCGGATTGGCTGTGTGTTTGTTAGATCGTGTCGTACCAAATTGATTGAGCGTTTTGACAAGACGATGAGAGAGATTGATGAGGGTGGGGCACTGGATGTTGTCTACATGGATTTTAGTAGCCATTTGACAGTCCCTCATGGGAGGCTAATCCAGAAGAGGAGGATGCACGGGATCCGCTACGAATTCGCTGTTTGAATTCAGAACTGGCTTGTGCATGGACGACAGGTGGTAGGGGCTGAAGAGACTAACTCGAGCTGGTGGTCTGGAGTTAGTGGGCAGAGATCTGATAGAGGTTTAAAATATTATGAGAGGCTTAAGTGGAGTGGACAGAGGATTATCTGTTTCCCAGGGTTGCAATGTCTGATACCAGAGTGCATGCATTGAAGGCAGGAGGGGGTGGCTTCAAGGGGGATGTGAGGGGTAAGCTTCTTTATTCAGAGTCGTGTTCAGAGAATGTGCTGCCTGGTATGGAGGGAGAGGCAAAGACATTAGACGTTTTTAAGAGACGTTTGGATAGGCACATTGATGTAAGGAAGACTGGGGATATGGACATGGTGTCGGTAAGAGGGATTAGTGTTTGTGTGCTCTGATTTGCCTCTGCGGTGCTTCGGCATACATTGTGGGCCGAATGGTCTGTTCCTGTGTTGTTCTGTGTTCTCTGTCCTGACTGAGCAATGACGTGATATTTACCCCGACTAGTAACGCCTCGTCCCCCATTAATCCCGCCCACATTCTTGTGTCTAAAACAACGGAACCCCGAAATTCTGAGCTGCCAGGTCTGCCGTCCTGTAACCAAGTCTAATGGCTACAGTAGATCATCTGCCTATCCTTCACTAATTATTACACTGAAATATTAGTCATATCACCATCAGGACATTATCATATCGTACTTAACCTTTTGATTCCTCACTCTCTCCCCACTCCTTACTCCCTCCCCTCTCCACCTCTCTCTCCTATCTCACTCACACGCTCTCGACCTCTCACTCACCGTCTCATAATCCCTCAGACCCTTGCTCTCACAATCTCCTCCTCTAACTCTCCCTCTCTCCCCTCACTGTGCTCCGCTCTCTCCCTCTCCTCACCTCTCACTCTCTCCTCTCTCTTCATCTCTCTCCCTAGCTCTCTCTCGCTCACCTTTCTCTCTCCCTCTACCTGCCCCAAACAGCGAAACGCATCTTCAGCTTTCCCGTCTCCAACTTCCACACCCAAACCCTGCCCTTCCCCTGCCCTGCTCACCCCCTGACCATCCACATCACCGTGTCTCTTCTCCTCACTCTCACCTGTACATCTACCCCATTTAAAAGTTTACTAGTAACTGTGATTGGCAATTTTTCAGATTCCAGATACTTGATAATGTTCTTTAGATTGTGGAATGTTGTAGTTGGGAATGCCAAGGGTTGAATTATTTTAAGGCATCGTGAAAGATAGTCTTTATAACAGCAGCAGATTATATGAGTCTCAGGTGAACATAAAATGCTGTAAACTCGCAGCAAACGGGGCAGCAACTGTAACCGGTAACGTGGCGGGTTCACGACCCCAGGCAATTTACTGAAAATCACGTTGCGGATTTCAATCGCATTATCCTGCAGTAGAAATGGTTAAATACATTATTGAGGTGGCTTTTTTGACACCCGCATGAGGGTGAATTGTCAAACTGGTCCGATTTGATTTCAGCAGAAAGGCCGCTCCCTGTTCTGAAGAATGGGCCCGGACAGGTTGCTGCTTACACACAGACCCTGCACTCAGAGTCAAACGGAACAACCCGCATCTTCCAAATCAATGATCCGGCCTCTTCCTCATTCCTTTCCAATTCCACTGAGGGGACTTGGTCCGAAACATCGATACATGATTCATTTCCATAGATGCTGCCAGATCTGCTGGGTTCCTGCAGTATTTTGTGTGTTACCATGGTTACGAAAGATCGGCGAGTGGGAGCGTGTGGGGAAGTGGGCGAGGCAGTGTGAAACTACTTCAAAACACATCCATGCTGTTGGCTTTTTTGGGGGGGGGATTAGGTGTGAATAATTTAATTTCTGATATTTATTTTGGACCACCGTTTAATCAGCCCGTTGTCTGTATTATGGGTCGGAGATCCAGGAGTAATGGAGACATAGATAATTACAGCACAGAAATAGACCCTTCGGCCGAGGAATTTAAACTGCCTTATCTCATCGGCCTGCGCTGGGGCCGTAGCTCACCTTACCCCAACCATCCAAATGATTAATCTCATCGGCCTGCGCCAGGGACGTAGCCCACCATAACCCTACCGTTCAAACGATCAGTTAAACATTGACATTGTGTTGGCATGCACTTCCTTTGATGTCCGTTCATTCCACGACCCTCTGAGTGAAGAAGTTTCAGCTCATGTTCCTCTTAATCTTTTCTGGTTGCAGTCCCACTCACCATCACTGGAAAAAGATCATTTACATTTACCCTATATTCCTCATAATTTTGTATACCTCGATCAAATCCCCTCTCAATTTTCCAACCTATTCAATATGTCCTAAAAACTCAGGTCATCAAGACCCGGCACAATCCTTGTAAAATTCTTCAGTACTCCTACAACCTTATTCACATCTTTACTGAAGGTCTGTGACAAATCCTTCACACCGTTCTCCAAAGTCTTATACAACTTCAACATAACATCCCATCTCCTGTACTCAGTACATAGATTTATGAAGGCGAATGTTTGAAAATTTTTCCTTTACGACCCTGTCTACCTGCCACGATACTTTCAATGAATTATGGAACAGTAACCCCAGATCCCTTCGTTCTTCCACAATCTTCAGTACCCTATCGTTCACTGCTAAAGTCGTACCCTGGCTGTTCCTACCGAAGTGTAACACCTCGCACTTGTCCGCGTTAAATTACCTTTGACGTTTTTAGCCCATTTTTGCAGCTGGTCCGATTCGCTCTGCAAGCCATGATAACCTTCCTCGTTATCCACTACACCCCTAATCTTGGCGTTCTCTGCAAATTCGCTGATCCAGTTAACTGCATTATCATCTGGATGTCAAATAATTTATATATCCTATCCCTTAGAATAGCTCCCAATAGCTTTCCCACTGCTGATATCAGACTCACCTGCCTAAAACATTCTCACAGAGTTGTTGACCTTTTCTGAAACAGAGGATCCTGTCTAATCCATATAGGATCCAGGACCTCAGTACTTATGCAGACTCTGTATCCATCTCCCAAGTAAATTCAGATGCAGAATATCCATCTCTTCCATCTCGTCATCTGCCCATCTCCTTTGGCTCCATGTATGGTTTACTGTTCTGATCTTTCAGAGGCCCAATGCTAACCTTTGCAATCCTTTTGGTCTAATCTGTATACTGCGTTAGTACTGGCCTTCACCCAAAACATTCATTTAGCACTCTTGATTTCTTTCCAAGTGTTACCTTGCATTTCGTATACTCAATAATTACCTATCTGCCTGTACCTACAGTGGGACTCCTTTTATCTCGTAACCAGAGCCTCAACATCTCTCAAAAAAACAAGGATCACTAATCCAGTTATCCTTGCCTTTTATTCTGATAGGCACATACATTCTTATTACTCTCAAAATTTCACCTTTGAAGGTCCCCCGCTTATTAGAACGCCTTTGCCAGAAAACAGCCTGCCCTATTCCACAGTGGTCATTTCTGATACCAACAAAATTGTCCTTTCCAAATTTTAATCTCAACCCATGCAGATACCCCTTTCCATATTTCCTTTGAATCTGGTGGCATTGTGATCACGAGATGTAAAGAGTACCCCTCTACACCCCTCTCTCCCTGCCACCCACCTCACTCATTCCTCTCCCCTATGCTTCCCGGTCACTCACCCTCCTTACTCACTGCACTTCTCTCTCAGCCCTCCCACTCGCCGCCTCCTGCACACCTCTTCCTCTCACTCACCCAACCCTCCTCGCACCCCCTCCATCATCGTCTCTCCCATTCTGCTGAACGCTCTCCCTCCACGTTCTCCCTTCTCCCCCTTTTCCCACGTTTCTCTCTCCTCTCCTATTCCCCCTCCTTACCCGTAACTCACGCTCTCTTCAACTCTTTCTCATCTCTCTCTGCCGCGCTTGCTACCCCTCTCACTTACCCCTCCAGATGCCTCACACCCTTTCTCTCACACTCTCCCTCTCTCTCCGTCCTCTACCTGTCCCTTCCTTTCTCTCCCCTTTCCCTCCAACTGTTTCACTGTCCCCTTCTTTCTCTGCCTCCCCTCTCTCTCACCCTCTCCATGTCTCCCATCCCTTTAACTCTCTCCCACTCCGCCTGCTCCCGACAGAATTTCATCTTTCCCCTCTCCAACTTCCGCACCCACCCCTCCTTCTTTCCATCAGCCTCTTCCTCCCCCTTCCCCTCGCGGTTACAGGAAACATTTAAAAGTTACTGACAGCGGTAACTGGGAACACAACCAAGTTAATGTTGCGGTTAGGAATGCCACGGACTGATTATTTGAAGGAATGCTGAAAATACTTGTAGAATAATTGCAGATGATGCGAGTCCAAGAGGAACATAAAATGCTGGAAACTCGCAGCAAACACTCGCAGCGCTGTAATGGGTGTCGTTGCGGATTCGAGACCACAGGTAAATTTCTTAAAGACATATTAATGGTTTTATCGGTCTTCCCTGCAGCAGAAGTTATTAAATACATTGTAAAAGTGAGTGATTTCGCACCTGAATGACAGTGAATTGTCGAACCGGTCGGATGTGATTTCAGCAGAAAGGCCGTTCCCTGTTCCGAGGAAGCAGATGCTTCCACATAGACCCTGAGCTCCGAGTTTCACAGAACAACCACCCGCATCTTCCAAATCATCCATGATCTGCCCTCTTTACCCTTTCTTTCCAGTTCCACTGAAGGGTCTTGGCTCGAAAGCTCGACTGATTTCTCCGTTCCATAGATGCTTCCGGTCCTGCTGAGTTCCTCCAGCATTTTGTGTGTTACCATGGTTTTGAAAGATCAGCGCGTGGAGCAGATGAAAGGGGCAGCTTGAAAAAACTTCAGAACGTATCTTCGCTGTTAGAATATTCTTGGGGAAATAAGCTGTAAAAAAATAAAGTTCTGATAATTATTTCTGATCTTTGTTTAATCAACCTGTTGTCTCTGTTATGAATCAGAGATCAAGGAGACATACGAACGTAAAACAAAACCACGCCTTTCGGCTGAGCCATTTAAACTGCCTGAACCCATCGAGCTGAACCGAGCAAAACCCGTCACACCCCTCCCATGCAAAATATCTCTTAATGGTTGAAATCGAACTCGCATCTAACATGTGTAGCCGGCAGCTCGATTCATACTCTCACGACCCGCTTAGTGAAGATGTTTCCCCTCATGTTCTCCTTAACCTTTTCATGTTCAACCCTTAACCCGTGCCTGTAGCTCCACCCAACCTCGGTGGAAAACGTCTGCTTGCAGTTTTGCTATCAACACCCCTCATTTTAACTACCTATGTCACATATTCCCGGTTCAAAGGAATACAGTTTGAATCTATGCAATCCTTCCTTATAAGTTTCAAATATTTGTTTTTTTATATTTAAAAAAATGTATATATGTTTTAAAATAACTGCAGATGATGCGAGTCTGAAATAAAAATAAAATGCTGGAAACTCGCTGCAAACAGGTCAGGAGCTGTCATCGATAACGATGCGGGTTCGAGAACCCAGGTAATTTTCTTTGAATCACGTTAAAGATCCTATCGCTCTTCGCTGAGGCAGAAATGGTTAAGTACAATATTGAAGTGAGTTTGTTCACAGCCGAATGAGAGTGAATCGTCGAACAGGCTGGATTTGGTTTCAGCAGAAAGGCCGCTCCCTGTTCTGAGGAATGTGCAGGGCCAGACAGCTACTGACACACATACCTGAGCTCCGATTCTCACAGAAAACCAACCCGCATGCTCCAAGTATAATCAATCATCTGACTTCTCAGATCGGTGAGAGGGAGCGGTTGGAGCAGTGGACGGGGCAGTTTGTAACCACCTCAAAACATATCCAAGTATATCCGGGAATTTTCTAGGTGAATTTAGGTGTGAATAATTCAAGTTATGATTTTTATTTCTGATCTTTCTATAATCAACCTGTGGTCTGTTATGAATCAGCGACGAAGGAATCAAAGTGTCAGAGAAAAGTACAGCACAGAAACAGGCCCTTCCGCCTTACTATTTAACCTGCCTATTCCCATCTTCCTGCACCGGGGCCATACCCACCATACCCCTACTTTCTAAACTATTACTTAAACGTTGAGATCGAGCTCGCATGCACCACCTGTGCTGGCAGCTCGTCCTACACTCTCACCACCCTCGGACTGAAGTAGTTTCACATTGTTCCCCTTAATGCCTGCATCTTACACCTTATCTAAACACGACTGGTTGCCGTCCAACCCAATATTAGTGGACCAGACCTACCTTTTATGTATATTTACTTTGAGTCTAAAGGCATTCGGATCACTGACTGGAAAGTGTTCCCCTACGGAAACGTTTCTCATCGGATCTCTCTCACTTCCAAAAAGCAGATCAAGTATCGCGCACTCTCACGTTTGTAACTTCCATGTACTGATTAACTAAACTATCCACAACACATTTGGCAAACTCTACTCTCTCCAATCCTTTTACAGCATGGGATTCCCAGTCAAAATCTGGAAAGTTAAAATCACCTCTTATCACCTTCTGTTTCTTGCAACAGTTTGCGATCTCAACTAATTCATTCCTCGAAAACCTTTGGACAGGGAACACCTCACTAGGCAAGTTCTCCAGTGATCTGACAATCTGGTTTCTATTCCCCTGGTTATTAAAATTACTCCTCCCCCCCGCCCCCGATACCTCGCGTGCAGCACCAGCACACCTTCCGGCTGGGACATTAGTCTCCTTTCAGTTCAGGTGCAAGATGTCTCTTCTGTACTGGTCCCACCGTCACTGGAACCTACTCCCAGATATAACAAATGACTCCTCTGTATAAACCTCTACTTTACTGTCATTTATGTGTCGCCGAAACTCCCGTAATCTTTCGGCCACGTACACCAGCTCTGGCAGCATGTGCGAAGCCCGCAGCATTCTCTGTGTAAACAAAAGAAAAAAAAAACCTTACACATGACATCCCCTCCGCAATTTTCTCCAATTACCTTAATGTTATATCCCTCGCCATTATCCATTTACACTCACGATAAAGGCTAGCTCTCCAATTGTCAAAACCTCTTATCGTCCATCAAGACATCTATCATACTCTTTCGCCCGAAGTGAAAAACCCGAGATCGGTCAAAATTTCCTCCTGGTAAATCTGCTCTGCATCCTGTTTAAGGCTTCCAAATTCTTCCTATAATATGCGGCTATTAGGCCTATTCTGCTCCACCGTTCAATCATGGCTGATTTAATATCGCTCGCAATGCCATTATGTTCCCTTCTTCCCAAAACCTTTGAAGCCTTGACTAATCAAGGACCTCTCAAGTTCGGTTTTAAATACTGTATCCATAACTTATCCTCCACAGCCGACAGGTGGAGTGAATACACAAGATTCGCCACCGTTTGACTAAGAAAATAAATAATCCTCCAAATATCTATTCTAAGTTAATGTCCATCTATTGGGATGCTTTAATAATGAGGGACCAGAACTAAACTCAATACTGTAAGTGTGGTCTAACGGAATTTATCGTGATGTTGCATTATCTCTCGGCTCTTAAACTCAGTCCCCAGAAAACTGAAGGGCAACACCCTCTGAACCACACTATCAACTTGCGTGCTAACTTTGAATTGTGCACTTGGTCACCAAGTCCCGTATGTACCTCCTCACCGCAAAGAATCCTGCTAACAATCCCACACTTCTGCTTGTATTTCGGCCCACCAAGGTGTATCACTTCACACTTTTCCGGATGGATCATCGACTTCCACTTCTCAGCCCAACTCCACTTCCTATTAATGCTCCGTTCTGAGCTACAACATTCTACATTAATGATAAAACGAACAATCTTCGGGACAGCGACAATCGTGAAAATCAAACCTTACACTTTCTCAAAAAGCTCTTGTATTCAAACCAAAACGAGCCGGGTACCCAGAACAGACCCCGCGCAACACGACAGCTCATCGACCACCAGGCTGAATGTTCTTCCTCTGCTATCAGACTCTTCCTTTTGAAGGCTAAACAATCTGCCGATCATAAAGGTTTACTAAATATCAGTAGATATTTTTCGAAGTTTCCATAAATATTTTCCCTCAGAATCTTCTACATTAGTTTCCCATGACTGATGGAAGATTCTCTGGTCTATAATTGCAAGGATTAGTCCTATTAAAATTCTTGAACATTAAACAAAGCGATAACATTTGCCACACTCCAGCATTCTGTTATTGATCCTGTGGCTAGTGCGTACACAGAGATAATCGTCAAGGGCGCAGTAACTTCTTTTTCATTCCACCGAGATGTAACACCGAGCGTCATAGGAAGTCATTCCCACCTGTGGCCATCAAACTCTACAACTCCTCCCTCGGAGTGTCAGACACCCTGAGCCAATAGGCTGGTCCTGGACTTATTCCACTTGGCATGATTAAATTATAATTATTTAATTATTTATCGTTTTATATTGCTATATTTCTTCACTATTCTTGGTTGGTGCGACTGTAACGAAACCCAGTTTCCCTCGGGATCAATAATGTATGTCTGTCTGTCCGTCTTCGTTTCTCTGAATAACCCGGGGCCCTAAACCTAGCCATCCCAATGGTTTTTCTTTAAAAAATTCAGCGAATTCCCTTTCTTGGTATGAACATTTTCCAGTGTATTTATACTGCATAACGCTCTCCTCACATTCGTTAGTGCCCCACTCATCGGTGAATACAGATACAATCTGTACATCAGGGACCGCTGCAGCTCCCCTCTAACTCCGGGCACGTTTCCGGTTTGATCCATGATCGGTCCTGCCCTCACTCTACTCAACCCTCTGTTCTTCACGTGTGTGTAAAAAGCCTTAATTCCCGTCTGTTCTTCTGACCCATGCCTTTGCTGTCCCCTTCTCGCTCTACTGGATCCGTTCTTAACTTCCTTCCTGGCTACCTGGTGACTCTCGAGCTCCCTCTGATCCTTTCCTCCTTAAGCGAACTTCCTTCATCCTCTTCAGTCGGAGTTGCCTATGTATTGAGAACTGTGGCTCTTTACACGACCATTCTTCCGCTGCCTCAGTGGGGAAAATCCATCCAGAACACTATGCAAGTACTCTATAAATAACTTCTACATTTCTGTTGTGCATTTCTCTGAGTATATCTGTCCCCAATTTACGATCCCGAGGTATTAACGAATTCGCCTCCCCGAATTCAATACTGTCCCGTATCTCTGTTCATATCCTTGTCAAAGCTTAGTAATTGCTCAATTACGGAGAGTTTTGTCACCTGATCCCGCTTATTGTTTGGTACAAGGTGGAATGCGGTGCCTGGGTGGGGGTTGGGAGGGCGCTTGGTAAGATCAGGATGGTGAAAACACAGAATACTGGAAACAGAGTGATTGTACTTCCTGTTATAGCGGCTCAGGTGTCTGCTAATTATAATCGAACTGTTGGCATTCACCACTGTTCGTTTAAAATAACGATAAAACATGTGGATATATTGTTCAATTGAGAACAAAATTTCCAAGAACATAATGACATTTCACCGTCGATTGAGAAGGAGAATAGATACGAGACGGTTAATTTTATTGCGTTCCTGGGAAGTGAGGTGATCACAGCCAGATTCCCCTCCTTCCAGGCGATCCATTACAACAATGGATAGAACCGTCCTCGCTCTTCGGACACGTCGGTGACCACACTGGTGTTATCACTGTTTATCCTGACCTGTCACCGGCCACATGGATAATGTCTCTGCTTGTCCAGTTCCCTCAATCGCAATTTTATTATCACAGCTCAATGGTCCCACTATTGAGCACACAAACAATATAATCGCTTGTTCAGAACCATCTCTGGGTATAATGGTAATTCCATTGTTGGTCCAGTCAGGTGGTAGACACATCTTTATATAAAAAAGGTCCTCAGCGCAATCACACTGTCAGTCAAGATATCCTGTCATCGGTCATCACACTTTCACTGGATATCAGAACATATTAGTCATATCTTTATCGGTCAAAGCCGCTCCCTTGCCAGCAAATAGAAATACTGATAATTCCGCAACTTACAAATTGTACAAACAATATTTCAAAAATGTAATAATTTATGAACTCAGAGTACGCTGTACAGTGGGGGCCTTTCCCTACAAATTATGGCTTTGGGATTTGATTTTACCAGTTATAACACAGAACCATAGGACCATAGAACATTACAGCACAGGCCTTTTGGCTGTGCCGAACCATTTTTCTGCCGAGTCCCACTGACCTACACATGGACCATATCTCTGCACATACCTCTCATCTATGTCCCTGGCCAAGTTTTTCTTAGATGTTAAAAGTAAGCCCGCATTTACCACTTTATCTGGCAGCTCATTCCACACTCCCACCACTCTCTGGGTGAAGAACCCCCCCATGTTCCCTTTAAACTTTTCCATCTTCACCCTTAAACCATGAACTCTGGTGTTTTCTCATCCCTAGCCTCAGTGGAACAAGCCTGCTTACAGTTCGGAGGAGAGAGATTTGAGGATAACTTATCAACGAGTGACCAACATTACATCAGAATATCAAGGCATTCAATTTTGCCGTAATAAGAGAAAAGGAACAGAACAAAATGTCCGTGCAGATGGGGATTGATGTAAAACACAGCCTGATGGATGCCCCCAAGCTCTCCAGGAAGCGCACTCGCCCTCATTTGTCTGCGCGACTGCAGAGCCACCACCTGGACTCGGTTTGCACGTCAGCTGACATTAAGCAGACACCTTGACTGTAATTTCGAAATGTTTAAACGAGAACGGGCCTGGTTTATTGTTCATATGGACACTTACATTAAATAAGCAGAATGGCCTGCGCTGCGCTTTCTTTAACACGTCACCTGCCACGCTGATGTTATCACTGCTTCTTTAACATCACTGAGCAGAGATTCCCCCCATCACGGACATCTACACTGCACGCTGCATCCGCAAAGCTAGCAGCATTATGAAGGACCCACGCACCCGTCATACAATCTCTTTTCCCTCCTTCCGTCTGGGAAAAGGCACCGAAGCATTCGGGCTTTCACGACCAGACTGTGCAACAGTTTCTTCCCCCAAGCTATTAGAGTCCTCAATACCCAGAGCCTGGACTGATACCAACTTAATGCCCTCTACTGTGCCTATTGTTTATTATTAATTGTAATGCCTGCACTGTTTTGTGCACTTTATGCAGTCCTGGGTAGGTCTGTAGACCAGTGTAGTTTTTTTCTGTGTTGTTTTTACGTAGTTCAGTGTAGCTTTTGTACTGTTTCATGTGGCACGTTGTCTTGTTTTTACTGTGTACTGTACCAGCAGTTATGGTCGAAATGACAATAAAATCTGACTTGACTTGAGATGACGATATCATTTCTAGCTATGCTGACGGCGTCATTACTAATTCATGCCCTTCGTTGACTATGATGATAACGTTGTTTCCTCTGCACAGTCAGCTGATCAAAGTGATGATGTCAGAGCGTAACCTGATCATTCAATAAAATGCATTCCTAAGGATGCAAGTTTGAAGTTTCTCCTTTCTGTACAAAATTCAGCTGGTGATTTATAAAACTCATTGTGCGATCGCTGCAGTCAGCTGATCGCCCTTGAGCTAGATCAAGTTCAGTCCTGTGTTTTGCACATTATTGTTTTTAGTTTCTTTTTTTATCGGCGTGGATTGCCACAAATAATTGCTCACCAGATGCTACTGTCCTGTCGAAGTCATAACTGTATAGCATGTCTCGGAGGGCCTCTTTAATGACGGCCTGAAAAACGGAGAGTAGGGTTTAGCACAGAATAGCGTCTGCGGATTGTCAGATATCTTTGCCATATGACCCTAAGACCATAAGATTTAAGAACAGAATTAAGCAATTTGGCACATCGCGTCTGCTCCACCATTTCATCAAGGACAATCCATTTTCCCTCTCCTGCCTTATCCCCTTATCACTTTATGCCTTGAATAATCACTCTCTGCCTTAAATGCAGACAATTATTTTTCCTCCACGGGCGTTCGTAGCGACGAATTCCACAGATACGCCACCCTCTGGCTAAAGAAGTTCATACCCATTACTCTGCCGCGCCACCGGAAACATACTCTCCACAACCACCCCTCCGATGGCTTTCAACAGTTGATAGGTTTCGACGAGGTCACCACTCATATATTTTTTTTTGAATTGCAATGAGTACAAGCCCAGAACTATCAAACGCTCTTCATATGACAAGCTTTTCTATCCAGGAAACATTTAGGTGAACCGCATTTGAACCGTGTCCTTTGCCAGCGCACACTTCCTTATAAAAAGAGACAGAAATGGCTCACAATAATACAAGTGCGTCCCCACCAGTGCAATATTAATCCTCAACATTGCACCGTTGAATTTACATTCTAGACCTCCTGAAATAAATGCGACATCGCATTTGCTTTCCTCACCAGCGACTCAACATGCACATTAACTTTTAGGGAACGCTGAAAGCTCTCCCAGGCTCGGCCAGCGCCACTGAGTTTTTTTTTTTAGTTTTCCCTCTCTTAATAAAGTATTCTACCCTTTCACTTCTTCTACTAAAATGCATGACAATACACCTGCCGACACTATATTCCATCTGCCACTTCTTTGCCCATTTAAATCTGAATAACCTTTTGTCGCCTCCCGACCTCCTCAATACGACTTGCCCCTCCACCAGTCATCATCTTGCTCCCAGTCTCTGTTGTTTACCCTCCGAGGGCTCATCTTATGCTGTAACGACAGTCGCAGTGACGTGAAGAAGTCCTGCCCTTCAATCGCGCATCAGGGTCCTGGAAGATGGGGTTTGATTTTGTCCTGCAAGAACTTGTGGAGCGGCGGCCGTGGAATTCATTTACTCTGGCGTTCGGTGGATCCGTCCCATGTCGCCTGGTTTCAATGGCCAACTGGACGCATGCAGCATTGGGCAAGTCCCTAGTTTTTAGTATCAAGTTATCATACAGCATTTTATTAGAATCATGAACGGTTTATTATTTATTTGACACAGACTAATCAGTGCACTTTGTCACCACGTAAATGAAACTTGAAAGTGAATCCGATCAAAACAGAGCAGAATGCAGCCAAGTGGATATTTTCAATGCTCTTTGTATTCCATGATTTAACGTGGGATTGGGTAGGCAGAGAGATTCCCTCTTAAACCTGGTCTCTATCGCAGAGTTAACAAGTATAGTGAGAAAGACAACACTGCCGGTCTGTCTGTTCAGAGTGTGGATGGTCAGCTCTTGCAGAGAGAATTACAACCTGAACTCAATGACGTCTAAACCATTGCTCGGACTCCACTAGAAAAATAAAAAGCTGCATCCAGTTCCATGACAAAATACTCGCTGCCGTATTGCTGCGCCGGAGTGGTGGCAGAGTAGTTGGACCGGATCGTCAGAGGTCTGAGGGATTTCGGTTGCAACTTTAGATTGTCGAATGTCAGCTGGGACAGTCCGCCCAACGCGAAGCTTCTCGAAAATGCACAAAAGAATGAAATGAGATTGAATTTGCTTCATGGCCTCGTCTCAGGCCTCAGCGGGTGGAGGAGCAATTAGAGTATGCAATCATTTCTCAAGCATGGCCTCAGGAACGGTGCGTTGATGACTAAACGAGTTTGGTTAACAGGGCTTCGTATAAGAAGGGGAGCTGAGGGCAAACGTGACGTCTTGATTCGGCAACCAACCTCCTGTTCAACAACGAGTAGAGAGGCGCGGCGGGTTCAAAGGGAGAACAAACAGTGAGTGTGCTTGCGACTCTGGTGGTGAACAAGTAAATACAAAAACAACAGGAAAAAGGCAACAGAAGAATTCCAAAGATGAGAATACTTTCCCAGACTTTATTATCAAAGGCAGAGAGGGGGAATACGCCTTTCATTTTATTAAGCGAGAATCTCATGCTGTGCTTGAAAGCGCAATTTATTCTCTTTGGCAAAACGACATGTGCATCGTTTCTAAGTTAGTTACGAGCCAGGGTGTCCTGCAAACACAAACGCAATGCGGAATTCACAGCTTCAGAGTTACCCCCTCGCATCTGAAACAACCATTTAAACCATTGGTGCTCTAGCTGAGGCTCGAACTCACAACCTCGACATTTTGCCACAGTGTACTGCCAGATAAGGACCACCCCTGTACCCGAGATGATGAGCACGCAGACTTAGATATCAGGAGTGCCGTATGAGAATAGGAAAATTTCTGAGAATTCAGTGTCTTTGTCTCAAATAGAACCAAGAACTCAATCTGGATGCAGGTGGGAACGATAAAATGTGTAGCAGGCCCGACAGATGACTAAGCACCTACGTGCATTTGAAAACTGAATAAACCACAACTTGGTCGCCTGTGCAATGGGAGATTTTATTTCGTGAGAACAGGCACCTTCCCTTCACCCCAAGCGAATAGAAGCGATCCTGACAACGACCCTTTGTGGAACACTAACCAAGAAATGTTCCATTATTCCACTCTTGCTTCCTATCATTAAGCCATTTTTGTGTTGGCAGAGGGTTGGCGCGTGGCCAAGGTGTTGGCCTAATGATCTAAAGGTCGCTTGTTCGAGCCTCAGCTGAGGCAGCCTGTTCTGTCCTAGAGCAAGGCACTTAACCACACATTGCTCTGCGACGGCACTGGTGCCGAGCTGTATCGGTCCTTGCCCTTCCCTTGGACAACATCGGTGGCGTGGAGAGGGGAGACTTGCAGCGTGGGAAACTGTCAGCCTCCCATAAAACCCTGCCTGTGCCCTGGAAACTTTCCACGGCGCAAATCCATGTTCTCTCGAGACTACGGATGCCTATCCATCAGAACATCGTTCTGTAATACCGAGAGTGTTTCGTCGTTCAGCTCCCTCATGCGTGGCATCTTGTCAAAGGCCTTCTGAAAATCCAAGTAAACAACATCCACTGCTGATTTCGCGGCTTATTTCCTCTTGAGGAAACTCTGGCAAAATTCGATGGATTTTGTATGAACATTTGTATGACCAAGGGCCTTTTGTAATATATACCCAGAACATCTTTAATATAGGAGTCCTACATATGTTCAACCACAGAGGTCAGGCTATCTGTCGCTTATTATTGTTGCGATCGTTTGCTGAGACTGTTTATTTAAGAGCGCCTGAGTGAGGCGGGACTATGACGTCAGTCACAGGCTGAGACTGCTGACTGTGGGCTGAGAGAGAGAGAGAGAGAGAGAGAGAGAGAGAGAGAGAGAGAGAGAGAGAGACTATAGGAAAGCTATAGCTTCGCCTTGTCGCAGCTGAGGCTTGGGACTCTCCCATGCCCACCAAGGTGGGCTGATCCTCCACACAGTGCATAACGAAAAAGCCACTGTCACTTTGTATAATCAACAGGAGTGCATTTTGGAATATTCTATGGGATCACCTGTGTAACCCTTGCCTGGTTATGTTGTGTGGTAACCTCTCAATGACGACATTCCTGTGACAGGTCACTTTTTGGTGATAATTCATATGTGGATTTGGAACGACTCGATAGACAAGATCTTCGACGACAGTTATCCCGTTTTACTAGCGTGGGACCTATGGAATACTTCGTACTTACATTCTCTCTCCATTACAACGTGAATTACAAAACCTCTCCAATCATCATTTATTCTGTGGATTACTCAACCGTACTAATTTGCCATCTTAAGTCTTCAATAAATATTCCTAAGCTTGATAGTTACACACACACCTATAACACGGTTAACTTTTACTTATGTCGTTAAGTTACTGTATTATAAGTAGATACTAATAAAGATAGTGGGTTTAACATTAAAACCTGACTCTATATAACATTTCGTTCTTCTAATTTGTTTGACAAACGCTACAGTTCGTAACAAAATATTGAATTTTGACCACCTCCCTTCCCAACTGTTGACGTTTGCTATTTCTACTCACGTGGGCTAATTCAAAATCAAGTGATTATTGAAAGTTCACTGCTAATGCCTCCACAAACTGCCATCTCGATCTTTCTGAATACTATTGCCTCGTCAATCTGGTCCAGATATCTCTTTTGGGTAGCCTGCAACCTGATGGCGTGAACATCGATTTCTCAAACTTCCAGCAAATAGTGCCTCCCTCACCTTCATCATTTCCCATCTCCGTTTCCTCCACTCATGATATTATCTTGCCCACCCATCGCCTTGCTCCGGTGCCCTCCCCCACCGACATACTTTTCTTCTTTCTTCCTTACCCTTCTGTTTCTTTCACCAATCAAAACTAGAAATAAGAGGCTGGGAAGTTGGTAAGTATAAAAGACACAGAGCTGACGAAGAATCTAATAGGAGAGGAAAATGGATCACGGGAGAAAGGCAAGGAGAAGAAGCACAGGGGGAGTTTAGTGGCAGGGCAGGAGAAGGGCTACGGGCAGAGTAGAGAAATGGGGATGAAGAAATCGGGAAGTGAAAAGTATCAGAAGTCAGAACAGTCGACGTTCAATCGATTAGATTGGAGGTGATCGGGACCGATGCATTGCTCGTTCCACCTGACAGTGGGCTCATTATGGCAGAAGCTGAAACCATGAACTGATATCTCGGAGTGGGAGTTGGATAGGAATTGAAATTGTTTGCTAGAGGGTGTTTGTGAAACCGTTTATTAATTTCATTAACAGTTTGCAGATGGTTGAGGCTCTTCAGTATTTTCAAGGAACGTACAAACAACATATTTTATTTTACATTTCTATTGCAAGATCTATACCGAGACAATATCCCGAGTAAAACAGAGAAGCCCAATGACAGTATAACATTGGTCCATGGTGACGACGTCATGGAGCCATGGAATGGAAATCATCAACTCGAACGATGATGAAACCAAGAACTGAGCCTGAGAGAGTTTCGCAACGACTTTCACTGACTTCTCGAATCGTCATTTCTTTGTCTCTGAGCTTTTGCAATTTCGTGTCAAGCTATCCATACCTCATCGCAATTGGGATTTGACTTGAAGGGCATCATGTTTATTTTTACCCCAGCTGTTGGAAGACACGTCAGCCTTGTGTAGTATTGAATATTCAGTGGTGCTGGAGCGAGTATAAAGAATGACCGTGGAGATTCATTAGCTCAGAGTTTCTTCAGCGAGATCGCGGGCAGCTGGAAGACAGGCTGAATCTCACACAGCATGCTCGAAACATTTTACAGCGTGAGAAAGATATACTACATGATCATTGCCGTTATTGGTGTTCCAGGTAAGAACAAAAGTGAACTAATATTTGCTGTTCTGTGTGCGCGGTCTTTGGACTCGTTCGGTTACCGACAGCATTTTGATGCCGGTGTATCAGTGAGTGCGATGCAGACATTGTGACAAGCACTGTGTTCGATAAGAAGCTTCCTTGTTATTTAATCCGTGGCCTGTGTTGAAAATAAACCGGTAATTCAAACAGATGTGCAGTGTTAATCCATATCAAGAGAAAATTATTTAATTTCAAATTTAACAGAATTGCATTTTAAGAAATTCTTAGAAGTCTGAAGGGAATTTGGGAAGCGAAACCCGGCTGAAATTCAAGGCTCAGCTCTAGTCTAAAGTTCAAATCATGTCAAGTCAAGTCAAATCACTTTTATTGTCATTTCGACCATAACTGCTGGTACAGTGCATAGTAAAATTGAGACAACGATTTTCAAGACCATGACGTTAAATGACACAGTACAAAAACTAGACTAAACTATGTAAAAAAAAACAATAGACAATAGGTGCAGAAGTAGACCATTCGGCCGTTCGAGCCTGCACCGCCATTTTGAGATCATGGCTGATCAATTACTAACAATACCCGGTTCCTGCCTTGTCCCCATATCCCTTGATTCCCCTATACATAAGATACCTATCTAGCTCCTTCTTGAAAGCATCCAGAGAATTGGCCTCCACTACCTTCCGAGGCAGTGCATTCCAGACCCCCACAACTCTCTGGGAGAAGTTTTTCCTTATCTCTGTCCTAAATGACCTACCCCTTATTCTCAAACCATGCCCTCTGGTACTGGACTCTCCCAGCACCTGTAACATATTTCCTGCCTCTATCTTGTCCAATCCCTTAATAATCTTATATGTTTCAACCAGATCCCCTCTCAATCTCCTTAATTCCAGCGTGTACAAACCCAGTCTCTCTAACCTCTCTGCGTAAGACAGTCCAGACATCCCAGGAATTAACCTCGTGAATCTACGCTGCACCTCCTCTACAGCCAGGATGTCCTTCCTTAACCCTGGAGACCAAAACTGTACACAATACCCCAGGTGTGGTCTCACCAGGGCTCTGTACAAATGCAAGAGGATTTTCTTGCTCTTGTACTCAATTCCCTTTGTAATAAAGGCCAACATTCTATTAGCCTTCTTCACTGCCTGCAGCACTTGCTCATTCACCTTCTGTAACTGATGAACGAGGACTCCGAGATCTCTTTGTATTTCTCCCTTACCCAACTCTACACCGCTCAGATAATAATCTGCCTTCCTGATCTTACTCCCAAAGTGGATAACCTCACACTTATTCACATTAAACGCCATCTGCCAAGTGTCTGCCCACTCACCCAGCCTATCCAAGTCACCCTGAATTCTCCGAACATCCTCAACACATGTCTAAGGTTCTAAGAGTAAACCTAGCAATTATCGGCCTGTACGTTTGACGTCAGTGGTGGGGAAATTAATGGAAAGTATTCTAAGTGATTGTATATATAATTATCTGGATAGACAGGATCTGATTAGGAACAGTCAACATGGATTTCTGCGTGGAAGGTCATGTTTGACAAATCTTATGGAATTTTTGAAGAGGTTTCTAGGAAAGTTGACGAGGGTATAGCAGTGGATGTTTTCTATATGGACTTTAGTAAGGCCTTTGACAAGGCACCACAAGGAAGGTTAGTAAGGAAGGTTCCATCGTTAGGTATGAATATTGAAGTTGTAAAATGGATTCAACAGTGACTGGTTGGGAGATGCCAGAGAGTAGTGGTGGATAACTGTTTGTCACGTTGGAGGACGGTGACTACTGATGTGCCTCAGGGATCTGTACTGGGTCCAATGCTGTTTGTCATATACGTTAATGATCTGGATGACGGGGTGGTAATTTGGATTAGTACGTATGCAGATGATACTAAGATAGATGGCGTTGTGGATAATGAAGTAGGTTTTCAAAGCATGCAGAGAGATTTAGGCCAGTTAGAAGAGTGGGCTGAAATATGGCAGATGGGGTTTGATGCTGATAACTGCAAGGTGCTACATTTTGGTAGGACTAATCAAAGTAGGACATACATGGTAAATGGATGGGCGTTGAAGAATGCAGCAGAACAGAGTGATCTAAGAATAATGGTGCATTTCTCACTGAATGTGGAATCTCATGTGGATAGGGTGGTGAAGAAAGCTTTTGATATGCTGGCCTTTATAAAGCAGAGCATTGAGTATAGGAGTTGGGATGTAATGTTAAAATGGTACCAGGCTTTGGTAAGGCCAAATTTGGAGCATTATGTACAGTTTTAGTCACCGAATTATAGGAAGGATGTCAGCAAAATAGAGAGAGTACAGAGAAGATTTACTAGAATGTTACCTGGGTTTCAGCACCTAAGTTACAGAGAAAGATTAAAGAAGCTAGGTCTTTATTCTTTGGTGCGTAGAACGTTGAGGGGGTCTTGATAGAGTTATTTAAAATTATGAGCGGGATAGATAGAGTTGACGTGCATAGGCTTTTCCCATTGAGAGTAGGGGAAATTCATTCAAGAGGACATGTGCTGAGAGTTAGGAGGCAAAAGTTTAGGGGTAACACGAGGGGCAACTTCTTTACTCAGTGTGGTAGCTGTGTGGAACGAGCTTCCAGCAGAAGTGATAGAGGCAGGTTCGATATTGTCATTTAAGTTAAAATTGGATAGGTATATGGACAGGAAAGGAATAGAGGGTCATGGGCTGAGTACAGGTCGGTGGGACTAGGTGAGCGTAAACGTTCGTCAGGGACTAGAAGGGCCGAGCTGACATGTTTCCGTGCTGTAATTGTTATATGTTTATATGGAAATATAACACAATATTCTATATTCTTTTGATTATTCGCAACGAAGTGCTTATGTATTGCATGGTCTGAACTGAATGGTGTAAAATAAGACGCTTAAACTGTGACTAGATAGTCGTTGCAGTGATAAATTAATGGGTCGTGGGTGCTGGTATTCATCTTATCAGTTGGCACTGATTGGCAGATCAACATCAATATTGAAGTATGTGGTAATTATTGTCCATGGGTGAATAGTGTAAGGACTTTCACAGTGTAACGGGGTTCTCGTGAGTGCTGATTCAGAATCAGATTCAGATTTCTGTTTCTTATCAACGGTATGTGACGTTATTTTTTTAACTTAGCAGCAGCAGTTCAGTGCAATACATGACGTAACAAAGAAAAAGATTAATAATTATAAATAAAATGAAAAATAATAATTATAAAATAGTAAATCAGTTACGTATATTGACTAGATTTTAAAAAGTGCAAGAACAGAAATACTGTATATTAAAAAGAAAAGTGAGGTAGCGTCCAGAGATTAAATATCCATTTAGGAATCGGAAGGCAGAAGGGAAGAAGCTGTTCCTGAATCGATGAGCGAGCGCCCTCAGGCTTCTGTACCTCCTACCTGACGGTAATACTGAGGAAAGGGTATGCCCTGTCTGCTGTTGGTCCTGAATAATGGACGCTGCCTTGCTGAGACGGACAAGGCAATGGAATTCCAAGCATCAGTGAAGGCGGTGATGCGGATTGATAACGTCGTGTTTAATACTTGACTTCACTGACGTGTATAGTTACATTGCTCGGGAGAAGGTTCTTGGGAAGCCGAAAGGTCTGAAGCTGAATAGGTCACCTGGACCAGATGATGTCCGTCTGAGAGTTCTGAAAGAGCTGGCTGAAGAGATTGTGGAGATTTAGTAATGATTTTTCAAGAAACAATGGATTCTGGAATGGTACCGAAAGACTGAAAAATTGGAGATATCACTCCACTCTTCAAGGAGATAGAGAGGGAGAAGAACCGAAATTATAGACCAGTTAGTCTGACCTCTCTGGTTAGGAAGATATTGGAGTCAGATGTTGAGGATGTGTTTTCAGTATCTTTGCGGTTCATGACAATATTGGCCATTTTCAGCATGTTTTCCTGAAGGGAAATTCTTGTCTGACAAGTATGCTGAAATCCTTTGAATTGATTGAAGAAATAACAAGGGAGATAGAGAACGGAGAATCGGTTGATGATGCGCACCTGGCGTTTCAGAAGTTCACATGAGGCTGCCTATCAAGTTATAAGCGCAAAATATTACAGGAAAGACTCTTGAATGAATAAAGCAGTGGCTGATTGGCAGGAGGCAAAATTAGTAATAAAGTAATAAAATAGAGTAATAAAAGGAACCTTTTCCGGTTTGCTGCCAGTGCCCAGTGGTGTTCCACAGGGATCTGTGTTGGGACTGATGCTTTTTATGTTGTATTACAATGACTTGGATGACAGAATTGACGGCTTTATTGCAAAGTATGCGGATGATACCAAGGTACTTGGAGGAACAGGTAGTTTTGAGGAAATAGATAGACTACGAGAGGACTTCGACAGATTACAGGAAAGGGCAAAAAAGAGGCAGATGGAATACAGTGTAGGGAAGTGTATAGTCATGCACTTTGGCAAAAAGAAATAAAAGGGTAGAATATTTTCTAAATAGAGAGAAAATTTAAAAAAACAGAAACAACGATGCACAAAGGGAATGGGAGTCCTTGTGCAGGATTCTCTGGTGGGTAAATTGCAGGGTGAGTTGGCGGTGAGGGAGACAAAGGCGATTTTAGCATTCATTTCAACAGAAATAGAATATGAAAGTACGAACTTAATTTTGAGGCTTTATGAAGCACCGGTGAGGACTCACTTAGAATATTGTAAGCAGTTTTGGGCTACTTATATTAGAAAGGATGGGCTGACACAGCAGTGAATTTAAAGGTGGTTTACGACAATGATTCCAGGATTGAATGTCTCGTAATATAAAGAGGTTTTGAGGGGTGATATAATTGCAAACTATCTAATGTCTCGATGGATTGGATGTGGAGAGGATGTGTCCTATGGTGGGAGAGACTAGCTCCATAGGAGGCAGTTAATAGAGGGGCGTCCTTTTGAAATTAAAATGAGTTTAGCCGGAGAGTGGCACATCTGTGGAATTCGTTGCTACAGGCAGCTGTGAAGTCAAAATCCTTATGTTTATTAAAACAGAGGTTGATAGATTCTTGACTGGTCAGGACATGAAGGGATACAGGGAGAAAGCAGGAGATTGGGGCCACGAGGAAAATTGGATCAGTCATGAGGAAATGGCGGAGCAGACTCTATGGGCCAAATAATCTAATTCTGCTCCGACGTCTTATGGTATTATGTTTCATACTCATCTCTCGGTTGTATTGTATCTTGCCGATCTGTTTCATATTCCACCAGCTCTACTGCCCTCACTTATCCTGTCCATAGACAAAGGAGCGACAATGGATGGTGCTTGCTTGGATTTTCAGATGGTCCGTAACAAGGACTTGTACCTGAGGCCGCATAGCAAGATCACAGCTCGCGGTATTACACGAAAGGTACTAGTATCGATCGAAGATTGGTTTACTGGCAGGAGGCAAGGAGTCAGAACAATGTGAGCCTGTGCTGTTTGCTGCCAGTAAATAGTGGTGTTCCGCTGTAGTAGGTATTGAAATCAACGATTTGTGTGAAGGACTTGATAACTTGGTGAGCAACTTTACCACTGATATGAAGGTAGGTTAGAGCAAAACAGGTGTCTGCAGAAGGACTGGGACGGACAGGAAGAACAGGCGATGCAATGGCAAATGAAATGCAGGTGGAAGACTGAGTGGAGATTTGATAGATGTATACCAAATGACGAGACGAAGAGAGATTGTAAATGCAATCGGGCTTTCTCTATAGATGTTGGGCGAGAATACCACTGCAGATCATGGGCGAAGGGTGAAATGTGAAATATTTAAGGGAAACATGGGGGTAAATTTCTTCACCCAGAGGGTGGTGAGAGTGTTGACAGTGCTGCCAACGCAAACGGTAATTGCGATTCCGATGTCAGCATTTAAGAGATGATTGGATAAGTACAAGAATCAGAGGGATGTGGATGATCATGGTCCGGGTGCACGTCGATGGGAGCAGGCAGTGCAAATAATTCCTCACGGCCTGACGGACTGAGGACCCTGTTTCTGTGCAGTGGTTCCCTATGGCTGTCTGACTGTATGTCTGCGTTAGAGCGTTAGTGTCTCACAGTACTGACCAATCTAGAAAGTCATTGATACTGTTCGATCCCTCTGTCTTTGCACACATTGAAGCATGGAGACTGAGTTAATGGATGGTTACAGCATGAGAAGACTGAAGCGCAGATGTGAGATGATAACGAGGGTGTCACACGACAGAAATATACGTTCACCCCTTCAGTAACGCGGTAAAGACAGTAGTTCCGGGCTGGAGGTGGGTGTGACAGTTGTCCCGGAACAGTTAACAAATCTGTTGCTTCATCGGTGGTAATGGGGATCATTCGCCCCGATACTATACAACAAAGGATCCATTTAATCCGAATCCTATCCTTGGTCAGAGATTGAAAGTGAGAATTCTTGGCAGTCGTTGGAGGCTTGGAGTTGTGGAGACGTCATATTTTAATTGTGTTGAATATTAACTCGTGGACAATACGTTACTTTCTGCGTCTCTTTGTCTTGGAGTCGAAAGGCTTCATTAAAAGTTGTATGACTGCAATTACAGATGTTTGTTAACTATTGAACATATAACAGGAAGCCATTTTCTGCAATATTTTGAAAATATGATTGCATTGCCAATTTGAAATACAGCACGAGGTTTGGGCATAAGTGAGTTCAATTGAAAGAGAGAGAGAAAGATTACGGCCATGAATGGCTTTATGTGAGGTGTGTGTTTCTTTAGTTTGTGTTGGGGAGAATGATTGAATTGATCTTCTTTTTCACCATACACATGACAAAAAAATTGTGTCACCTTGCTAGATGTAATTTCTAAGAACTGATGCGAAATTCGGAGGCTGCGTATCTTTCCGAAATTCTATGAAGTGTTAGCGTATCTGAGCCTCAGCTCCCCACATCTCACTCTCCCAGGTTCTTCAGAACACGGGCTGAGGCCTTTTGCTTTGGAAGTTGTTTATTCTCTATTCTCCACTTGCCGGCTATGGTTTTGAAGGAAGGGAAGTACGAGCACGGATGTTTGCTTTGCTGTCAAAGCGTTTTAAGTCTGTGTCGTTTTGTATGATTCATTTATCATTGATTTCAGAGGGAGATACGGACTCTACACCGGCCATGTGGATTCCGGGTTAAAGGGATCGAAATTTGCATCTACACCCGATACGATGGAACTACAATTAAGAGGTAAATTGGCATTAGGATAAAATGGTGTGTACTTGAACTGCGAATTTGGAATTTACATTTTGGAAGGCAGGTTCTTGTAAGGAGCAGCAAAAGCTGCTGCTCAACACTTTGGAACACTGGTTTGAAGTTGTAGGTTTCCATTGCAAAAGATGGTTTTGATGTCATTGTAGCATCTGCCCTGTAATATGTAAATGGAAGGTCGGCTTAGATACCGTGGCGGTGCAGTCAATAGCTCAGAGATTTGCTTACATCCTTAGCCCTAATTCCACAAATTACCCAGCTGCAGCTCGGTGGTCAGATTAAATCGGATATTTCCCTCTGTAACTGCAGAGCCCAAATATAGTTAAAATATAATTTTAACCCTCCGTGCGGAACATGGATGCCCGCTGTCTTCCAAGCAGAATTCACTCTGTCTGCTACATCATCTGCCTTCTGTTAGTAAGCCGATTCTGAATCAACGCAGCCAGGTTTCCCTGGACCCGTTGCCTCCTCACTTTCTGAATGAGTCTATTACGGAGAACTGATCAAACGCCTGACCGAGATTAATGCACCCACATCGACTGATCTGATTCTTCTGCTTGTTTTATTTTCCAAAGAGTTCAATCTGGTTCATAAAGGACAACATGCCACTCAAAAAGCCGTGTTGACTCTCAGTAGTCTGGCTACATTTCTCCAACTATTCAGAAATTCCCTCTACAATAATCTTCTCCAATAGTTTATCCACTACTGATATAAGTCTCACTGGTCTATAATTCGAAGGAGTATCCCTATTCGTCAACAAAGGTAATAGGATAACATCTGCCACCCTCACCTCAATCTTCCCCTCCAAAAGCGCAGCAATATCTTCGCTCTCTTTCCAAAATTACCTGGACTATATCCCTTCTGGCACTGGAGAATCATCTATCATAATGCTTTTCAATTTCCAGCACATCCTCTTTCTTAGCGTCGGCAAGTTCGAGCATATCTGCCTGATGAATATGAATGTGTTCATATTCATCAATGTATTCAGTAAGGAGCTTCGCTGCCTTCTTGGACTTCAGACACATATTTTCCTCTTTTCCTTCTGACCTGCACAGACTCTCTCTAGTCATTCTCCTGTTCTTCACACTGCAACTCGCCAAAGACTTCTCAAGTCCCCTTCTATCTCCTCTCAGTCCATTTTAACATTCTCTCCTGTCTGCACTGTGATTCACCATAACCCTACCCGATCCCTTCTTCCAAAATTTTCTTTCTTTCTTCCTCTTGAATCGTTCAAATTTTCTTGTCACCCAGGGTTACGATACGGTATCATCCTTTCCCTGCGTCACTGAGATAAGCCTGTACTGAACCCCATGTCAATCTCCACATATCTGTTGCGTATTTCCCTGAGTACATCATTTCCCAATGTACGTTCCCAAGTTCCTGCCAGGTAGCGCCATAATTCGCAGACCCCAAAATTCCATGCTCCCTGGTCCTAACGCTGTGCAAGGTAAATATAGGGGAGTTCTGCCGTATTGCTCTGACATGCAGACCCGCGGAGAGATTTGTCACCTGACCCGGTTCCTTTTCTAATAATAGATCCGGTATGGACTGCTCGCTAGTCCGTCTTTATTCTTATAGTGACATGAATCTTTCCTGAACACAACTGAGAAATTATGCCATACCTAAATCTTTAAACCTGGGGAGGTGCCAAAAAATATTAGGGAAGTTTTAATTACCCGTGCCAGTAACATGGTCGATGTACATGTTCCGCTCCCGATCGGCTCCTCACTGTTTCCGTTGTGTGTGTTTGTGCGTTTTCTTTTGTTAATCTGGTGGGCGGCTATACAAAATATTCCAGATGGCCCTTCATGTTTCAGTGTTAGTCTTACAGTGTATTAACAAACGAACGCTCCACGTTGTCCTCCCTTTCTGCAGTTGCGATATCATCCCTGGTTTCCCATTGCACTCCCTTTACACTCTGTTACCCGACCCTGTCCATTTTTCAACATTTAAAACCCGGAAAGTCCTGAAGCTATTCCTGCCCTCGTGACAGTCGAGTGTCTCTGATAGTTTGGAACATACTTCAAACAACGTAACAATCACGCCAGCAGCATTGAATGTTTGTATCGCTGCCTAACTGAACTGTATATAGTGAGAAATCTTACGCCAATTCTGCAATTTCCAGATGGTCAGGCATATGATTGTTTGAATTAATGACAAATTTGCCAAACCTGTTCATTGTAAAACGGTTTTATTTGAAAACTCCGCTGAATTGTCATTAGACACGGGCGTTATCTACACAGATGGCCATTTAATGTAAACACATACTTCATTCCATTCCTCAGCTCTTCTCTGAATTTCCTCTGTGTCAGTGTATAGATACAAGTGTTGGTGCACACACTGAGCATTTGCAGCATGAACCCAAATTGCTGTAGGATGTATACCGGGGAACTCAAATATCTGTCCTCGTAAAAATAGTTTTGCACTTGCCATTTCAGGGAATGGGCTACATTGGGCAACCAAAATAATATGAAATTAGCTGATATAGAAAACAACAAAATCATCGATTTTCTGCGTTTTTCCACCTCGGCATCTTTCTGATTGTCGCTGCTGTGCCGAAGCTTTCTGCGGACTCTATTTGCCACAACGATATGCCTTACGGTTACCCGTTAAATACCAGGATTAATCCGATTGGTAGCAATGGTGTTAAAATACTGTCCAGTAATTGGTATCCTCTCCACACGGGTGAAGTAGCGTATTCATATGTGGCGGTGCACCGCCATGGCATGTTCTCAATGATGACGTAAGGTTCAATGGCAAAGTAACCGGGGATACATCTCCCACAGCTCACTATAACCACGGTCACGATAACCACCGTTGCTGTTCTCTCGGTGCAGTATCGCTCCCGCAGCTTTCGGTAGCATATTGCGATGAAGCGATCGAAGGTAAAACTGACAGTAAACCAAACAAAACAGTCCGTCGTTACAGTCCGAAATACAATCGTCAGAGCGCATACAGGTGTGATGAGCAGGGATTTGGAATAAATGTAGATATTGTTGGTCTGTTCCACTAAAGCAGCAACGATAACCACCATCAGATCCGCCGTTGCCATTCCAACCAGGTAACGGGTGATGCATTTGGCGAGTCCGCATTTTGCACGAGAAAGGATCACAATCGCCGTTAAATTAACTGCAAGAAATTTGGAAACAAAATAGAAATATGGTCAGCTCCCTGAATGCCCCCATTCTACCGATGCTATGCAGGGTATGGTCTGTGGAAGTGGAAAGCGGAAATCCAGTGTGTGCGGTCCCCGTCGCTGCACTCCGGCTGGAGGACAATGACGGATGTGAGTGTCAGTGGATTGGCGACATCCCACAGTTTAGAGCGAGGCATCCGAGTTCCACGACTCACGGACCGGTGAGCAGTCGATCACTCCTGTAAACAACACCATTTCCATCATTAGAGGTGAAATAGTTGAAGGGATTGTTTGTAGCGGTGACAAAGTGGAGTCATGGAGATATAAATCACGAGTTCACATTTACTGACTTACAGAAGAACAGACCTACGTGTCGAAAGTAGACTGGACCGTCATTTAAATAAGCTGCCACGTTGTTATAAGGTCGGAGTGTCTGATTTGATAGAGACTCGGATCTAGAAAAGTAGAGACCAGCATCACTTCAGAAAGCCTTGCGAGGTGAAATTATGAAACAACGACAATATCAACACTAAATTAATTTACAAAAGAAGAAAACACTGCGATCAAAGTATGGAAATTGAAAATAAAACAATCAGATTCCTGAATCCTCCATTCTGGAAACACGTCTCAGCCGACGGTAGCATCTGTGCTTAGTAACAGTGCGGATACCGCAGCAGAGTAACGACGGCACCATACATAAAGTAACCAGCTCCGGCATCTTACCGGGGACACCAACCGCTACAAGTGTGGGATAGAAAATGGCCGCGATGTAGTAAATCGCCGGATATCCCATATTCCGTCAGAAGCAGCGTTCAGTTGTGCGGAACGTTTCAGCTGCTCAGATGGACTGGTGATCGGTTTAGCAGACTTTTATTGAGGTGAGAGCAATTCCACTGAGACAATTAGCGTGGCTGTCACGTCAGGGACATTACTGACAACCAACTGCACAAACAATTATCTTAAGCTATTTATACTCACTCTGACCCGGCTCGTGAATTTGTCTCCTCAAAGGAGTCTATTAATTTTAAGCAAAATGTGCTTTTTTCCCTGTTATTTTCCATGGTACCTGGCTTCAGCTATTTAAGTAGCATATTTTATATCACTGTTGCTTTAAAACAGACATTCATCTTGAAGTCAGTTCATTTTGTAATATTTCACCGTGCACGTTCGCTTCTGAAACTGAGGGAAGGAGTTTGTTCTGGCAGGTGAAATGGCGAAAACTTCTTTATTAAAGGGGAACATTCGTTCATCTATTCGTTCGTTCATTCCAGTTATTCCAGCCGGTTTGAGTGATGGAAATCACAGTGACAGCTGACATGTATTACAATAAAATACACTGTACATATTCCTACAAACAGTTTAAAAGATCCACAGCGATATTCCAGACCTTTGATCAAAAAGGGAGCGTGTCTTCAGGAAATAAGCGAGGGCTGTCGACAGTTTGAAGAACAGGTTTTCCAGTGAACACATTCAAATTCACCCTTCCAAAGTGAATCTCTCCGTAATGATCCGGTGTTATGGCCCGGTCCAGAGCCCGTATTCCGGGTCTTGATCAGGTCCGCGGACTCCGGGTTTTGTAGCCGTCCATCCTTTCACCCTTGAGCCAATAAGTCACACCTGTGGATCATTGTGGCTTGTAAGGACTCAAGGAGGTGCAGCTGATGCCCATCGGCTAGTAGGTGTATATAAGGGGCTCTGGGACTGAGCCTAGTCGGGTGGTCGTCCTGTCTGTCTTGTTCCCCTGTTTCCCTTGTACGCGCTGGTCCCGCTGTTCTGTCCGGTTCGCCTTGCTCGCGTTCCATTCCTAGAGATAGGGCATTACATCAGACGCACCCGGATATAATATTACAGGATTAAACAGAAAAAGCAATTTACTTAATAGTCAACCAATAAAACACAAGAGACAAATCTGCAGGTATGTGTGTGTCATTCCAAACACACATAATAGACAGAATTCAGTACTTGAGAAACAACAAAAATATGCTGACTTGAAAAATAAAATTGAAAGACTATGGTATATGAAAAGGCTGTAATATGTCCCAATTGTAATATCCACTGGTGGTTTCATCCCAGAGTCACTGAACAACAATAATTACACCTACGCAGCAATATTTCTGTAAATCTCCAGAAAGCTACAATAATAAACATCACTAGAATAGTAGGAAAGTTCCCAGCAATTGAAAAACAAGTTTTACCAGTCTTAGCTGTGAGACAAAAAAGAAAAATTATTAACATACATGTGTTTGTACTGGAGTAAATGCAGAGTAGATTCAACATGCATCTTACTGAGATGGAAATTTGGAGAACTGCCAAACTTGGAAGTTACAATTCGGGTCTGTGTTACAGGTGGATGTTGTCTGCTCATAGCGTGTTGACGGATCCGATGTTGGGTGCAAACAGCTAAATCTCATTGCGGTGCTGCCCACTCACTGCGAGCTCGGACCAGTCCCGATCTGACCGTCGGGGTGCTCACTGTGAATTCCGTCCGCTCTCCTTGTGACGGCCATATTTCCAGCAGCTGCTCCGTTTCCTCTCCGTCTGCGAGAAGCACCGGCTTTGTCCGTCACTTGCACGGTGAGTATTTACACTGTGGGGCGGGATTTATTATTCAACGTGGTTCTTCGATGACGACAGCGGGGCTATGGTCAAAAATAAAAATAAGATGCAGGATGAATTTAATCATTGGTCAGAGGTGAAGGTCGCAGGGTGCGGGCGCCGAGGTGTCTGTTCTCATGATGTGTCTCCGTCGGGCTGCAAACCAGTTTTATTCTCCCCGCTGCCACGTTCTCCAATGACCGCCGGTTTTTCACTGTCACGGTGGGAAAAAGCACCCAACCACCACTGAGAAGAATTTAGATATTTTATTTATTAATTAGTTAACATGACCGGATATTTCGCTGCGCTGGGGAGCTGCTCTCTGCATTTAGACTGAGTTACCCCATAAATAAACGTGTTTGTGCAGCAACTTAATACCATCAGCATGTATCCGGAGTGTTCAACATTTTCCAAGTCTTGGAGGGAGTCCGAGCAAAAACGGACGTGGGGGAGGCAATAACGGGAGAATGAGAGCACAGTGGACAGTGGAGTGGAGACACACAGGGAAGAGAGAGATCGGTAGAGAAACTGAGATAAAAACGAGAGACAGACGGAAGATCAGCGAGGGAAGGGAAGGCGAACGAACTGGAGACGTGAGGGAATATAAATTTCAAGTGAGCAGACACTTTGGTTAGAAAGACTATGGCGGAGAAAGGTTGGTTGGAATGAGACTGGGAGTGGCCGAAAGAGTTATAGAGTGAGAGAGGGGGCAGAGGAAAGACAGACTGGGAGAAAAGAGAGACTAGCGGAAGAGAGTCTTGCAGAGATGGGGAGAGTCACGGGGAGCCAAAGAGAGAAGCGTAGCAAGAAAGAGACAGACTGGGCGAAAGACGGGAGAAAGGGTGAGGTTGAGAAGCAGCGAGTGACAAGTACGGGGCATGAGATAGGAGGGGGATACGGGAAAAAGGAAAGTGACGAGGAGAGAGAAACAAGGCGACGGAAAGTTGGAGAGAGAAGGAATGGACTGAGAGAGACCGCAGGACAGAAAGCCTTGGGGGAGAGGAGAGTGAGAGAGATTGAGAGATGCGGGGTGAGAGAGAGAGACTAGGCGGGAAACGAAAGTCTGAAGTGGCAGAAAGACTGAGGAGGCAATTAGACTGGTAGGAGAGAGAGAGAGAGAGAGAGAGAGAGAGAGAGAGAGAGAGAGAGAGAGAGAGAGAGAGTGCGGATGAAAGTGTCGGGTGAGAGCCCATGCGAGGAGAGAGACTAGAGTCAAGCAAGAGACGGGGAGGACAAGGTAAACATGAGGAAGACAGACTGGACAGAGAAAACTGGGGGAATCGAGAGGGAATGGGTGAGAAATAGAACAGCAGGGAGATAGTCCGGAGGAGAGAGACACGGGGTGGGGGTGGGTAGGATGGGAGACTGGGAGAGAGGGTCCCGTGTTGGGGAGAGATAGCGGGATTCGAAAGCGACAGTGATTGGAGAGACAGAGACTGTGGGAGACGGGAGTGATAATGGGGGATAAGGGGAGACTGGAGAATGTGCAGAGACGAGGGAGAGAGACTTCTGGCAGAGAGATTGAGCGGGATAGTCTTGGAGAAATAGACTAGACAAGAGAGACTGATTGGAGAAAGGTTGGAGAGAGAGCCTGGGAGATAGACTGGAAGAAGAGAGACTGGGGAGGGACATAAACAGGGGTAAAGAGAGACTGGGGAGGACCTCCTCACTCTTCCTACCCACGTCATTGGCCCCTACAAGAAACACGACATCCGGCTGCTGACCCACCTTCTTGAGAATACTGAGAACTGGATCCGATAAATCGCGGACCCTGGCACCAGGGAGGCAACAGAACATCCGGTCTGTTTCTCGATCTCTTCCACAGAACCTCCTATATGTACCCCTAACTATCGAATCCGCTGTCACTACTGCTCTCCTCTTTTCAGTCCTTCTCTTCTGAGCTGAGGGTCCAGTCTCGCTGCCAGAGACGCAACCACTGCAACTTGTCCCTGGTAGGACGTCCCCACCAACCGTATCCTAAACGGTATATTTATTGTTGATGAGAACGGCCACAGGGGTGCTCTCCTCTTCTTGTCTATTCCCCTTCCCTCTCCTGACAGTCACCCATCTAACTGCCTCCTGATCCTTCGGGGTGACTATCTCCCTGTAACTCCTGTTTATTTCTGCCCATGCCTCCCGAATGATCCGAATTTCATCCAGATCCAGCTCCAGTTCCCTAACATGGTTTCTCAGGAGCTGCAGCTGAATGCACCTTTTACAGGTGTAGTCATCAGGGACAATTGTGCTCGCCATGACTTCCCACAGACTGCAAACGGAGCACTCAACTACCGTAACTGCTGCCTCAATTACCTACTCCTATGGCGTTTACATTAATTAAAGGAACTTACCCGGCCTTACCTGGCTGGGAGCAAGTTCGTCCTCAGCCTCTGCTCGCCGAAGCCTCACGCGCCAAACCTTCCTACTCTGTCTCCCACTCCGTTAATCTGCTCGTTTTTTAAATCTCCCACTGCTTCACGGGCCGACTTTCACGCGCTTGCGCAGTCGTGCCCCGTTCAACTGCCGAAGAGATGACTGACCCTTCTCAATCTGCTCGCTTTTTAAATCTCCCGCTGGCTCACAGTGGGCGGTTCAATCCCACCCAATCTGGCGGGCGCTGTACAGAATACTCCAAATGGGGAGATCGCGCCCTGCATGTTTCCGTGTTCGTCTCACAGTCAATTAACAAAGGAACGCTCCACATTGTCCTCCCTTTTTGCAGCTGCGAAACTACCCATGGTTTCCCATCGCACACCCTTTGCACTCTGTTACCCGACCCTGTCCATTTTGAAACATGTAAACCCGGAAAGTCCTGAAGCCATCCCTGCCCTTGTGACAGTCGAGCGTCTGTGATAGTTTTGAACATACTTCAACCAGTGTAACACTCACGCCAGCAGCATTGAACGTTTGGATCGCAACCTACCTGAACTATATGAACTCAGCAATCTTCCGCCAATTCTGCAATTTCCGGATGATCAGGCATATACGAGAAAATCTGCAGATGCTGCCCTCCCCCTTTCATTCTCCCTAGGCCTTCTGTCCCATGATCCTCCCCCATCTCCATCTCTGTATCCCTTTTGCCAACCAACTTTCCAGCTCTTAGCCTCATATCTCCCCCTCCTGTCCTCTCCTATCATTTCGGATTTCCCTCTCCCCCTCCCACATCAAATATCTACTCACTCTTCTTTCAGTTGGTCCTGCCGAAGGGTCTCGGTCTGAAACCTCGACTGTACTTCTTCCTATAGATGCTGCCTGACCTGCTGCGTTCCCTCAACATTTTGTGTGTGTTGCTTGATCAGACATAAAATTGTTTGAATCTATGACATATTTGCCAAGCCTGTTTATTGTAAAACGGCTTTATTTGAAAGCTCCGCGGTATTGTCATTAGACGTGAGTGTTATCTACAGAGATGGCCATTTAATGTAAACACATACTTCAATCCATTTCTCAGCTCTTCTCTGAATTTCCTCTGTGTCAGTGTATAGATACAAGTATTGGTGCACATACTGAGTACTTGAAACATGAATCCAAATTGCTGTAGGATGTATACCGGGGAACTCAAATATCTGTTCTCGTAAAAATAGTTTTGCACTTGCCATTTCAGGGTATGGGCTAAATAGGGCATCCAAAATAATATAAAATTAGCTGATATAGAGAACAGCAAAATCATCGATTTTCTGCGTTTTTCCAACTCGGCATCTTTCTGATTGTCGCTGCTGTGTCGAAGCTTTCTGCGGACTCTATTTGCCGCAACGATATACCTTACGGTTAACCCGTTAAACAGCAGGATTAAGCCGATTGGTAGCAATGGTGTTAAAATAGTGACCAGCAATGAGTATCCTCTCCACTCGGGTGAAGTAACGTATTCATATGTGGTGGTGCATCGCCACGGCGTATTGTCAATGATGACGTAAGGTTCAAGGGCAAAGTAAAACGGGACACTTCTCCCGCAGCTCACTATAACCACGGTCACGATAACCACCGTTGCTGTTCTCTCAGTGCAGTATCGCTCCCGCAGCTTTCTGCAACATATTGCGATGAAGCGATCGAAGGTAAAACTGACCGTGAACCAAACAGAACAGTCCCTGGTTACGACCCGAAATACAAGTGTCAGAGCGCATACAGGAGTGATGAGCAGGGATCTGGAATAAATGTGGATATTGTTGGTCTGTTCCACTAAAGCAAACACGATAACCACCATCAGATCCGCTGTTGCCATTCCAACCAGGTAACGGGTGATGCATTTGGAGAGTCCACATTTTCCCCGAGATAGGATCACAATTGCCGTTAAATTCACTACAAGAAAATGGGAAAGAATAGAAATATAATTAGAACAAATGTAGATATTGTTGGTCTGTTCCACTGTAGCAATAACGATAACCACCATCAGATCCGCTGTTTCCACTCGTAAGGTAAATCCAAGAAATTTAAAAACAAAATAGAAATATGGTCAACTCCCTGAATGCCCCCATTCTATCGATGCTATGCAGGGTATGGTCTGTTTGGAAGTGGAAAGCGGGAATCCAGTGTGTGCGGTCTCGGTTGCTGCACTCCGGCTGGAGGACAATGACGAATGTGATTGTCTGCGGATTGGCGACATTCCCACAGTTTAGAGCAAGGCATCCGAGTTTCACGACTCACGTACGGGAGAACAGTCGATCGCCACAATAAACAACACAATTTCCTTTATTAGAGGAGAAAGAAAAGACGGAATTATTTGTAGTGGTGAGTCACGGAGATGCAAAGCACGATTTCTCATTACTGACTTACGGAAGAACAGACCTACGTGTCGAAATAGTCTGGACCGTCATTTAAATAAACTGCCACGTTGTTATAAGGTCGAAGTGTCTGCACTGATAGAGACTCGGGCTTGGAAAAGCAGAGACCAGCATCACTTCTGAAAGCCCAGCGTGGTGAAATGGTGAAACAGTGACAATATCGACACCAACTTAATTGAGAAAAGAAGAAAACTCTGCGATCGAACTACGAAAAAATGAAATTAAAACCATTGCATGCTTGAATACTCCATTCTGGAAACACGTTTCAGCCGACGGTAGCATCTGTGCTCAGTAACAGCGCGGATACCGCAGCAGAGTAACGGCGGCACCATACATAAAGTAACCAGCTCCGGCATCTTACCGGGGACACCAACCGCTACAAGTGTGGGATAGTAAACGGCCGCGATGTAGTAAATCGCTGGATATTCCATATTCCGTCAGAAGCAGCGTTCAGTTGTACGGAACGTTTCAGCTGCTCAGATGGACTGGCGATTGGTTTAGTAGACTTTTATTGAGGAGAGAGCAATTCCACTGAGGCAATTAGCGTGGCGATCTCGTCAGGGACATTAGTGACAACCAAATGCACAAACACTTACATTAAACTATTTTTACTCTTTCAATCCCCCTGTCATGAATTTGACTCCTCAAGGGATTTTGCAATGTACTTACTTCAAAACAAAATATGATGTGCTTTTTTTTCCATGTTATTTTCCATTACACCTGGCTTCAGCTATTTAAATGAAGATATATTTTGTCATTGTTGCTTTTAAATCAGGCATTCAACTTGAAATCGATTTATTTGGAACATTTGACGGAGCACATTCGCTTCTGAAGTTGAGGGACGGAGTTTGTTCTGGCGGGTGAAACGGAGATCACTTCTTTATTAAAGGGGAACATTCATCATCTTTTCTTCTTTCTTTCCAGTCATTCTGGGCGGTGTGAGTGATGGAAATCACAGTGACAGCTGACATGTGTTACAATAAAATACACTGCACATATTCCTCCAAACACTGTAAAGGATCCACAGCGATATTCCAGAGACCTGTCGTCAAAAAGGGAGAGTGTCCTTGGGAGATTAGCGAGGGCTGTGGACAGTTTGAAGAACAATGTTTTCCAGTGCACACATGGGCCGTTTGGCAGGAACCTGACCTCTTCCAGTGAATGACTGGACCGCCCCATACCCGTGACATGCGATGTAGTCTGTTTAACTTTAAAGATATTCTCAAACCAGCTACAATTCTACCAATATTTATCCATCCGTTCGGTCTTTGAACAAAAGTAGCAAGTGAAATCTGTGAACTATCCGCAGGTTCCCAGCCTGTTCCATTATTTGACAGGAATTTGTATTTCCTTTCTCCGGATTTACTGACAGGTATATTGCGGAATTGTTCAAGCTCACCTGTCAATCACATTTCTTCCTGCTCCTGCAGTGCACCGCTCCGTGATGATTGTGGTTCTCGTACCGATGAGCGGCCCTCGGCTTATTGGAGAAAGTCTCATCACTCTGTTTCCGTTGTGGAACTCGTACTAATGTGCGGTCCTCGGTTGACTCGAGAAAGTATCACCTCGGCCTTCAAATTCATCGTTCCAAAGTGAATCACTCCGTAACTTTCCGGGTTGAACTCCATCTTTAACTTCTCAGCGCTGCTCTGCGTCCTGTCACTGTCCCGTTGTAAACTCTGACTACCTTCCATACTATCCCCAATTCCACCAACTTCCACATCATTGCAAATACAATAAACAACCCTTCCACTTATTTATTCACATCATTTTAAAGCACAAATATCCTGGGGTATCAAAACAGATCTCTGCAGGACACCATTGGCACCAGCATCCAAGGGGAAAACGCTCCATCCACAACTACCCTCGGCCTTCTGGGGCGTCAGTCCTGAATCCACAAGCCAACTTTCCCAGGATAGCAAGCCTTCTGAAAGGTCCTGCCATGGTTAACCGTAAGTATATCCGTCACATCCTCACAGAATTCAACCAGGGTCGTGAGACATGATCTGCCCCTCATAAAGCCATACTGACTCTCCAAAAATTAGGTAATGTTTCTCCAAATTCTCGTAAATCCTGTTTCTAAGAAAGTTCTCTGATAAGTTGCCCATCACTGATGTAGGACTCACCGCTTCACGCAGTCACTCAGGCTTTCTCCCGACCACACAAGAAGACGTATTTAACCTACTGTATTTTTTTTCAGAAGTTCCAGTACATCCTTTCTCTTAACCTCGGTATGATGTCGCACATCGGCCTGTTTAACGTCCTCCTCACAAATGTCCCTCTGACTGGTGAATATTGAACAAAAGTTTTAATTCCGGACCTGCCTTTCTTCATCCGACCTCAAAGGCTTGTTTCATCTTCAATCCCGGACCGGTCCTACACTCATTCCAGTCATCTTTCTCTTCACATACATCTAGAATGGCTTGGGGTTTTCCTGAAAGCCACTGCAGACCTTCTGTAGAACTTTCTAGTGATCCTAATTTCATTCTTCAGTTTGTCCCCGGCTACATGGTAAATCGACAGTCATGTCTGATCCCTGCTTTCTAATCCTGAGATCAGCTTCCTGACACAGGGCTGTGGGACGGGAGCGGGTAGAGTGATTAATTTGGTTCCTGACACGAGGAAGTGTGCTGACAGTGGGGCAATGGGATGGGTATGGGGAATGACACGAGGTTGTGGGGACTCAGCGGGGCATTGAGATTACTTGGTGACTGTGTGATTAGTGTGTGTAACCCTTTTACGAAAGCAGGGTGCTAGACCCCTTATGATTTGCCTTCCGACACCACTGATCGACAGACGGCGCAATGGGTTTTCTACACACCGTCCTTACACATCTGGAGAAGAAGGATGCTTATGTGAGAATGCTATTCTTGGACTACAGTTCAGTATTCAACTCCATCATTCCCCCAAGGCTCGACAGGATGCTCAGAGATCTCGTCCTTGCCTTTCAGAAAGGTTGTAAGAATGGGCTCCCTCACTTCCACCCCTCTGACTTTCAACACAGGAGCCCCTCAGGGCCATGCACTGAGGCCCCTCGCTTACCCCCTGTATACCCATGACTGCATCGCCAGCCACAGCTCCAATCTGTTAATTAAATTTGCCGACGTTACTCTATTAATTGGACTAATCTCAAAAAATACCGAAATGGCCTACAGGGAAGAAGTTATCTCTCTGACACAGTGCCGTCAAGTAAAAAAACCTCCGTTAATGTCGCAAAAACAAAGGAGCTGGCTGTTGATTACAGGAGGAATGGAGACGGGCTAACTCCTATTTACATCAATGGATCTGGGGTTGAGAGGGTGAACAGCTTTAAGTTCCTTCCATCCACATCACCGAGAACCTCACGTGGTCTGTACAGACCAGCCGTGACCTGAAAAGCACAACAGCTCACTTAGACATTGTAAGCTGTTTTGGGCTGCTGATATTAGGAAAAATGGGCTAACATTTGAGTGAGTTTAACAGAGGTTTACGAAAGTGATTCCAGGATTGAATACCTTGTCATATGAAGAGAATATGATGGGTGATACAATTTAAACCTATCGAATGTCCTCGATGGGCTGAATGTGGAGGGGCTGCGTCCTATGGTGGGAGAGTCTAGGACCAGAGGAGACAATTTCTGAATAGGGGATTGTCCATTTGCAACGTTGATGAGTTTAGCCAGAGAGTGGTGAATCTGTGGAATTCGTTGCCACTGGCAGAGTGGAGGCCAAGACTTTGTGCTTATTTAAGACGGAGGTCGATAGATTCTTGACTTGTCAGGACATGAAGTTATACAGGGAGAAAGACGGAGATTGGGGCTGAGAGGAAAATTGGACCAGCCATGATGAAATGGCAGAGCAGACTCGATAACCTAGCTCTGCTCCCACGTCTTTAGTCTTATGTTTAATATCCATCTCTCAGTTGTATTGTATCTGGCTGATCTGGTACATACACTACAGCTCTATTGCAACTTTCATAATTTTGCTCTGCACTGATCCTGTCTAAAGTTCATGTTTATATCTTTAGAATATAGTTCTACTATTTAATTAATTCTTCTACCTTTGATGATGAAGGAGCGATCGACTGTCTATACAGGGTTTGTCAACCTCTAAAATTATTAGTATATTTTACTTGTTTCTTAGCTCGAGCTGGTAGCTCGAAGCACACTCATTTCTCACTTTGCTGTGAAATTGTGTGCTCAAATCACTGGGATGTCTTCTATGGACGAACATGAGTGGTTCACTTGATCTTCCATCGTGTCCATTTCTTCCTGTTTCTGGATTGTGCTCTCATTTTAGTTTAGTGGTGTGCATTTTGGATTGGTTTTACACATGTTGGCATACAGTGCTCAATTATGGTTTCGTTAAGAAAATCATATCCTGAGGAGGATTTTTTTAATTAACACCTCACCCCTTCTCCTAGTTTCTCCGATGAAGAACCTCCTTGTTATTCTTCCTCCCCTGCCCACTACACTTCTTACTCTGACTTATCATCTCCTTTTTCAAAAAAGAGTACCGTGAGTGCAGATGCCATTACTAATGAGAAAATGTGATTTGAAAGCTGGAACGCCTGGAAGTAGGTAAGACTCCTAGACCAGATGATGTACACCCCAGGGTTCAGAAAGAGGTACCTGAAGAGTTTGTGAAGGTATTGGAGTCATGGAACATGACAACGCAGGGAAATTCCATTCGGCCAGTCTAGTCTGTATCAAGCCATTAATCTGCCTAGTTCCAGGAAACTCTAACGGGACCATAGTCATCCATTCCCTCCCTTCCATATACCCATCCGAACTTCTCTGAAATGTTGAAAATCGACCCTGCCACTTGCTCTGGCAGCACATTCCATATTCTCACCGCCTCTGAGTGAAGACGCTTCCCCACATGTTTCTCTTAAAGATTGTGTAATCATCTTTCAAAATTGTCTTGATTTTGGAATGTTTCTGGCAAACTAGGAAGTTGCAAATGTCACCCCACTCTTTAAGAAGGAAGGGAGGCAGAAGAAAGAAAATTGTAGAACAGATAGGCTGACATCAGTGGTTGGATTCCATTAAGGATGATTTTTCGGGGTACATTCAGCATGGTTTTCTTCAGGGTATATATTGACTGACAAATCTCTTGGAATTCTTTGACAAAATAACAAGCAGAATAGACAACGGAGAGGCCGTGGATGTTTTTCTCTTGGATTTTCAGATGGTTTTTAACGACTTGCTGCACATGAGGCTGCCAAACAAGATCACAACTCATGATATTACAGGAAAGATATTGGCACGGATCGAAGATTGGTGTACTGGAATCAAGCAAAGAGTTAGAAGTGGGCTGAGAAGTGGCAGATGGAGTTCAACACGGAGAAGTGTGAAGTGGTACACTTTGGAAGGACAAACTACAAGGTAGAGTACAAAGTAAAATTCAGGAAATTTGGCAGTGTCGGGGACCAGAGGGATCTGGGGTTACAATTTAAGTTGTGCGGCAGGGTTTAAGGGTCGGCACAACATTGTGGGCCGAAGGGTCTGTACTGTGATCTACTCTTCTATGTTCTATGTTCTAAAACCAGACTCAAGTGTGTTCCATTTCTTTTAACCCGTAACGGGATACGTGGCAAAATTGGGGGCTCGTCCAGGAAATAAAAGAAGCTGGGAGCCATTCTAAATTTGTTGGGGGCTTAATTGAGTGATCAGTGGTTGAACGTATTGTAGAATAACACTTCTGATTCCCTTGAGTGGAAAATCAGCAGCAATGGAGATTGAGGTTGGTAGGTTTCTGTGGAACCATCCCCTGAAGTATGAGATGATGCTCAGAGGGATGTGCTGTTGGGAATTACTCATAAGTTAAAACTTAAGGTGAGCACATGAATGAGGATTTCGATAATACAGCCGTTAATAGCAGAGCATTATATATGCAAGGGGACGTTTGAAGAGGATGTGTGGGAAATGTTGTGGAAAGTAAACCTACTGAGGCTGAGGTTCAGCTTCGGTTAGAAAAATTAAAGGGATGATGAGAAAGTGGCTGAGAGTCAGCAGACGAGTTTGCTTTAACCCATGAGGTTAAGCTTTCCCTGAATGAGAGCCTCAAAGAGAGTAGCTGGGTTAATCAGCGTGAACTGGAATTTGAAATTGGGACTGGTAATGAAAGCGTAGAAGAGGAGGTTGGCTCGATTGCCTGTGTTCAGGTTGTTTAAGCACCGGTGAATTCACAGGGTACTGAACCTTGTGTTGAATCTCAGTTAAGGTCTGAGGTGTTTGACCCGGTTGTAAAGGAATGCAGTTCGTTTGTGTCAGATGGACTTGGTTCAGTGAATAATGGGTTAGCCTTGTTACCAGTGGAAATTGAGGATTCTCAGTCACTTGAGTAGACAGTGATCTAAAAGTTTGTGATGAGATGAAAACTGATGAGGTGAATTTTATTGAAGATATTGAGAAGAGTGCAGTCTCTGGACTTTTGAACAAAGTACCTGTGAAGTCTGGATTGGTTTCAAGACCTTTGACCTTGCTGACAGAACCAGCTTTCTCAGATACTGAGACACTACACGTTGATTTGTTTAACTATATTTTGGAATTTAACGATAAACTCCTTGGTGATGTTTTCAAAAGTTTGTGAATTGGAGACACAGGGTTCGGAGACTTCTCAAAACAAAGTGCTGTTTTTACCAAGAGAGGCCACCTGCAGGTGTTCTTATGGAAACCTATAGAGCTAAAGATCTTGGAGATGGAATTAATGACTTGTTTGGAACAAAGGACTTCTTTGGAAGTTCAGCAAGTGGGCTTAGTTTAGAAAATATTAGTGAGGAGTTCGCACCTGTGCAGGATAAAGTTCAGGCCTTCCTTGAAAGTGCCGTTGGAGCTGATCACGTGATAGTTAATTGTTCTGTGGTGAAGTGGAACAGAGAAAATGGGTCATCAAACGCTAGTTTGAAGATAACACGATTTGGTTTTGCGGGAATTTGGTTTGGTAACAAAGTATGTGAAAGGTAAAGACAAAAACATGGTGGATTGACTGTCTGGATGTTAAGTTTAAGAATGAGATAGAAACTAGTATTTTATACGCTTCTGTAGTCTGCTACATGTTAATCAGGTATGTATTGCTTTATATTGTGCTGTGAGGATTACATTCCTTGACTTCTCTAGTGCCTTTAACACCATCCAGCCCAAGATCTTAAGGCACAAACTAACGGAGATGGGAGTAGACTCTCACATGGTGGATTGGATAGTGGACTACTTGACAGATAGACCTCAGTATGTGCGGTTGGGAGACTGTAGGTCTGACACGGTGGTCAGCAGCACAGGGGCGCCGCAGGGAACCGTACTCTCTCCGGTCCTGTTCACCCTGTACACATCAGACGTCCAATACAACTCGGAGTCCTGCCATGTGCAGAAGTTCGCTGATGACACGGCCATAGTGGGGTGTGTCAGGAATGGACAGGAGTAGGAGTATAGGAAACTGATACAGGACTTTCTGATATGGTGCAACTCAAACTACCTGCGTCTCAATATCACCAAGACCAAGGAGATGGTGGTGGACTTTAGGAGACCTAGGCCTCATATGGAGCCAGTGATCATTAATGGAGAATGTGTGGAGCAGGTTAAGACCTACAAGTATCTGGGAGTACAGTTAGACGAGAAGCTAGACTGGACTGCCAACACAGATGCCTTGTGCAGGAAGGCACAGAGTCGACTGTACTTCATAAGAAGGTTGGCGTCATTCAATGTCTGTAGTGAGATGCTGAAGATGTTCTATAGGTCAGTTGTGGAGAGCGCCCTCTTCTTTGTGGTGGCGTGTTGGGGAGGAAGCATTAATAAGAGGGACGCCTCACGTCTTAATAAGCTGGTAAGGAAGGCGGGCTCTGTCGTGGGCAAAGTACTGGAGAGTTTAACATCGGTAGCTGAGCGAAGGGCGCTGAGTAGGCTACGGTCAATTATGGATAACTCTGAACATCCTCTACATAGCACCATCCAGAGACAGAGAAGCAGTTTCAGCGACAGGTTACTATCGATGCAATGCTCCTCAGACAGGATGAAGAGGTCAATACTCCCCAATGCCATTAGGCTTTACAATTCTACCGCCAGGACTTAAGAACTTTTTAAAAGCTATTATTAATGCTTTTTGAGATAGTGATTTAGATGCATATCATATTTTTACTGAGTTAAGTATTGTATGTAATTAGTTTTGCTACATCAAGTGTATGGGACATTGGAAAAAAAGTTGAATTTCCCCATGGGGATGAATAAAGTATCTATCTATCTATCTATCTATCTATCTATCTATCTATATTGTGTAATCTACAGTTAGACAAAAATTTTGCTCCTTGATCAAACTTTGTTCCCAACAATACGGAGGTGTGACGAGATCCTAAGCATTATTCAATATGAAATGTGCATTTAAGAGAGAGAGAGCGAGAGAGAGAGAGAGAGAGAGAGAGAGAGAGAGAGAGAGAGAGAGAGAGAGAGAGAGAGAGAGAGAGAGAGAGAGAGAGAGAGAGAGAGAGAGAGAGAGAGAGAGAGAGAGAGAGAGTGTACACTGATTCAGAGAGAGAGAGCACCGAACAGCTCGTGAGTCTCCATGGTTGCGGAAGGGCGGAGCTATATAATGGGCAGCTTGCTTTCAGCATGCTTGGGATATATACAAGGTCAGCTGGCTTTTCACACAGACACACAGACACACAGAAGACAAGGACAGAAATACAGAAGAAATAGACACTGGTTGAGCTTTCACTGTCCACTGAAAAGTGGGTTTTGCTCGCAGTGTGGAAAAGGGGTGACGGGTGGAATACTCTCGGTGTGTTTAACCCTGGACTGTGATGATAGCTTTAGCGCGTGAAAACGGTTCCCTTTTGTGTGATCACAGTCGGTAACCTTCACAGGACTTCGGAGGACAACGGAAAGTTCGATGGCATCGGCTTACTGGAAAAAAAAATCACCTCTCGCTCTCTCTCCTCAGTTCTACTTAACTTAATATCACGAACTGAACTGACGTCATTCCTATATCATCGTAAGACTGTATCATTTACCACCTAAGCTTGAAGAAGTTTGGGGTTTTATTTTTACACACATATATGCATAAAATCTGCCAACCTGTTTGATTTATCTGGTTTTATTTTACTAAATTACATATTACATAGAACATAGAATAGAACAACACATTACAGTCCCTTCGGCTCACAATGTTGTGCCGACCCTCAAACCCTGCCTCCCATGTAACACCCCCACCCACATTAAGTTCCTCCATATAACTGTCTAGTAGTCTCTTAAACTTCACTAGAGTATCTGCCTCCACCACTGAATCAGGCAGTGCATTCCACGCACCAACCACTCTCTGAGTAAAAAACTCCCCTAATATCACACTTGAACTTTCCTCCCCTTACCTTAAAGCCATGTCCTCTTGTACTGAGCAGTTGTGCCCTGGGGAAGATGCGCTGGGTATCGACTCAATCTATTTCTCTTAATATCTTGTACACCTCTATCATGTCTCCACTCATCCTCTTTCTCTCCAAATAGTGAAGCCCTAGCTCCCTTAATCTCCCTTAATTACGTAGATACTATAAATAGTGTTTTGTTTGTAACAATACCAGACTCCAGGTGTGTTCCATTACTGCTGGTTCTTTTAACCCATTTCGGGGCACGTAACAAAACCGTTCCAACTCCTACATCACACCGCATTTCTGTAAACCCCTTCGACCCCTACAGCACTCGGCATCTCTGCGAAACCTCCATCATCCACCCTGGTGCATTCAGGCGACAGCAGACCTGAGAAAGATACCGTCGTGTCAAATCGAATGGCTCATAAAACACTGTTGGCCAGAAGAAACTACAGTCTGATCAACGACAGGGGAAGCAGACAAGCCAGTTCTCTCTGTTTCCCCCCATATTGTGGACTACAAACTGATTCTTTTACTATAATAATTTAATTAGAGGAACTGAATGTGGACACAGGGAGCTTCGGGTAATGATCTGCTAAACCTGAGACCATTCTCAAACAAGTCGCCATTTGTTATGTGAAGGGCGTGGACTCTGAACTGATTCATGACTCTGGGACAATCTAATCAGAGCAATAAACCTGAGACCATGCTCAGAGGAGCAGCTACTTGTTATGTAAAATGCCAGACATACCAAAGAAGCAATCTGTAGTCTCGTTAGACTCTGTTTGGGTTGCCTCATTTAACTGGTTTGGACCAGTCAGGGTACAAAGATACGAATACACAAGGCTGGGGTGGGCAGAGCCATGTACAATATGTTGGTTGTAGCTCTGCACACTGATCAGGAACCAGGTGACCCAGGTAGGTCAGGTGGCCTTGAGCCAATGGTTTGGAGATCCAATGGTTCAATTGATCAGGAACAATATAAGATTCCGGAGCTTCAGATATGCCGGGGTGATAACTCTCCAGAGGCCAGAGACCAATCATTGCCGAAAAGTAGGACCACACGGACACGTGGAGATCGGGAACATGAGGATCGGAAGATGATGAGAGGCATTGACCGTGTGGATATTCAGAGGCTTTTTCCCAGGGCTGAAATGGTTGCCACAAGGGGACACGGGTTGAAGGTGCTGGGGAGTCGGTACAGAGGAGATGTCAGGGGTAGGTTTTTTACTCAGAGAGTGGTGAGTGCGTGGAATAGGCTGCCGGCAACAGTGGTGGAGGCGGATACGATTGGGTCTTTTTAAGAGACTTTTGGAGAGGTACATGGAGCTCAGAAAAATAGAGGGCTATAGGCAAGCCTAGTCATTTCTAAGGTAGGGACATGTGCGGCACAACTTTGTGGGCCGAAGGCCCTGTATTGTGCTGCAGATTTTCTATGTTTTCTGTGTTTCTATGGAATGTCTTGCCAGCGTAGACTCTTTTCCCGGATAATACATTTTCTCTTCATTGACTGTTCATGGAGTGTCAGGGTTTCCAGTTGGGTGCACACAGGACGATAGTGTGTAAATCGACGTGCTTTTAGTAGAGATAATAAAAGATATTTGTTGGTAAATACAGATTCTCTGTATCTCATTGTTTATTGTTACAAGGGATGATTCTTGTCATAGTGACGTCCATCATTAACATTGCCCACTAACAGGGCGTGCCCTCTACACAGTGTTACCATCGGGAAGGAGATACAGAAGCCTGAAAGCTCAGACTCAGCGATTCAGGAACAGCTTCTCTCCCCGCTGCCACCTGTATCTCAGTTTTGTTTTCTCTATATTTATTTATCCTCTATTTCATTGTACTGCTATCGTAAAGTTAACAATTTCGCGACGTATGCCTGTGATATTAAATCTGGTTCTGATTCTTTAAATGAACCTTTGTAACCTTTCATTCTGATTCAGTTGCAGGGGGAGATGTGTTAGATCGAACTTATATTAGTTGAAAGCCTACCAGAACCTCGTGTACTGTGCAGTAATATTCTATGTTCTGTGTTCGACCGAGCGTACTGTATCTTCCTATAGTTAAGTAAGTCGATTAATTATTTAAAGCAATGACGCCTTGCTTACCCAGACTACTCTGAATGCGTCAGATAATAAAGTGCAGGAGAATTTAAAGAAATAATAGGCCATAAATATCAGTCCCGACCGCTGGATGATCTCGATAGCTTTGCTTGGAAGGGACTCGCCAAGTATTATGTAATGAGGAATTGCCCTCGGTGTTCAGACTACGCTGGTCATGGGGTATGAAGGGAAGTATCCGGACAAACAGGAACATTAACGATAGTCAGTATGGGCCAGTGCGTAGTAGGTCATGTCTAACCAATCTCACAGAGCTTTACGAGGAAGTTACCAGGAATGGTGTGGAAGGCAAGGCAGTGGATGCCGTCAACAGGGACTTCAGCCAGGAATTTCTCAAGGTTCCGTATGGGAGGATGTTAGGGATGGTTCAGTCGCTTGGCTTCCATGATGAACTATTAAACTGCAGTCGCTATTGACTACCTGTGACGAGTGGAGTGCCGCATGGTTCAGTCGCTTGTCTTTCACAATGAGGAAGTAAATTGGATTCGCCAGTGGGTACGTTGGGGAAGCTAGAGTGTTTGAATGGATGGTTGTCTCTCTGACTGGGAACCTGTGATGAGTGGAGTGTCCAAGGGATCGTCGCTGTGTCCGTTCTTGTTTCTCATCTATATCAATGATCTGGATAATAATGCCGTTAGCTAGATCAGCAAATTTGCCGATGACAACAACATTACGGGTGTAGTCGACAGTGATGAAGAGTACCGGAGCATGAAACGGAATCTGGACCATCTGGAAAAATGGACTGAAAAAGGCAGATCGCATTTAACGCACACAAGTGTTAGAAGTTGCACTTTGGGAGGACCAGCCAGGGTTGGTCTGACACAATGAGAAATAGGGCACTGAGGAGTACGATAGAACAAACGAATCTGGGAATGCAGGTCCGTAATTCAATGAAAGTTGCGGCACAGTTAGGGTCGTAAAAACAGCTTTTCGCACATTGGCCTTCATGGACTAAAGTACTGAGTACAGGAGTTGGGACGTTTACGTTGCTCTTGTCTGAGGCTTTACTGGGGCCCAATTTGGAATATTGTGTGCAGGAAAGATGAAAATATGATTCAAAGAATGCAGAATACAATTACACGGCTATTGCCGGGCGTGAATGTTTTGAATTAAAAGGAAAGATTACATATGTCAGCACTTTTTTCCCGAGCTGGTAGAAGAATGAGGGGAGATTTGATAGAGGTATACATCATTATGAGGCGTATAGAGAGTGTAAATGCCAGCAGGTTTTCTTCACTGATGTTGGGCGAGAATACAACTAGAAATCATGGGTGAAGGGTGAGATGTGAAAGATTTCAGGGAAACATGAGGGGAAACTTCTTCACGCTGAGGGTCGACAGGGTGTAAACAGTGCGAACAACGCAAATGGTAATTGAGATTCCGATGTCAACGTTTAAGAGATGATTGGAGAAGTACACGGATGAGAGGGAGATGGATGGCCATGGTCCGGGTGCGGGTCGATGGGAGTAGGTAGTTAAAATAATTCCTCACGGGCCTGACGGGCTGCAGACCCTGTTTCTGTGCTGTGGTTTCCTGTGGCTGTCTGACTGTATGTCTGGGTTAAAACGTTAGTGTGTCATAGCACCGAATAATCTGGAAAGTCGTTGATTCTGTTAGTTCCCTCTGTCCTTGCACACACTGAAGCATGGAGACATAGTAAAATGGATGGTTATAGCATGAGAAGATGGAAGTACAGATGTGAGATGATAAAGGGAGTGTCACACTGTAGGAATATGCCCTCAGTCCTTGAGGATGGAAAACATGGAAATTTTTTTGTGTGTTTGATTTATTATTGATTTCAGAGGGAGACACAGATTCCACACCGACCATGTAGATTCAGGGTCAAATGGAGCGAAATATGAGCGTATCTACACCCGATACGATAAAACCACGATTCAAAGGTAAATTGGCATTAGGATAAATTGGTGTGTACCTGAATTAGGAATTTTGAATTGACATTTTGGAAGGCTGGTTCTTTTAATAAGCACCGGAAGCTGCTGCTGAGCACTTTGAAATGCTGGTTTTAAACTGTAAGACTCCACTGGAAAAGATGCTTTGAAGTCATTGTAGCATCTGCCCGGTAATATGTAAATATGTTTAGATAACGTGGCGATGCAGTTAACAGCTCAGCGATTTGCCCACATCCTTAGCCCTAATTCCATAAATTGTCCAGCTGCTGCCGTGTGGTCCGATTAAATCGTTTATTTCCCTCAGCCCTATTTCTTGCAGCACCATAACTGCAGAGTCCAAATTGTGTGCTAAGGTGTACCGAAGTTTCCACCCTACTAGCGGGACACGGCTCTCCGCTGACTTCCAGCCAGAATTTACTCTATCTACTACATCATCTGCCTTCTGTCAGGAAGCCAATTCTGAGTCAACACAGCCAGGTTTCCCTGGATCCCATGCCTCCTGACTTTCTGAATGAGTCTACTATGGGGAACTGATCAAACGCCTGTCCATAATTAATGCACCCACATCGACTGTCCTGGTTGATCTGTTGGTATTATTTTCCAAATAATTCAATCGGACTCATAAAGGACAACATGCCATGTCTTCTCTCCGTAGCCAGACTACGTTACTCCAAATACTCATAAATTCCTTCTTCAACAATCTTCTCCAGCAGTTTACTCACTACTGATGTAAGGCTTTCTGGTCTATAATTCCAAGAAGTATCCTATTATCTTTCATCAACAAATGATTTCCACCCTCCAATCAACTAGTTCTTTTTCGGACCAGCGAAGACACAAATAACCTGTCCAAAATCTCAGCATTATCTTGGTTTGCCTTCAAATAATACCTGGACTGTATCCCTTCCGATATCGGGGAATCATCCATCATAAAGTTTTCCAAGTTTCCAGCGCATTTTCTTTCTCAGCATCGGCATGATCTGGCGTATCTGCATTTTTTACTTTGTTTTCACATTCATCAATGCATTCAGTAAGGAGATTGACCGCCTACTTGGACTCCAGACTCGTTACCTACTTTTCCTCTGATCTGCCCACACCCTCTCCAGCCTCCTCCTATTCCCCACGGTGCACCTCGCCAAGGCCTTCTCAAGTCTACATTGTGACTCGCCATAATCCTACCTGATTCTTTCTTCCTAATCTTTAGGTATCGTTCTTTCTTCCTCTTGAGGAGTTGTTCCAACTTTCTTGTAACCCAGGGTTACTTACGCTATCATCCTTTCCCCGCGTCAATGAGACAAGCCCTTACTGAACCCGATGTCAGGGCTCCCTAAACAATCTCCACATATCAGTGGCTCATTTCCCTGATTACACCATTTCCCAATTTACCTTCCCAAGTTCCTGCCAGGTAGCACCATAAATCGCTGACCGCTCAATTAAATAGATTCCATGATCCCTGTTCCTAACGCTGTGCAAGCTAAATGGAGGGGAGTTCTCCTTGTCATTCTGAAATGCGGACCCGCGGAAGGAACTGTCTCCTTTTCTGATATCAGATCTGGTATGGAATGTTCGCTGGTCTTCAAATAATCCTTCCTGAACACAATTTATGTCATACCTAATTATTTTACCTTGGATAGGTGCCAAAGAATATTGTGGAAGTTTCAGTCACCCGTGCCAATAACATGACACATGTCCATGTTCGCTCCCGATCGGGACCTCACTGGTACCGTTGCGTTTTTTTTGTTGATCTGGTGGGCGGCTGTACAGAATACTCCAAATGTGGTGTTCGCGCCCTTCATGTTTCTGCGTTCGTCTCCCAGTCTCTTAGCAAACGAACGCTCCACGTTGTCCTCCCTTTCTGCAGCTGCGATACTATCCCTGGTTTCCCATCGCACTCCCTTTACACTCTGATACCCGACCCTGTCCAGTTTGAAACATCTAAACCCCGAAAGTCCTGAAGCCATCCCTGTCCTTTGACAGTCGAGTATCTGTGATCGTTTGGAACATACTTCAACCAAAGTAACAATCACGCCAGCAGCATTGAGCGTTTGTATTGCGACCTGCCTGAACTGTATGAAGTCAGCAATCCTCCACTAATTCTGCAATTTCAGGATGACCAGACATATGATTGTTTGAATTTATGACATATTTTCCAAACCTGTTCATTGTAAAATGGCTTTATTTGAAAACTCCGCTGAATTGCCATTGCAGGCGGGTCTTACCTACACAGATGGACATTTAATGTAAGCACATACGTCATACCATTCCTCAGCTCTTCTCTGAATTTCCTCTGTGTCAGTGTATAGATACAAGTATTGGTGCACATGCTGAATACTTGCAACATGAACCCAGATTGCTGTAGGATGTATACCGGGGAATTAAAATACCTGTCCTCAAAAAAATAGTTTTGCACTTGCCATTTCAGGGAATGAGCTACATTGGGCATCCAAAGTAATATGAAATTAGCTGATATAGAAAAAAACAAAATCATCGATTTTCTGCGTTTTTCCACCTCGGCATCTTTCCGATTTTCGCTGCTGTGCTGAAACCTTCTGCGGACTCTATTTGCCAGAACGATATGTCTTACGGTTAACCCGTTAAACACCAGGATTAAGCCGATTGGTAGCAATGGTGTTAAAATACTGTCCAGTAATTGGTATCCTCTCCACACGGGTGATGTAGCGTTTTCATTTGTGACAGTGCACCGCCACGGCGTGTTGTCAATAATGAAGTATGGTTCAAAGGCAAAGTAAAACGGGACACATCTCCCGCAGCTCACTATAGCCACGGTCACGATAACCACCGTTGCTGTTCTCTCGGTGCAGTATCGGTCCCGCAGCTTTCGGCAACATATTGCGATGAAGCTATCGAAGGTAAAACTGACCGTGAACCAAACAGAACAGTCTTGAGTCACAGCCACAAATACAAGTGTCAGAGCGCACACAGGAGTGATGAGCAGGGATCTGGAATAAATGTAGATATTGTTGGTGTGGTTCACTAAAGTAGAAACGATAACCACCATCAGATCCGCTGCTGCCATTCCAACCAGGTAACGGGTGATGCATTTGGAGAGTCCGCATTTTCCCCGAGACAGGATCACAATCGCCGTTAAATTAACTGTAAGGAATTTGGAAACAAAATAGAAATATGGTCAGCTCCCTGAATGTCCCAGTTCTACCGATGCTATGCAGGGTATGGTCTGTTTGGAAGTGGAAAGCGGGAATCCAGTGTGTGCGGTCTCAGTCGCTGCACTCCGGCTGGAGGACAATGACGGATGTGAGTGTCAGTGGATTGACGACCTTCCCACAGTTTAGAGCGAGGCATCCGAGTTCCACGACTCACGTACCGGTGAGCGGTCGATCGCTCCTGTAAAAAACACCATTTCCATTATTAGAGGTGAAGTAGCTGAAGGGATTGTTTGTAGTGGTGACAAAGTGGAGTCAAGGAGATATAAAGCACGAGTTCTTATTTACTGACTTACAGAAGAACGGACCTACGTGCCGAAAATAGACTGGAACGTCATTTAAATAAGCTGCCACGTTGTTATAAGGTCGGAATGTCTGCACTGATAGAGACTCGGACCTAGAAAAGCAGAGACCAGCATCACTTCAGAAAGCCTAGCGAGGTGAAATTATGAAAAATTTACAATATCGGCACCAACTTAATTAAGAAAAGAAGTAAACACTGCGATGGAAGTATGGAAAATGGAAATAAAACCATTAGATGCCTGAATCCTCCATTCCGGAAACACGTTTCAGCCGATGGTAGCATCTGTGCTCAGTAACAGTGCGGACACCGCAGCAGAGTAACGACGGCACCATACATAAAGCAACCAGCTCCGGCATCTTACCGGGGACACCAACCGCTACAAGTGTGGGATAGAAAATGGCCGCAATGTAGTAAATCGCCGGATATCCCATATTCCGTCAGAAGCAGCGTTCAGTTGTACAGAGCGTTTCAGCTGCTCAGCTGGACTGGTGTTCGGTTAGCAGACTTTTATTGAGGTGAGAACAATTCCACTGAGGCAATTAGCGTGGCTATCACGTCAGGGGCATTAGTGACAACCAAATGCACAAACACTTACGTTAAACTATTTTTACTCACTGTCCCCGTGTCATTAATTTGACTCCTCAAGGGATATTGACATCTATTTATTTAAAACAAAATATGATGTGAATTTTCCATGTTATTTTCCATGATACATGGCTTCCGCTATTTGAATAGGATATTTTTTATATCTCTGTTGCTTTTAAAGTTGGCAATCATATTGAAGTCGATTTATTCTGTAACATGTAATGATAGATAAATGATAGATAGATATCATTGAGGTGGTGGCATACAGGCCGGACGGAGGTTGAACAAGATGGGCAGGGGATGAGCAAATGGACCCAGATGGGACAATGGGATCAAGGGCGATCTCTGATGTTCCTCCCTCAATACACAGACCCTGAAATAATAGTACGCACGAGTAGATAACAGATTCCAATATAACAAAGCCAGAACAAACAAGAAGAAATTCGGTATATGCCCTTTTCTACTCTACACACTTTATCAATGCACCGCAGAAAGTATCCCATCCCGATTCTTCATATATTCGTATGGCTACTGCTCTTCCTTTAAGTGAATGAAATAGCGCTGAACTGTGGACACAGTTGAGCACATCATAGAAACCAACCTCCCATCCATGGACTCTGTCTACACTTCTCACTACCACAGTAAATCAAACAACATAATGAAAGATCCCTATAACCCTGAACATTCCCATTTCTAATGCCCCATACGGGCGAAGATAAAATAAAACAGAAACATGCCACCGGGCTCAAGGACGGTGTCCATTCTGCTGTTAGAAGCGAACAGCGTGATGAGTGGACTCCTGACCTCACAGTCTAAATCGATGTGACCTTGCACAACATATCTACCTGCACTGCACTTTCTCTGTAACCAGAATGATTTGTATTACCTCAATGTACTGCTGTAATGTACTGATCTGTGTGGAGAATACCGGAGACACGATTTTCACTCAACCTCTGTACATGGAAAACAAAATAAAGATTCCCCATTTCAATCGTGTGGGAATATTAGACAGCCTGGGTTGCTCCTTTGGGAATTCCGGAGTGTGCACAATTCAGAGAAACTCGGGTAAATGAAAAAAATAGTTAATTCTCGCATTAATAGGGCCAGATATCGGGAAACGCTGTCAGTATTTTGACAAGTCGTAGTCATGGAAAGAAGATGGAAATAAACTTCCCAGCACCACGGGAGGACGTGAGAGATCTGGATCTCACTGTCCTGTCTAAACGGGGGAAAGATGAATTCCTCATACACGTGGAGCAGTGTCCCGAGGGTGCGATTACTCTGTTTAACGCTCGAGTCTGCAAGAACACAACGGGCCGAACGGCCGCTTCCAGTGTGCTGGAAATATGTAAAACAATTATCGACCCCAGGCGTCGATCCAGGTGAAGTTAGGATCCGATACCGGGCCGGGTGATGGAGGTAAAGTTCCCCAGGTACATCTTAATGGATGGGTTCAGTCTCGGCATCACCACCTCATCCCGCTCCTGGGACCAGAACACCAGGGGCTGAGCGGCGGCTCACCTCAGGCGGTTCGGTGTAAAGGTCCCATAACCAGGACCGACCACGACAGGTTGTGTCTAGGAAGCGGGACGAGGCCGCCAGTTCAGGGAAGTTGACGGGACTCTCTGCCCAGCATCAGGTTCCCCTCCCCCGGGATCGGCTTCAGTACTCACCGATGTGAAATTGTCGGTCGCGTTCACCCCTAGTGACCGGCCTCAATACTCACCGATGAGAACGTGATCAATTTGCCCCGGAGACAGCGATCGGACCATCCGCTCCCAGCAGACGATCCGCTTCAACAGAGAACGGAAAGAAAACCCGGTCCATCCGGAGACTGTGAGAGCGGGGGCGGGGCCTCGGAAGCGAAAACCTCAGATGCTGCAGATCTGCGTTTGAAATGGGAGTGAGAATCTGGATCATGTGACGGGTGGAGGGTCTCCCACCTGAACCGGTGATTCAGCTCCTCGCCCCTCACACGCTGTCCGACCTACCTGCCGCATTTTACACCAGCTACATTTTTGATTTTTCCTGCTGTATCTTCCCGTCCCCATCTCTCCACCTCCCGGTTCTCAGACTTACGGGTTCGATTCATATCCCGTATGAAGAAGGCAGGGGCCCTATAAAGAAGGCGGGGAAGGGTGGGAAGGAGATGGCTGGTAGGTGCCAGGTGAAAAAGTAGTAAAGGGAAAGATCAAGGGGTGGGGCTGGGGAAGCAGAGAGGTGATAGGCAGGAAAGGTAAAGAAGGAAAAGCACTATGTGTAGTAGAAGAAGGCAGAACGATGAGAGAGGTGATAGGCAGCTGGAGGAGGAGGCAGAGTGAAACTGGGATGGAGCCACATGCAGAAATGTTTTCCCTATTCCCAGTTCCTTGGTCTCCGCTGCATCTGCCCCCAGGATGAGGCTTTCCATTCCAGGACATCTCTAATTTCCTCTTTATTTAAGAGTCGTGGTTTCCCTTCTGCCGTCATCAATGATGCCCTCACCCGCACCTCCTCCATTACCCGCACTTCGGCCCTCATCCCATCCTCCCTTCACCACAACAAGGACCGAGTTCCCCTTGTCCTGACCTACCACCCCACCAACCTCCGGATCCAGTATATTATACTCAGCAACTTCCACCACTTTCAACAGGACCCCACAACTAAGCACATCTTTCCCTCTCTACCCCTCTCTGCTTTTCGCAGGGATCGTTGCCTCCGCGACTGCCTGGTCCCAACTTTCCTCCCCACAGATCTCCCACCTGGTACTTATCCTTGCAAGCATAAGTGCTACACCTATCCTTACACCTCCTCTCTTACCACCAATCAGGGCCCCTAACAGTCCTTCCAGGTGAGGCAACACTTCACTGGTGAGTCTGTTGGGGTCATCTATTGCATCCGGTGCTCCCGGTGCGGCTCCTCCACATCGGCGAGACCCGACGCAGATTGGGGGACCGCTTCTTCGAGACAGGATCTCCTGGTTCCCACTTACTTCAACTCTGCTTCACATTGCCAGTCGGACACGTCCATACATGACCTCTTCTACCGCCATGATGAGGCCAAACTCAGGCTGAAGGAGCAACACCTCATATACCGACTGGGTAGTCTCCAGTCCCTTGACATGAACGTTGAATCCAAAGCAACACACACAAAGTGCTGGAGGATCTCAGCACAACATGCAGTATGTATGAAAAAGAGTAAACAGTCGACATTTTAGACAACCAGCCTTTTTCATTCCTGAGGAGGAGGGGAAGTAATCTTAATAACAAGGTCGGGATGGAGAAAGAGGGGAGGTGGAAGGTGATTGGTGAAGTCAAGTGATGGGCAGGTCAAGGGCTGGAGAATAAAGAATCTGAGAGTTGTCAATAGGAGAAAGGCAAAGGAGGGGACCCGGGGGGAATTAATAGGCTAGTCAGCAGAAATGGAAGTTCAGAGTGGGGAATAGAGAAATGGGTGGGGGTTGGAATTTGTTTACTGGAAGGAGAATTCAATATTCATACAACCAGGTTGGAGGGTACCCAGCTGGAATATAAAGTGCTGTTCCTCCACCCTGAGGCCGGTCTCATCTTGGCACAATGGGAATCAGAAATAACATGTTTGGCCGCTGCAAAGTCCCCCTTGTGGCAGATGATACAGAGATGCTCGACAAAACGACCTCCCAATTTATTGCGGGTCTCACCAGTGTGAAGGAGGCCGCATCGGGAGCACCGGACACAATAGATGACCTCAGTAGATTCGCAGGTGAAGTGTCGCCTCACCTGGAAGGACTGTTTTGTGTCTGAATGGAGGTGAGGTAGGAGGTGTACGGGTAGGTGTAGCACTTAGGCCGTATGCAGGGATAAGTATCTGGAGGAAAATTAGTGAGGAGGGATGTATGAACAAGGGGATTGTGGAGGGAGTGACCCCTGTTTGTGACATCCTAAACAGATTTGCATAAATGCAATCCCTACATTCATTAGTTATCTCTTTATTGCAACATAAACATCATATATTCCATACAGTGGATGCTTAAGGCATCCGGGCCTCCACACCGGCTCCTGTGGCCACTGAGGGGCGGTGACCAGAGAACGATAAAACTGTTCAACACTCGGTAGCTCTGGTGAGCTGTTACCATGGTGATGGAGGAAGTGGCTGAGCAGAACTAACTAAAAATAGGAAATAAGGAAAAACCTCACATACGTTGAGTTTAATTGTGACAAAGATGATTACTGAACTCTCAGCCATTTTGTAATGTGGAGCTGAAATTCTAATGGCAGTTTTAACCCTGTCATGAGATGCCTCCAGTAAATCTGTTGGTAGTTTCATCTCTACAGAACTTCCAGCAGTGCCAAAGCTGTTCCAAAATCAAAACACATTGTTGGATGCGGCCTGTCTGTTTCAAATGTCAACTATAGGATATTTACAAAGGACATCACACAATACATTGTGATGATTATCGTTAAGTGTCCTTCTTTGTTCAATTAAGTGGTTAAAAATTCCATTAAATTCTTGTGTCTCCGAATAACCAAAGCAACAACCCCCCCCCACCAAACAAAAAACATCTGGAACCCCCACCGAACACCTAAGCGTGCAGCAATACATCAATAAAAATACAGATTTGCAGTACCATTTAAATACAGCCCTGTTCAGCTGGGCGTTGGACTACTGAAACAACCGGCTTCAGAAAGTCAGAATGTACAACTGTTCCTTACTCCCAGTCATCCTCAACACGGGCTGTGTGCTGAGCCCATTGCTGTACAATCTGTTCACACGTGACCGCACGGCCAAACACCCGGGGAATCACATTGTCAAGTTCGCCAGCGACACGACAGTTGTGGGGTCCATCACATATCAATGAGATGACTTATAGAGAGAAGTGCTCAAGGCCGGGTACACCTCAACCCACAAACTCACCCCACCACACCCTCATTACCCCGAGTTTAACATTTCCTGGCACTTACCATATGTTCAGACACTCCTGTGCTTAACGTCACTTTATGGAAATACTACCAATGTTTTAAGCTATGACATGTTTTTATATAATTCTGATATTTATCTCTTTGTGATTTTTGATCCTGCATGAAATCCACAGCAAAAATGATTTATGTTCCCCTTTATTTGTCGATCTGTGGAGTTTGTTGCAACAGATGGTGATTGAGGCTGTTACTGGGTGTATTCACGGCAGTGGTTAATATATTATTGATCGCTAAGTATTGATCATTTTTGTTAGCCAGAGCTACTAGACGATTAATTGAATGTAGCACGTCAAAAGCAGACTTCACAATTTTAGATTCTTCATTTCAAAATGGCTGCAGTGTTAAACTTTATCATAATTAAACTCTAGCATATGATGTTGAGTTTATTATTTCCCTTTTCGGTTATTTTTGGTGAGCCACTTCCTCTGTTTCCAGGGTAACAGCCCACCAGAGCTGCAAGAAGAGTTGCACATTTTTTATCGCTCTGTGTTCACTGCCTCTCAGGGTAGGGAGAGTGGCCTCGGGAGTAAATACAGCAGCATGATAGTGTGAGGAAAGGATGCTGTGAGCATTGGCTGTATGGAATGAACTGAGAACACAGAAGCATAGAAACATAGAGAACCTACAGCACAATGCACAGACCCTTCGGCCAACAGTGCTGTCCCAAACATGAACATACTTTAGAGATTTCCTAGGGTTACCAGACCACTATTCTTCTAAGCTTCACATACATATCCAAAAGTCTCTTAAAAGACCGGACTGTATCCGCCTCCACCACCGCCGCCGGCAGCCCATTCCTCGCACTCACCACTGTCTGCGTAAAAGAAACTTAGCCCTGACATCGCCTTTGTACCTACTTCCAAGTATTTGAAAACTGTGCCCTGGGAAAAAGCCTCTGACAATCCACAGGATCAATGCCTCTCATCATCTAATACACCTCTCTCAGGTCACCTCTCATCTTCCATTCAAAGAAGCAAAGACCAAGTTCACCCATCCTATTCCCATAAGGGTTGCTCCCAATCCAGAAAAATCCTTGTAAATCTCTTTCGCACCCTTTCTATGTTTTCCACATCCTTTCTGTAGTGAGGTGACCAGAACTCAGCACAGTACTCCAAGTGGGGTCTGACCTGGATGCTGTATAGCTGTAACATTACCTCTTGGGTCTTGAACTCAATCCCACGATTGATGAAGTTCAACACACCACATGCCTTCTGAACCACAGAGTCAACCTGCGCAGCAGCTTTGAGTGTCCTATGGACTCGGATCCCAAGATCCCTCTGATCCTCCACGCTGCCATGAGTCGCAATTAATTCTATATTCTGCCGTCATATTTGATCTACCAAATGAACCACTTCACACTTAGCTGGGTTGACCTCCGTCTGCCACTTCTCAGCCCAGTTTTGAATCCTATCAATGTCCCGCTGTAACCTCTGACAGCCCTCCACACTATCCACAACACCCCCGACCTTTGTGTCATCATCAGATTTACTAACCCATCCCTTCACTTCCTCATCCAGGTCATTTATAAACATTACGAAGAGAAATGGTGCCAGAACAGATCCTTGAGGCACAGCACTGGTCACTGACCTCCATGCAGAATATGACCCGTCTACAACAACACTTTGCCTTCTATTGGCAAGCCAGTTCTGGATCCAGAAAGCAATGACCCCTCGGACCTCGTGCCTCCTTACTTTCTTAATAAGCCTTGCATGGTGTACCTTATCAAATGCCTTGCTGAAATGCATATACATTACATCTGCTACTCTTCCTTCATCAATGCGTTTAGTCACATCCTCAAAAAATTCAATCAGGCTCGTAAGGCACGACCTGCCTTTGACTAACCCATGCGGACTATTCCTTATCGTATTATGCCTCTCCAAATGTCCATAAATCCTGCCTCTCAGGATCTTCCCGATCAATTTACCTAACTCTGAAGCAAGGCTCGTTGGTGTATAATTTCCTGGGCGATCTCTACTGCCTTTATTGAATAAAGGAACAACATCCGCAACCCTCCAATCAGTTAATATCTTTGCATTAAAAATAAGACAAACTGCTACTGCAGGAAATTTAAAGTAAAAAGAGAGAATGCTGGAAACATTCAGCAGATCGGCAGTATCTCGGAGAGTCCCAGTTCTGAAACTGGGTCTTCCACCATTTCTCCTTCACGGATGTACTCTGATGTACTGAGTTCCCAGAATTTTCTGTTTTATAATTTTACATTGTGTTTCTGCTAACCTGAGGGAAACATCGCAGCCAACTGTGCTGGGCAAGATCCCACAGTGCAAGAAGACAGTGATCAGAGATAGTTTAGCTGCTGCAGACAAGCCGAAGTGTATCCGTATCCTCTCACAATCTACAGCCTGGTAACCAGCCTGAACAACAACGCAGGCAGAAGATCCTGAGGGTCCCCTCTGACCTTAGTTTGTGAACCGAAAATGGCAGGAACACAACGTCAAATGGCCAGCAACAAAGCATCTGTGACTGGGTTATAATGTAGGGATGGAGTCTCTAAGAACATGCAACCTACAGTATATGGACTTCGATCCAGGCTGGTAATTCTACAGCTCGGGTTGGAATTTCCTCAATCTGCAGTGAAGCTGAGGTCTCGGGTGGTTAGACATTGGTTATGGGGAAATCATCGTCCGCAATTCCCAGTGGGACATTATACCTCTCAAATATTTTGGGACATCATACCTCTCAGATATTTTGGGACATCATACCTCACAAATATTCTGGAGATGTCCGAAAAGGTAACGATGGAGATAGATGACGTAGGGCAGAGATTTTGTCTAAGCGGACTTTGGTAAAGCCTCTAACAAGATCCTGCGTGGCAGCTCATCTGGAAGGTTCGGTCACGTGAGATTCACGGGGAGCTTGCGAGGTGGATTCACACCGGGTTCAATGACAGGAAGCAGAGGGAGATGACTGAAATTGGATTTAGCGAATGGATGCCTGTGACGGGTGGGATGTGCGTGTCAGTATTGGGACCTCTGTATTTCATTATTCATGCCATTGATTTGACATGAATACCTGGCACCATTAGCAAGTTTGTTTTTCATATTGCAACAGGTTACAAATAATTTCAAGGGGCCCTTGGGTCAGTTATAGAGATAGGCTGAGAAATGGCAAATGGTTTCGACTTGGACAAGTGAGAGATGGTGATTTTTGGCAGTCAAACCAGGATGGGACTGGTATAGTGAATGGGAGGTCATGGAGTGCTGTGGAACAGTGCGATCTGGGAGTACAGGAGTACAGTTCACTGAAAGTGGACGGGCAAGTATCGAGGGTGGAAAAGAAGGATTTAATCATGCTGGCCTTCATCAGTTAGGCATTGAATTCTCGATTATGGACATTATATTGTAGTTATATAAATTGTTGGTAAGACTACACCGAAAATTAAATACGTCTTTTCTTTTCGTACTATCGTAGGAATGCCATTATCAGGGCGCAGAAGAGTTTGTTTAAGATGCTGCCTGGATTAGAGGGCCGAGTTATAGGGAGTGGTTGGCCGAGCTGGATCTTTATTCCACAGGAGAATGGCGGTAACATTATCGGAGTTTATAAAATCAGGAGGGTGTACAGATAATGTGGGTGGTCGTGGTATTCTCCCCAGGGTTCAATACACAGGATTGTTTAATGTCAATCCAGTGAACTGTTGTAAAGGGGAACATAAATCATTGTTGCTGTGGATCTCATGCAAGAACAAAAATCGCAGAGATAAAATATCAGAATTATATAAAAACATGTCATAGCTTAAAACATTGGTAGTATGTCCATAAAGTGACGTTAGGCACAGGAGTATCTGTACACATGGTGAGTGCCAGGAAATGTTAAACTCGGGGTAATAAGGGTGTGGTGGGGTGAGTTTGTGGGTTGAGGTGTACCCGGCCTTGAGCCCTTCTCTCTCTATGTCATCTCATTGATATGTGATGGACCCCACAACTGTCGTGTCGCTGGCGAACTTGACAATGTGATTCCCCGGCTGTTTGGCCGTGCGGTCATGTGTGAACAGAGTGTACAGCAATGGGCTCAGCACACAGCCTGTGTTGAGGATGATTGGGAGTGAGGAGCAGTTCTACATCCTGACTTTCTGAAGCCGGATGGTTCAGTAGTCCAACACCCAGTTGCACAGGGCTGTATTTAGATGGTAGAGTTGGAATTTGGTACAGAGCGGTTCTGTCAGTAAGAATATTGGTGAGTAACCAATGCGGCAGGATTGGAGTTATTGATGTGTGTCATTCCCGGCCGTTTCACTCTCTTTGTGATGATTGGTGGCAGTTCCACCCGGCGGTAGTCGTTTTATTCTGAAGCTGTAGAGTTCTTTGGTGCAGGGATGATGCTGGCCGATGTGAAGCCTGCATTAGTGAAGTGTTGACGATGGCCGTGAAGTCATCAGTGAGCTGGTGCCCACACTGACGGAGCACTCGGCCTGGGATGTTTCTGCCCCGGCAGCCTCACAGGGGTTGGATCTCGGCAGAGTCTGTTCATTGTTGTTACAGAGAGTGGCTGCTCACCTGTCAAATTATGACACCTTTTTCCCTTATTTGGAGGGGGGAGAGGTGGGAGAGAGAGGGGGAGAAAGAGAGGGGGAGGGAGAGAGGGGAAGGGAGAGCGAGAGAGGGAGGGAGAGAGAGAGTGTGTCAGAATGAGACAGAGGTGAGAGAGAGGGAGAGAGACAGGGTGCAAGAGAGAGAGAGGGAGAGAGAGAAAGAGAGAGAGGCGGAGAGAGGGAAAGAGAGGAGAAGAGAGTGTGAGAGCGAGGGTGAGAGAGAGAGGGTGAGAGAGAGTGACACACACACTGTGGTATTTCGAATTATTAGGTGAACGAGTAGTCTTTGGGGTTCTGCAAGTCTGTGTCTTTACTGATGCTTTGCTGCGCGCTTGATTGTTCGATGGGGTTTGCCGATGCTTTTTTTTTGCTCGGGGGGAAGTGGTTGTTGCTTTGCTGCTGCTTACGCATGGGAGGGGGAGCTTGGGGGGTGGGATTTGAGGTTCTAACATTTAACTGTCATTCATTCTTCAGGGCACTCCTCTGTTTTCATGGATGTTTGCGAAGAAAGATAATTTCAGGATGTATATTTTATACACTTCTTTGATATTAAGTGTACCTATTGCAATCTATTCAAACGTAGGAGCGGGTAGCTTTCGTGGCTGGTTTGTCTTGGGTTCCTCGAAGCACGGGGGGCCGGGGAGGTGGTATCACTGGTACAGTCAAAGCTTTTTTTTCTAACGTAGTCTGTATTGCCTTTGATGTCCAGTCAATATATATCAAGGATTGTGTCTCGGGGTTGGGGAGTCCAAACCCAAAGAGCACAGATACAATGGAGCGGAGAGGCCAGAGAGACCTGAGGGGTAATCTCAAGACACAGAACGAGTGAGTGTCTGGAACGAACTGTTCAGTGTTTGCATTCTTATTTATCTACCCTGGGTTCAGTATTCTCTCCGTGTTTGGAAATCCCCACTCACTGTCGTCTGTCTGTGAGCAGCTGGAAATTAAAGAAACCTTCAAGTTGATTTGATTTGAAATCAAATCAGAAAATGTTTGAAACCATTCCGACATAGGGGGGTTGGAGCATTAACTTTGTTCCTCTCCACTGATATTCTTTATCTGTAGAGTGTTCCTTGAGCTTGCAGGATTTTCGAACATTAAGTTGAAATGATTTAGTCTCCTGGTAAATAGACGTGTCGGACATTCAATTTAAATTCGCCATTTCACAGCACCGAAACAGGGCTTTCGGCCCATCTAGACTGTGCCTTCCTCTGCCTGATCCCATCCACATGCACCCAGACCATATCCCTGAACACCGCCCTCATCCATGCACCCATACAAACTTCTCCTATTTGCATTTGAAACCTGCATCCGCATTCATGTCACCCTCTGAGTGAAATTGTTCCTACTCCGATTCCCGTTTAATATTTCACTTTTTGCCCCAAACCCATGACCACACTGAACATGAGGGGCAAAACCCTACCTGCATTCACCCTATTTCTACCATCATAGTTGTCTTTACCTCTAGCCGGGGTTCCCAACCTGGGGCCCACAAACCCTCCAGTTAATGGTAGGGATCCATGACAAACAAAAAATTTGGGAACCCCTGCTAGTATCTCCCCTCATTCTCCTGTGTTTCAGGGAATCAATTTCTAACCTGTTCAACCGACCCCTGTAACTCTACTCCTTAAATACCAGCAACATCCGTGTCCGGCAGGGCTCCTGCAGCCTCTACCCTATTCATGGGGATTTATCCAACCTAATTTACCTCAAGACAGCAAGCACCTGTTGTGTAATCCGTACACAATCCATGATCTGGCCGGCTTTCGTCATTTCCACTGTCTCTTCCTGTCTCCCAAGGAAACACAGGCACACAGAATTTGTTGAAAATCTCTCCCATCTCTTTCGGCTCCATGCATAGATTGGCACACTGAACATCGGGAGATATCTTGTGACCGTTAACAGGGCAGTAAGGAAAGCACAGTTTCTCTCAATAAATTATCCTGCCACCAATTCGTGGAAATGTGCTCATTACAGTTGTTGTTTACAAATTTCACAAGGGTGATTATGGAATGAAAAGTTTTATGTATGACGGGCATTTTGTGTCTCTGGGCCTGTTCTCATGGAGGGGTGGTGACTCTGGGAACAGAAATGTCAATGAAATCCTGAGTGCTGGATATAGTGATAGGACAAGATGTTTTAAACAGGAGAGGAGTCTAGGATCTAAGATCACACTCTCAATGTATTCAGTTGTATATAGGGACATTATCTTCCATAGTTCTGGCCAGTAACAGGATCTGAATATCACCTGTATGAATACCTAGTGTTGATCGTAGTTATAGGTTAATTGCAGGCACAAGAATATAATGGCATTTTAACTACTTAATTGAATAAATAAGGACCCTTAATGGTTATCTCCACAATGCATTGTGTGAGGCCCTTTGTAAATATCCTATATTTCACATTTGGAACAGACATTTCGAATCCAACAATGTGTTTTGAGTTTGTAACAGCTTCGGCACTGCTGTAAGTTCTGTAGAGATTAAACTACTAACAGATTTAATGGAGGCACCTCGAGACAGGGTTAAAACAGCCATTAGAATTGTAGTTTCCCAATTACAAAATGGCTGACAGCTCAGCATTCATCTTTGTCACAATGAAACTCAGAGCATGTGAGTTTGTTCCTTATTTCCTATTTTCAGTTAGTTCTGCTGAGCCACTTCCTCCATCACCAGGGTAACAGACCAGCAGAGCTACAGAGTGTTGAACATTTTTATCGCTCTCTGGTCACCGCCCCTCAGTGGCCTCAGGAGCCGGAGTGGAGGCCCGGATGCCTTGAGCATCCACTGTATGGAATATGTGATGCTTATGTTGTAATAAAAAGATAACTAATAAATGTAGGGAATGCATTCATGCAAATCTGTTTAGGACGTCACAAACAGGGGTCAACAGGGATCACTCCCTCCACAATCCCCTTGTTCATTCACCCCTCCTCACTAATTTTCCTCCAGATACTTATCCCTACATACGGCCTAAGTGCTACACCTACCCGTACACCCCCTCCCTCAGCTCCATTCAGACTCAAAACAGTCCTTCCAGGTGAGGCAACACTTCACTGCGAATCTACTGAGGTCATCTGTTGTGTCCGGTGCTCCCGATGCGGCCTGCTTTACATTGGTGAGACCCGCCATCAATTGGGAGACCGTTTTGTCGAGCATCTCTGTATCATCTGCCACAAGGGGGACTTCGCAGTGGCCAAACATTTCAATTCTGATTCCCATTCCGACGTCTCGATCAATGGCCTCCTCGTGTGCCAAGATGAGACCACCCAGAGGGTGGAGGAGCAACACCTTATATTCCATCCGGGTACCCTCCAACCTGATTGAATGGATATTGAGTTCTCCTTCCACTAAACAAATCCCCCCCCCCTTCTCTATTACCCACTCTGAACTTTCATTTCTGCTCACCAGTCTATTACTTCCCCCCGGGTCTCCTCTTTCCCTTTGTCCTATTGACAATGCTCCAATTCTTTCATCTCCTGCCCTTGACCCGCTCATGACTTGACTTCACCTATCAGCTTCCAGTTCGCCATTTTCCCTTCCCCGACCTTTATATTCAGATCACTTCTCCACCCCCCCCCCCATCCCTCAGTAATGAAAAAGGCTCGTGGTCCAAAATGTGGACTATTTACTCTTCCCCATAGATACTGCCTGTTGTGCTGAGTTCCTCCAGCATTCTCTGTGTGTTGCCTTGGATTTCCAGCCTTTGCAAGCTTTCTACTGTTTAAGTATGATAAATACCGTAACAATTATTTGGGTTTTATTGAGATTGTACCTGGAATATGGTGTAAAATCCCGCTCCCCATACTAACACGGGTTACACAGACCAAAGAACAAACTGCCCGAGGAACTCAGTGGGTCGGGCAGCATCTGTGGAGGGAAATGGACCGTCAACACTTCAGGCCGAGACCCTCCCACTGGACTGAGAGTGGACGGGAAATAGTCAGAGAAAAGAGGTGAGGGGTGGGGATGGGGCAAGAACTGGGGAGTGAGAGGTGGATCCAGGTGAGGGGGAGGTGGGAAAATGAAAATAGTGACAGAGGGTGGGAGGTGAGTGGTGGGCAACACGGGGCTGCAGAAATGGAATTTAATTCCATGGAGTATTAACAAAAAGGTTATAGAGTATATGGTTTAGAGATTTACCACACTGATTCCTGGAGGACGACGAAGTTTCACTGGTCGTCTTCACTTAAAACAGAGGGCGGCAGATGTGTGGGGACCGAGGGGATTGAGGAAATGAGGACCGGGCAGAAACATGTGGCTGAAATGGGAGAGCAGGTTCCATCTTGTTGATGGTTAGAGGGGCTGAATGGCTTTCTCCTGCTGTTTCTCACTTGATGTTTCAGTGATTCTGTCCAGTGAGGCTGGAGGAATGTGAATAATATTATTACTTATAAAGATAGAAGTGATTTGAATGAAACCTTTTCGGGTCTGACTTGTGTATCGGATCGGGATGGGAATCGAACCCGTAACTCCGAGATCCGAGAGGTGGAGCAATGGGGACGCCAAAGGTACCGAGGGAAAAATAAAAAATGTAGCTGGTGTAAATATGAAATAACGTGTAAAATGCGTTATAGGTATGGTTAAAATGCGGTGGGTCGGGCAGTGTGTGAGGGGCGAGGAGCAGAGTCATCGGTTCAGACGGGAGACCCTCCACCCGACAAGTTTCTCGCTCCCATTTCAAACGCAGATCAGCAGCATCCGCTGTTTACGCTTCCGAGGCCCCGCCCCCGCTCTCACAGTCTCCGGATGGGCGGGGTTTTATTTCCGTTCTCTGTTGAAGTGGATCGTTGGCGTGGAGCCGGTGGACTGATCGCTGTCTGCGGGGCAAATTGATCAAGTTCCCATCGGTCAATATTGTGGCGGGTCACTCGGGGTGAACGCGACCGACGATTTCCCATCGGTGAGTACTGAAGCCGATCCCAGGGGAGGGAAACCTGATGTTGTGCAGAGAGTCCCGTTAACTTCCTCGAAATGGCGGCCTCGTCCCGCTTCCTGGACACAACCTGCCGGGGTCGGTCCGGGTTATGGGACATTCGCACCGAAACGACTGAGATGAGCCGCCGCTCAGCCCCTGGTGTTCTGGTCCCAGGAGCGGGATGAGGTGGTGATGCCGAGACTGAACCCATCCATTAAGACGTACCTGGTGAACTTTACCTCCATCACCCGGCCCGGTATCGGATCCAAACTTCACCTGGATCGACGCCTGGGGTCGATAATTGTTTTACATATTTCCAGCACACTGGAAGCGGCCGTTCAGCCCGTTGTGTTCTTGCAGACTCGAGGGTTAAGCAGAGTAATCGCACCCTCGGGAGACTCCTCCACGTGTATGAGTAGTTTCATCTTTCCCCGTTCAGACAGGACAGTGAGATCCAGATCTCTCACGTCCTCTCGGGGGACTGGGAAGTTAAATTCCTTCTTCTTTCCATTGCTACGACTTGCCGAAATGCTGACAGTGTTTCCCGATGTCTGGCCCTATTAATGCGAGAGTTAAGTCTAGTTCATGTTTGCCCAGCCTGTATCCCAATGCGGCAATGATATATTTCAGCAATCTCTCTTCTAAACTTTGTCTTCCTTGTGAAGTTTTGTATTGCACCTTTCTATTTATTTATTTGTTTGTTTGTTTGTTTGCTTATTAATTTATTTAATTAGTTAGTTAGTTAGCTAGTTAGTTAATTAGTTAGTTATTGTTCGCTAGGAATACCAAAGGTTTAGTTGGACACAACACGTGGCAGGGTAAAAGCAACCATTTCAATTTTTGATTCACCGTTACAAAATGGCTGCAGTGTTAATCTTTGTCATAATGGAACTCATACCATCTGATGTTCAGTTTGTTATTTCCTTTTTCGGTTATTTTCAGTGAGCTACTTCCTCTGTTTCCAGGGTAACGGCCCGTCAGAGCTGCAGCAAGTGTTGCAGTTTTTATCGCTCTGTGGTCACCGCCTCTCAGCGTAGAGACAGTGGCCTCGGGAGCAAATTACCAGAGTGATAGTGGGAGGAAAGGATGCTGTGAGCATTGACTGTGTGGGATGTATTACACCAGGGTCAGAATGAACTCTGAATTAACAAATTGTTTGGAGTGGGGTGGCATTTACAGTCTAGGGTGGCAATCAGTTACTATCTGTGCGTTAAAATGAAAATGGAGAAAATACTACAGTTGCAGGAAATTTAAAGTAAGGAGGTGAAAATACTGGAGACGCTCAGCAGATCGGCAGCATCTTGGACATTCTCTGTTCTGGAACTGGGTCTTCCACCATTTGTCCTTTCAGAGATGTAGTCTGATGTACTGAGCTCCCAGCATTTTCTACTTTATAATTTTACATTTTGTTCCTGCTACACTGCAGGAAACATGGCAGCCAGCTGTGCTGGGCAAGATCCCACACAGCAGGTAGATTGTGATCAAATGTGCTCGGTTTAGCTGCTGGGATCAGGTTGAAGTGTATCCGCATCCTCTTTTCAGACAGGGGAAACGGCCTGAGCACCAGCTTCGGCAGAGGGTCATTAGCTTCCAATTCCACTTTAGTTTGTGAATCGGATCTGGCAGAAACTCCACAGCAAATTGCCGGCACCAAGGCGTCTTTGTATGGGTGATAATATTGGGCTGGTGACTCTGATGATATGGAACTGGCAGTATACGGGCTTCAGTCCAGGTTGGTAATTCGACAGATGTGATCGGAATTTTCTCAGTCTGCAGTGAAGCTGAAATCCCGGGCGGTCGGGCATTGGTTATGGGGAAATCACCGTCTACACTGTCCAATAGGATATCATATCTGTCAAGTATTTTGGAGATTAGTTAAGAATGAACTAAGGCATATTGCATTTTTTTTTTGAGAAAGATAGACCGGCATGGATTAGAATAGAACTAGATAAAATAGGAGAAAATACACCAGAAGATTTTATATATAAATGGGAATCTAAATGGATACGGGAAAAGAAAGAATCTCCTATATTAAAACATTTGATTGACTTATGGAATAAGATAAATGTTGATGATGAGACAAAGAAATCTTTATTAGCAAAGAGATCTTTAATTCAAAATAGACTTATTCCTTTTACAATGGATAATCAACTTTTATATATTGGTTTCAAAAGGGATTAGATATATAGGAGATTGTTTTGAAGGAGGTATATTAATGTCATTTGATCAATTAAAGAATAAATATAAAGTATCAAACAACACTCTTTTTTGTTACTTCCAATTAAGGGTTTATTTAAGAGAAAAATTAGGTCAAACAATGTTATTGCCGAAATCTAATGAAATAGAAACTTTAATTCAAAAAGGACAAACTAAAAAAATTATTTCTTGTATGTATAGCTTGATTCAAAAACAGGCATTTAAACAAGGAGTCCATAAGTCAAGACAAAAATGGGAAATTGACTTGAATATTAAAATTGAAGAAACAAATTGGTCAAGACTATGTCTTGATAGTATGACAAATACAATAAATGTCCGGTTAAGATTAGTGCAATATAATTTTTTACATCAATTATATATTACACCACAAAAAATAAATAAATTAAACCCAAATTTATCTGATCAGTGTTTCCGATGTAACCAAGAAATCGGTACTTTTTTACATTCTACTTGGTTTTGTTTTAAAATTCAACCTTTTTGGACAAATTTAAGAGTTTTATTGGAACAAATTATTGGAACAGAGCTTCCACATAATCCAATATTATTTTTATTAGGCGATATTGAAGGGATAAAATCGAAACCCAAATTGAATATATATTAGAAAGAATTCATAAAAATTGCACTGGCTGTAGCCAAAAAGGCTATTGCAGTTACTTGGAAATCGGATTCATACTTAAGTATAGAAATTTCCAGCTGTATTCCACTTGAAAAAAATACTTATAATTTAAGAGATAAATATGAAACATTTCTGAAAATTTGGCGCCCTTATTTACAAAAGACAGGATTAAATATATAGGTGCTCCGAAGATAAAATAATTGGTTATTTGGGGAAATAAATAAATATATATACTAAAGTTATTACCAACTCCATGGAGCATGTGGGGATCTTCCGATATCCAGGCACTCTTTCTTTCTTTCTTTCTTTCTTTCTTTCTTTCTTTTTCTTTTTTTTCTATAGGGATGTTAGGGGGAGGGGCTAAGGGGAGGGGGGAAGGGTATATATTTTTTTTCTTTCTGTAATCATTTGAAAACTCAATAAAAAATTTTTTTAAAAAGAATGAACTAGGGCGTTAGGTGAAGTTGGGCAGTGACGTTGTTCATCTGAACTTTGGTAAAGTCTGTAACAAGTTCCCGCATGGCAGCTGATCGGGGAGGTTCGGTCACGTGGGATTCACAGGGAGCTGGCGAGGTGGATTCACACTGGGCTCGAGAACAAGAAGGAGAGGGGGATGAATGTAGATGGTTCTAGCGAATGGAGGCCTGTGACGAGTGGGATATGAGTGTCAGTGTTGAGAGCTCTGTAATTTATTATTCATGCCATTGATTTGTATATGAATGTACATGGCTACACAGAGTATTATGTCCCGTTGTGTTCACCCTACTGTAGTAAATATATTATCAAGCTGGAGAGGGTGCAGAACAGATTGCTGAAGATGTTGCCTGAACTAGAGGGCCGAGTCATAGGAAGCTTTTGGCCGAGCTGGGTCTTCATTGCAGAGGAGAATTATAGGAGTTCATGAAATCAAGAGGGAACATAGATAATGTGGTTGGTCGTGGTATTTTACCCAGGTTTCAAGATTCAAAATTGTTTAATGTCATTCCAGTAACAAGTGTAAAGGAGAACAAAATAATTGTTACTCAGGACAGAAGAAAAAACCAAAATGATGGAGACCACAATAATAAACAAAACACAATACATGAAGTATGACAGTTTAAAAAGATTGATTGTATTTCCATAAAGTGACATTAATCAAAGGGGTGTCTGGACATGAGAGACTAACATTGATTCTTCTTCTGCATGTGACTTGCATGTTACACGCTTGGGCGATCATGGGTCTCCACATCCGATGATCCCTCACAGCGTCAATGATATCCCGCACACTTTGATCTGTTAGTTCTTTCACGCTGTCCATATATTTCCTTCTTTGCCTTCCTCTTCCGCGTTTCCCAGGCATACGGCCTTGCATTGTAAGACATCCTATTTCTCCCTTTCTGATGACATGCCCCGGGAATTGAAGTTCCCTCTCATTTAATGTTCTCATTAATGATCTTTTGGTGTGGGTACGTTGGAGTACTGTCTCGTTAGCTACCCTGTCTCTATGTGATATTTTCAACATTCTTCTAAAAAACACATTTCTGTTGCTTCTATGTTTCTTTGGAGTTCTGATGTTATAGTCCACGTTTCGGAAGCATACAGCAAGATTGACCAGATGTAACATTTTAGTAGCCTGAGCCTTGTTGTCATAGAAATGTGTCTGTTGGTAAAAATGGGTTTCATTTTTTAGAAGTTGGTTTTGGCAATGGCAACTCTTTTTATTTCTACTTTACTTCTAGCATCTTGTGATATAAAGCTACCAAGGTAATTAACGCTGGTCTTTTGTTCAATCGCTTTTGTTACTGACGGGCAACTTGCAGTTGGGAGTATCCTGCTCTTTTGATATTACCACATACTTCTATTTTCTTACAGTTAATGGTTAGACCAAAATCTGCACTTGTTTGTACTACTTTGTCCAGGAGAATTTGTAGGTCTTCTGCAGCACTTGCTATTAGAGTGGTATCGTCTGCATATCTTATATTGTTGATGGAAACATCTCCAATGTTTATCCCATCTAGGTCTTCTGTTTCTCTGAGAATCATTTCAGTATAGATATTAAATAATTTCTGTGAGGCAACGCCTCTCTGTCTAACTTCCCTTTGAATTTTAGTCCAACCGCTTATATTATCATCATCTTTTACCGCCACCGTTTGATTACAATATGAATTTTGAAGCGGTTATTTGTCCCTTCCGTCAATGTTTAGTTAAATGAGAATTTGAAATAATTTTTCATGTTGCACTTTGTCGAATGCTTTAGTGAAATCAATAAAACATAAAAAGACATCATTTTGATATTCAATTGCCCTTTCTGAAAGAATTCGTAGTATGAAAATTGCTTTCCTAGTTCCTCTATTAAATTGTTTTTAATTTGACTCAGAACAATTCTCAACAAAATCTTTGTTATGTGACTCATAAGACTGATTGTTCTATAATTTTTGCAGTCAATAGTTCCAGGAATTTTAGGCCGAGTTATAAATACTGATTTCAAGAGATCGTCAGGCAATACACCAGACTCATAAGTGCCATTATACTCTTCAAAAAGAATATCTACTCCCAGACCTTCTGGGGCTTGTATCATTTCCACTGAAATTCCATCAGGTCCAGTGGCTTTACCTTGTTTCATGCTTTTCATTGCTTTAGTTCTTTCTTCTTCGGTAATAAGAGGGCCAGAATTAGGGTGTTTTATATATGGGGGTTCCCTCTATTATCTCAAAAAGCTGCTCTACATACTGAATCCACCTCTCACATACTTTATCCGTTAGGATGGGTCAGTCTGCTGATTCTAGGCATCCTGTAGAGGAGGTTTTCTTAATGCCAGTAGTTTCCTTAAATTTTCTGGTGCATTTCTTTGCTGTTGTTAATACGGCCTTCCACTTCATTGCATTTTTTGATTCAGCCATTCTCCTTTTGCAATATTGCATAATTCTCTGGTCTGTGAGATTGATCGTATGTCCATAAAGTGACGTCAGGCACAGGAGTGTCTGGCCATGTGAGACTGACATTGATTCTGTGTCCATGAAGTGATGATAAGACACAGGATTGTCTGGACATATGAGACTGACAACGATTCTATGTCCGTAAAGTGACATTAGGCACAGGAAAGCCTGGACCTACGGAGAATATTGATTGTCTGTCCATAAAGTGACTTTAGGCACAGGAGTGCCTAGAACTGTCAGGAAATGTTAAACCAGTAGTGGGTGGGGTGCGGAGGGTGGGTTAGTGAGTAGAGCTGTTAATCAGGCTTACTGTTTGGTGAAAATAACTGTTTTGAGCCCGATTGTCCTGCCGTGGGTGTTACAGATCCACAATTCCTTTAAAGTAACACCAGAGTTGTAAAGAGAGCTTAGGACATATTGACCATTATAACGCAGGCTATTACGAAGAGGGGCCTGGATATTAATGCTAAAGTTGTAAAAGACACCAGGAATCCAAAACAAAAATAAAACAGAATTGACTGCAGTTCTGGCCAGCTACTTGGAGCGTGAAAGAGTGCAGGGAAAATTACACGGACATTGCTAGTATTTCAGGAAATAATTATAGTGATAGGTTGAACAGGTTAGAACTCGATTACCTGGAATACAGGGGAATGATGGGGTATCCTAGCAGGATTCCAACTTTTCTATGCCATTTGCCCCTACAATTAGAGGAAGGGTCCAGGACCCTAGGTTGGGAAGCCCTGCTAGAGATATAGAAATCTATGATGGTAAAAATAGGGTGAATGCAGTTAGTCATTTCCCCCTCAGGTTGCGTAAAATCATGGATTTAGGGCAAAAAGTGACACATTTAAGGGTAATCTGAGGGAGAACTACTTCACTCAGAGGGTGGAGCAAATGCGGAACAAGTTCCCAGCAGATGTAAGAGATGAAGGTCCGATTGTGGTATTTCAGAGATGTGTGGGGAGGTACATGGATGAGGGAGGTATAGAGAGCTATGGTCTGGGTGCAGGGGGATGGAACCACACCGAACATGGCACGGACTGGATGGGCTAACAGTCCTGTGTCTGTGCTGTAAGGGCTCTGTGAATCTCAATTGAAACTTCTACACATAATCGACATTTATTGCAGACAGGTCGTAGAAAACATAGAAAATAGGTGCAGGAGTAGGTCATTCGGCCCTTCGAGCCTGCACCACCATTCAGTATGATCATGGCTGATCATCCAACTCAGAACCCTGTACTTGCTTTCTCTCCATCCCTTTAGCCACAAGGGCCATATCTAATTTATATTATATCTAACTTATAGGTTGTATACAACACTGCGATTTATTTTGGACCAGCGTCTGCCCTGCTGAGAGCTCTGTAGAGCTGGAACCACATTGAGATTTACTGAATGCACCTCCAAGGGGTAAAAACAACCGCTGGAATTTCAGTATCACCATTACAAAATGGATGAATGTTCAGTTCATCTTCGTCACAATGAAACCGAGAACGTGTCACACTGAGTTTGTTATTTCCCCGCTCGGTTATCTTTGTGAGCCACTTCCTCCGTCACCAGGGCAACAGCTCACCAGAGCTGCAGAGAGTGTTGAACATGTTTATCGCTCTCTGGTTGCTGACTCTCAGCAGAGAGACAGTGGCCTCAGATACGAGGATGCTTTGAGCATTTCCTGTCCGGGATGGAATGAAGAAGATTGTAGGGATTGTATTTATGCGATTCTGTTCTGGGGGTCAAACATCTTGCAGTTAGTCATCGTTTCTGCATCAAAAGAAACAAAATGAAATCTCCTGCACTGAGTTTCCAGTGCTATATTTTCAATTTTATATTTAAAACATTTTGTTCCTGTTACACGACGGGGAAAGTGGCTGCTAATTGACCTGGGCTACACCGCACTCAGCAATAAAATAATGAACAACTGTGTTCAATCTAACTGTGGGAACAAGCTAAAATGTATCAGCACCCTCTTTGTGATCCAAGGCCCATGTTTTACAGCTAATCCCTGTCTAGAAAGAGGATCATCGGGCTCCAGTCCTGTCATGGGTTGGTGTGGGAGTGTAAGTTTTTGAACTGGGATTACTGAGACACTGCCGCATATTACCGGCAGCAAAGAGCCCTGGGAGAGTTGGTGCTTGAGATACAATCTTGGGATGGGGGCTCCAGGAATATGGAGCTGTCAGTGTTTGGGCTTCGGTCTACGTTGGTGCTTTTACAGATGCGGCTGGATGTTCCGTGATGAAGCAGACGTCTCCGGGGGCTGGATATTGGTAGCGTGGATCTCTCAGTGTGAGATGCGGGAACACCAGTGTGAGATGTGGAAAAGATGTGCGAGGCTCTCGGTGTGGGCTGTGACCCTCTGAGGTTGGACCTGGGATACCTCACCTGATTTGATCCAGATAAAATGAGTCAGGGGATCAAGCTGTCAGGGTTTATGAGATTTTGAGCGAGTATTTCTGTTCTGTGCTCAGATGTTTGGTTCTGAAGTCTCTTTGGTTTGCTATTCCATCCCTCTCAGGGAGAGGCTGTGATTAAATACGCTGTTTTGTGTTTGCACCAGTAGACATAGACCGGGGTTTCAGAATTCAATTCACATTTAGAAATTCCCCCTCACTGTCACCTTCTATCTGCCAGTGGGCAGATACTCAAACAGAAACTCAGGATGCTGAAGATGGAACAGAACATGGAACAGTACATCACAGGAACAGGCCCTTCGGCCACAATGGTGTGCCAAACCAGCAGAAAAGTAAATCAACACCCACCCTCAAAATCTAGGGTTGGTGGGGGGGGGGGGTTTGAAGTTAGGGCGGGGGTGATTATTTACCAACTGAATAACAACAAGTCTGGATGCAGTGGGAGTGGACAGGGTGTCTGGATTAGACGGAGAGTCTGGGATCTGAGAGTGCTGCCTCAGGATAAAGAAGCATCACTTTAAAATTGAGATCGTAGACATTACTTCAGCCAAAGGTTGTTTGATCTGTGGAATTTGTCACCACAAACAGTGGCGGAGGCTCTCGTTGGGTATATTCTTGTTCTGGATTGCTAAATAGGTTGAGAATTATAGCAGGAAGCAAGGATATAAAAACAGAGAACCACAACCCCTCTTGACAATTCATACAAAAAAAGACTGGAAATGTTCTATTTATAGAAGAGAAAAAAAACACAAAACTAACCTAAAACAAACAAAAAAAGGACTGGGCAGTCCATTTGAGGACAAGATTACAAAAAAAGAAGAAAACGTCCTTCTGGTCAAATCTGAAACTTCACGGAGGGAGCAAGAAAAGAAATTAGATTGTATGAAAATATTGAATAAAAGGTAGCTAGGTTTGTTCAAATTTGAAAGATGTATCGAACGTCCGACTTCTAATTTTCTCCAAGTTTAAACAAAACATAATGGAGGAGAGCCTGAAAAAAGCAGTAGGTGGATTAGGATCCTTCCAATGCAACAAAATAGCTCTCCTAACCAATAAATTTGAAAAGGCTATCGCATTTACCATCTATAGAAATCTTCGAACCAGGGAAGAAAAAATCCGTCTCTGCTTCCATTTCCTTTTCATTTATTACCACAGAGTTAACAGGACTGGCTGGTTTTCTTAATATTGAGCAAGAAGCCAGCTTTCCACTTTCATTAGAAGCTTCTTCAGATCCTCCTCACTTTCAGCCATTAGAATAGTATCACATGCATATCTGGATTTATTAATATTCTGTCTGGTAATTTTGACTGCAACATTTTGAGTCCTCTCGACCAGCATTCCTCATATGTTCAGTATATAGATTAAATCAGCTGGGTGAGGGGGCGTCACGTGATGACGTAGGGTCGAGACGTTGGGAATCCAGCTCCCTCGTAAAAAGTAATGAAATAGGGTTTAAATGAAGAAGAGTTAATAAATACCTATATAAGCAACTCAAGATTATTTTTGGATATGGCTCCTAAACCGAAACAGAAGAAAGTTACTACTTCGAAGACTGCGCAAATCGGCGGGGGAAAAGGCCTAACCGTCTCGGCGAAGCCTCGGACTCAAGTTGGATCTCCTCCCGGCGAAGTGCAAGCCATAGCACTTCTGATGATGCGGGACAGGAAGTTGCAGCAATGTCGGCGGTCTCCGAGAAGAAACGGCAAGAACAACGCATGCGCGAAGACAAAAGCTTGCATGAACAGATATTAACGAAACTACAAATCCCAACTACGGCTGGGAGTGAAATTGGAAGTGAATCGGAAGTGGAATCAGACTCTTTGGGAAATTCAGAGGTGAAGAAGTGGAAAAGGAGGAGATTAAGAGATATCCTGATATATATGATGAATGAATTAAAAGCTATAAGAACAGATATAAGAAGGATGCAGAATACACTCGATAATGTGGTGGAAAAACAAAAGATGGATAATAAAGTTAAAGAGATGGAAGTAAAAATGGAAGAAAACACTGAAAGAATAGATAAGCTAGAAGACAATAATCTTGCCTGGACAATAGAAAGAAAACGGGTGTTGGAAAAAATAGATGCGCTTGAAAACTCTAGTAGACAAAATAATATTAAAATTGTTGGTCTTATGGAAGGTACAGAGGGAGAAAATCCAATAAAATTCTTTCAAGAATGGATTCCGAAAATTTTGGCAATGAAAGAAGGAAGCCAAGTAATTGAAATTGAAAGAGCACACAGAGCTTTAAGACCAAGACCTCAACAAGATCAAAATCCAAGATCAATTTTGATAAAATGCTTAAGGTACCAAGATAAAGAAATGATCTTGAAGGCAGCTACTCAAGGTGCTAAAAAGAGAAATGGGCCATTGATAATAGAAGGGAAAAGAGTTTTTTTTAAATCCAGACATAAGTTACGATCTTCTGAAGAGGCTGAAGGAATTTAATCCAGTGAAAAAATCTTTATGGGAAAAGGGCTATAAATTTTTATTGAGTTACCCAGCAAAATTTATAATTGTCCTGGATAACGAAGAAAGAAGATTTTTCGTTGACTACCGGAAAACGGAGAAATTTGTACAAGAATTACCTGATGTCCACGAAGAGGACTAAAGAATTATAGAAATGAAGTGGACTAATGATGAAGACAGAGATAAGGTTGGACTTGACGGGCATTTATAAGGAAAACAAAAATAGTTGAGGAGTATTAATTGGGAGTAGAGACATTAATTATTTTCTTTTTTTTCTTCACTAATATATTTTTTTTTGCGGGGGAGCTGGAGGAGCTCCTGATCGATGGCTGCGAGTTTCACGTGTACAATCATGGCGATTGCCATGACCCGTAAAATGGGGGGGGGGGGGTAATCTGTTATTTTTATTCGCAACATTAATGGGGGGGTATTTTGTTTTTTTTCCTTATATATTAGTTACCTTTTTTCTATTTTTCTTTTTTGCCTGGATGGTTGGGGAGAGACTCATAGCAACGTGGAGAATTTCAAAGAGTTCCCAAGGTATTATGAATGATTAATTTACTTAATTTTTTAAGTTTTAATGTTAATGGACTTAATGGTCCTGAGAAAAGAAAAAGAGTTTTAACATATATTAAGAAAATGAAAGGAGATACAGCTTTTTTACAAGAAACACATTTAACAGAAACAGAACATAAGAAATTAAAGAGAGATTGGGTTGGAAATGTCATTGCAGCTTCATTTAATTCAAAATCGAGAGGAGTTGCAATTTTGGTTAATAAAACTTTACCAATTAAAATACAAAATGTAGTAATTGATTCTGTGGGGTGATATGTGATTATACATTGTCAAATTTTTTCAGAATTATGGACTTTTATGAACATTTATGCACCAAATGAAAATGATGCAAAATTCATACAAGAAGGTTTTTTGAACTTGGCTGATGCACATGATAAAATATTAATAGGTGGAGACTTTAATTTTTGTTTAGATCCAGTTTTCGATAGGTCAACTAAAGTTGCTACAAAATCAAAAGTAATAAAACTAACTTTATCATTAATGAAAGATTTAAACCTGATTGATATATGGAGAAAAATTAATCCAAGAGAAAGAGATTATTCATTTTATTCAAATGGACATAAAACTTACTCAAGGATTGATTATTTTATTATCAAAAAATATTCAGGATAGAGTGAAAAGTGTGGAATATAAAGCAAGAATACTGTCAGATCATTCCCCCTTGATAATGACAATGATAATGATGGATAAGGAGTAATCAATCTATAGATGGAGATTTAATTCAATTTTATTAAAACGTAAAGATTTTTGTGATTTTATGAAAAAACAGATTCAATTTTTTTTGATACAAATTTACATTCAGTTGAGGATAAAATTATTATGGGAAGCGATGAAAGCATATTTAAGGGGTCAGATTATAAGTTATACATCTAAAATTAAGAAGGAATACATGGCAGAAATAGATCAATCGGAAAAAGATATCAAAGTTAGAAAAAGAATCTCAAAGATATATGACAGAAGAAAAACGAAGACAACTTGTTAATAAAAAACTACAATATAATACACTCCAGACATATCGTACAGAAAAAGTAATTATGAGAACTAAACAGAAATATTACGAATTAGGAGAAAGATCACATAAGATTCTTGCTTGGCAGTTGAAAACAGAACAGGCTTCTAAAACAATAAATGCAATTAGAACAAGTGTAAATAAGGTTACTTATAAACGTTTAGAAATTAATGAAACTTTAAAAAAAATTATACTGAACTATATCAATCAGAATCACAAAATAAGATTGCTGAGATAGATAAATTTTTATCACAAATAACCCTTCCAAAATTAAATTTGGAAGAACAGAAAGGATTAGATATGCCCTTTACATTAAAAGAGGTTGAAGAAGCTTTAGCATCACTTCAGAGTAATAAATCCCCAGGAGAAGATGGTTTTCCTCCTGAATTTTATAAACAATTTAAAGATTTATTAATTCCATCTTTTAGGGAATTAATATATCAAGTGGAAAGAATGCATAAACTCCCACAATCTTTTTTAACAGCGATCATAAGTGTATTGCCAAAAAAAGAGATCCTTTAAAACCAACATCATATAGGCCTATTTCTTTGTTGAATACAGATTATAAAATAATAGCAAACATTTTATCTATAGAATATCTAAATATTTACCAAAATTAATACATATGGATCAAACAGGTTTTATTAAAAACAGACAATCAATGGATAATATAACCCGGTTACTTCGTATAATTCATTTGGCACAAAAAATAGAGGAAATGAGTGTAGCAGTTGCTTTGGATGCAGAAAAAGCATTTGATAGATTGGAATGGGATTTTTTATTTAAGGTTTTGGAAAAATATGAGTTGGGAAAATCTTTTATACAATGGATTAAAACCTTAAATACTAATCCTCAAGCTAAAGTAGTTACAAATGGTCAGATTTCAACACCATTTTGCTTAACAAGGTCAACTAGACAAGGCTGCCCATTATCACCTGCTTTATTTGTATTGGCAACAGAACCATTAGCTGAATTAATCAGAACAGCTTCAGACATTGGGGGCTTTAGAGTTAATCAAGAAGAAAATAAGATTAATTTATTTGCTGATGATGTTTTGATTTATTTAACAAACCCATTGCAATCTTTGCAAAGATTATCTTTTAGATTGGAAGAATATGGGAAAGTATCAGGGTATAAAGTAAATTGGGATAAAAGTGAAATTTTACCCCTTACCGAAGGAAATTATAATCAATGTCGATTAGTAACTCATTTTCGATGGTCAATAAATGGGATAAAATATTTCGGTATTAGAGTTGATAATGATGTAAAAAATTTATATAAACAAAATTATTTGCCATTATTAAAAAAAAATAAAAGAGGATCTTGATAAATGGATGATGTTACCAATAACATTAATAGGTAGAGTTAATGCTGTAAAAATGAATATATTTCCTAGATTGCAATATTTATTCCAAACTTTACCAATACAATTACCTCAGAAGTTTTTTTCAAGAACTGAATAAATATGTAAGGAAATTTCTTTGGAAAGGAAAGATGTCAAGAATATCATTGGAAAAATTGACATGTAAATTTGATTTAGGAGGGTTACAACTTCCAAATTTTAAGAATTATTATAAAGCAAATCAACTTAATTTATTGCGTCTTTTTTTGATGAAAAAAAAAACCCGGCATGGATTAGAATAGAATTTGATAAGATAGGAGAAAACATACCGGAAGATTTTATATATAAATGGGAATCCAAATGGATACGGGAAAAAAAAGAATCTCCTATATTAAGAGACTTGATTGATTTATGGAATAAGGTAAATATGGACGATGAGATAAAGAAATCTTTATTAGCAAAAAGAACTTTAATCAAAATAGGCTTATTCCTTTTACAATGGATAATTAACATTTATATAATTGGTTCCAAAAGGGGATTAAATATATAGGTGATCATTTTGAAGGAGGTATATTGATGTTGTTTGATCAATTAAAAAATAAATATAAAATATCAATCAACACCCTTTTCTGTTATTTTCAATTAAAGGCTTATTTACGAGAAAAGCTGGGTCAAACAATGTTGATGCCAAAACCTAGTGAAATAGAAATATTAATTCAAAAAGGAAAAATTTAAAAAATTACATCTTGTATGTACAATTTGATTCAAAAACAGACAATTAAATCAGGAATTCATAAATCAAGACAAAAATGGGAATCTGATTTGAATGTTAAAATTGATGGAAAAAGTTGGTCAAGATTATGTTCTGATAGTATGATAAATACAATAAATGTTCGACTTAAATTAATACAATATAATTTTTTACATCAATTATATATAACACCACAGAAAATAAATAGATTAAATTCAAATATGTCTGACCAATGTTTTCAATGTAATCAGCAAATTGGTACTTTTTTTCATTTTACTTGGTCTTGTTTTAAAATTCAACCATTTTGGATAAATCTGAGACTTTTATTGGAACAAATTACTGGAGTACAACTCCCACATAGTGCAATATTATTTTTATTAGGAGATATTGAAGGGACAATACCGAAACTTGAATAAGTATCAGAAAAAACTTATAAAAATTGCATTGGCAGTAGCCAAAAAAGTTATCGCAGTTACTTGGAAATCTGATTTATATTTAACTATGGATCGTTGGCATAATGAAATATATAGTTGTATTCCACTTGAAAAAATTACATATAATGTAAGAAATGAATATGATATATTTTTTGAAAATTTGGCTCCCATACCTACGAAAGATAGGATTAAATACATAGGTCATTTGAAGATAAAATTATAAAGTAATTGGGGAAAGTAAAAATAAATATTAAAATTATTTTGAACTCCATGGAGCATGTGGGGATCCTCCGATATCCAGGCATTCTTTCTCTTCTTTTTTTTCTTTCTTTAGATAAGGATTAAGGGGGGGGAGGATTAATATTATTTTTCTTGTTCTTACTATTTTATCATCACATTTATTCTTCGTAATTTTCTAAAAAATTAATAAATAAATAAATTGCAAAAAATAAACAAACAGGGTGACAGTATGCAGCCTGGTCATACTCCTTTCCAAATCTTGAACCAGTTTGTTGTTCTGTGTCATTCTAACTGTTGCTTCTTGATCTTTGTACAAGTTTCTCATAAGGCAGAACAAATGTCCAGGTATTCCCATTTCTTTAAGGATTTGCCATAGTTTATTATGGACCACACTGCTGAAGGCTTTAGAGTAGTCAATAAAACATAGATAAATACTTTTCTGAAATTCTCGCGATTTCTCCATTATCCAGCGTAGGTCAGCAATTTGGTCTCTGGTGCTTCTGCCTCTTCTAAAAGCAGCTTCTATCTGGCTGTTTGTGTTCCATATATTGCTAGGGTCTTGCTTGCACAATCTTTAGCATTACCTTTCTAGCACGTGAAAACTTCCGGTAATTTGAACAATACTTTACATTTCCGTTCTTGGGTATTGGGATAAAAACGGATCTTAATCCAGTCTGAAAGTCATTGTTGTTTATATTTTCCCAGATCTGCTGGAAAATTGCATGCAATACTTTTACAGCATCACCTTTTAGAATTTTTAACAATTTTACTGAAATCCTGTCACATCCTACAGCCTTATTATTGGCAATGTTTTCTGTCGCCCATTCGACTTCACTTTCCAGAATGTCTGGCTGTAGATCGATGAGGGAGTCATTGCAGATGTCTTCGCTGTTGGATCTTTGTGCAATTATTCTGTGTGTTCCTGCCATCTCCCTTTGATGTCCTTTGCTTCTGTAAGGTCCTTCCCTTCTTTGTCTTCTCCAATGCTCATTTTACATGAAATGTTCCTTTGATTTCTCTAATCTTCTGCAACAGATCTCTTGTTTTGTTGTCCAATCCTGTTGGCTTCTTCAGCTTCACTGCATCGCTCCTTTAAGTAAGTTTCCATATATTTCCTTGCTATCTTCTTGAAATTTGTGTTCAGTTGGAGGTCTTTGTACCAATCTCCATTTACTCCCTGGAATGTCGGAGAGTGAGCAGTGACCTTACAAAAGTGTTTTAAATTTGAAGGACAGTGTAACTGAATCATACTTTTTTATTTGTGTAATTCAGGTCATTGCCAGCAGCTTTCTTCCACCCGGACGTCAGACAAGCAGACGGTAATCAACCAACAACAGAATCAGAATGGACACAGGTATGCTCACTGGCCTCTTTCTCATTAAAACTCTGTCATCATGGTACACGTCTAGTCAAATCGTCAATAATTCAGAGGGATAAACTTGGGCGATAAAGGGGCAGAGAGAAAGTGCCATCAAACGGGGTCATTGTTCCAACTGGTAAAGAATCCATGAGCATTGGAACAATTCACCAGCTCCAGCGCAGGGACCTAACAAGGGGAATGGTCGAATCACTCCCCTTACCACACAAATCTTCACCTGAGTGAAAGGAGAAGGAGCCCCTGAATAAGGTGGGGGTGGGTAACACTCAGACAGGAATACAACAGTGGGCAATGTAACAGTCGAGGGAACAGATAGAATTTCCGTCAGCATTTGGTACGCCCTGATGTGGGAAATGCCTCCGACAGCCATTAAGAGAAACAGACGTTGTTTTCTGTTTGGAAGGGCAATGGTGAATTCTCCCCAGATTAACGAGATGTTGCACAATGGAGGTGAGGGGAATTCCCGGTGTCTGTTTTCTGTGTCTGAGTTAAAGAACGTTATATTGAGGGAGGACGGGCTGGGTGCAGGAGACAGTTAACAAGAGAAATTGTACACAGGGAATCTGGGGTGGGGGGGCGCTACTGAAGCAATGAAATGACCTTGGCGAATAGGATTAAAGTAAAACAAAATAATAAGTGGAGAGGGCACCATACAAAATGCTGGAGGAACTCAGCATGTCAGGAAGCACCTATAGAGAAAAAATAACCTTCAACGTTTCGGACTGAGAATCTGTAAATTGATTTCAAAGTCATCCTGGGTACATAAAATTGAGTCAGCACTAGAGGAGCGTTGTTCTGGCTGAAGGTCTGTGACCAGTAGTGTTCGCAAGGATCACTGTTTCGCCATGCGTCGTGTGTGTGAATCAATTAGGTTAATCATATGATATACTGTGTGGACTTATTCGTTGATTTACAGAGTTGGAGGAGTTGAATAAATTTGGGACTGTTGTCAAAGCGTTCAGCATCCAGTTAGAAATAGGAACAGAGAGTCACCAAGTACAGATAATTCAGGCAAATGTGAGAAGTTACATTTTGAGAGGTCAAATTCGCGAGCAATGTGCACAGTGAACGTTGGGACTGATAATAAGATTGATGTACTGTCGGGTCTTGTGATGGATGTGCATAGCTTCCTGAAGGTGGCAGCACAATTGGTAGTGTGCTAACGATGAGTTGAGGTATTTGTTAAAGTTAGACTGTAACTGGATACGCGTTGGTTAAGAGATAATTTCAGTATTGTGCACAAATCGAGAATGATGTGGAGGGTTTGTAGAGGGTGCAGACGAGTTTCACCACAAAAACCTGCGGTAACAGGTTTAAGTTTAGATGGTAAAGTTTAAAGGGGATTTAGGATGCATGTTTTCCACAGAGAGTGATCGGTGTCTGGAATTAGCTGCCGAGGGAGGGACTGGAAACAGATACTCAGCAACGTCTGAGAGGCGTTTGAACTCATGAGTAGGCTGGGAACGGAGGGATATTGACCATGTTCCTGAAGATGGGATTGGTTTAAATTGGCATTGTGCCCGCTTACGCATGGTATATCTACTATTTTATGTTCTATGACCAACTACAGATTTGAACTCCGCCATCTCCGCCTTCCTGTCAAATTGTGAGGATCATCAACTGTTCCAGTTGACGAGATTCTACAAGGAGCGACTGGAGCAGGCGATTGAGGAGGGTGTGGAGAGAGTCAGCTTCATGTTAATGGGCGAGGATCACTTCACCAGGCTAGAGAATCAAGTAAGTGGTTGGAACATAGGCTGAGTGTAGATTCTACTGAATCAATCACAGACCGACAGAACCGGTGTAACGGCACCTCTGGGCAGTGAAAATCCTGTAATGATTGTGGTCAACATCAAGAAAAGAGTTTTCATCTGCGAAAACCCTGAACTTTTATTAACCAATACAAGCCTCTCTCCAGTTTTCTGATCACATTCATTTATAGACAGATTAGGATACAGGCAATGATTGACTGGTGAATTTAGTGATGTGACACTTGACGGACATTGCAAGTGGACAGAGAACCACTTTACACCACTCTCTCTGACATCACACCATGTTCCCAATGTTCGACCTTAGTGGCCATTCATCAATGTGTTCTCCTGATGACCCACGGGTTTCCCACAAATCAAATATATAGTGACTTATTTCTCAGCTCATTCTCAGTCTACCTTCAACCCCATTTTAAACTCAGGCAACACTTACTATCGTCTCTCATTTGAACTGCTGACCCTTTTTTTGATCAATATCCCAACATGCCTCATGTTTCTGTTACCTTCTGTTCCTTGTGACATCCAATTTGAGTTTGCAATTACCACAGCATATACTGTTAACATGGGAAGTGCAACATTAGTGCGACTGAAAATATTCTAAACATCTACAGCTAACATAGAATTACAAAGAAACAGCTTTCCAGTGGTCCTCGTGCTACTGGAGTGCGTTCACCTATTGCCACCCAGAATGAATATTAGTGAAGAACCAGACACCATACTGAACACTATATTCCACGTGAGGCAGCTGACAATTTCAGTCCAAACTTCTTACTCAACATTCCCACCAGTTGGCTTTGGTCTGTCACACATGCACAATAGTCCTGAGTTTGCTGGCTGCTCCTCACTGCCAGTTTCCAGCTGTTGGCTGGCACTGGACCCCTCATGGAGCCTGGCAGTGAAGTGTGAAGCTGCTGCGGTTCACCAGGGATTACCCTGGCGAAAATCAACAGTGACCCGGCCATAGTTTCACCTAGTCATCGTCATCAAACCCTACAGTACAGCAGCAGGCTCTTCTGCCCATCTAGTCCACACCGAGCTATTATCTGCTTAGTCCCATTGATATGAACCCGGACTGGAGACATCCAAAACTCCCCCATTGAATGAACTTATCCAAACTGATCTTAAATAATCAACTCGAATGTACATCGACTAATTAAGATGGCAGCACGTTCCGCGCTCTTCAGCAACCTCTGAGTGAACAAGTTCCCCCTCCTGTTGCCTTTCACCTGTCATCGTTACCCTATGATCTCTAATTCCAGTCCCACCCAACCTCAGTAATAAATGCATTTTCGCACTAACTCTCTCTATACCTTTTATAAACGTGTATACCTCTTTCACATCTCTCCTGGTCCTCCTACACTCTATGGAATAATGTCCTAACCTATTCACACTTTCTCTATATCTCAGATCCTCAACTCCTGGCAACAATCTGTATTTTATTCTGCACTCGTTCAATCTTATTGATATCCTTCCGGGAAGTAAGTGTACACATTGCTTCAAATTAGCCTCTGCAACATCAACTTCGACATAATATCCCAAATTCTGTATTCAATATTTTGATTCATGAAGCCCCATGTCCAAAAAGCTTTACAACGCCATCTACCTTCGATAACACTTTCAAGAAATTTTGTATCTGTATCACTTTGCAGGATCTCATCACACTTCCTACTCTTGTCATTGGTACCAACGTGGACCAAGACCTGCTCATCCTGCCCTTAAGAAAGTTTCAGAGTCGATACGAGATATCACTGACCTTGGCAAGACACCATCCAAAAATCCTGTTCTCGTAAATAGAATCTCCAGTCTGTTGTCCTGACATTGAACTCCCCGTCAGTGCAGATCAGCAATTCTCATCCCTTTCGAGTCACAAAGCCAAACTCAGAGACAGAGGCATAATCACCGTGGCTTTCCTCTGCTAGGCAATACCCCGAAACAAAAATTCGTATACCTGTTACATGGAGTTTCCTGTAGAGGTTGCCTGTTCCCTTCCCCCTCCTGACAGTCACCCAGTTTCCTGTGTTCTGCACCTTGGGTATAGCTCCCTCCCTGTATAGCCTGTCAGTCAATCTCTCAGCCTCCGGAATGATCCTGAGTTCACCCAGCTCCAGCTCCAATTCCTCAGCACAGTCTGTATTAAGCTGCAGCTGGATGAAATTCCTGATGGTGTAGTTATCGGGGACACTGAATGTCTCCCTGTCTTGCCGCATCCTGTAGGAAGAGCATCCCACTATCCTGCCTGGCATTCCCACTGTTCTAACAGTGAAACAGAGAAGGGAAATATTACCCAAGATCTACCTAAATCCTCCGCCTCTCCTCACTGAACCCTCTCTGACACAAAGCCTCAATAACCTACTCTATCTCTGGCTCACTCACACTATGTCTGCTCTGTTTAAACCTTGCCAAGTGGATAAGTACCCCGCAATCTGTGGCGTTCAGAAAGTCATGACTGACCACGCTAACTTCTTTTAATTTATTTTTCCTGCTACGAACAATTCAATGGCTGTCAGTGATCTGTGACGAGCAGAATGTGCTGGGTCAGTCCATGTTCAGGGTAGATTTGAACACATCCCTCCACTCCTCAATATATTCCCCATTGTTCATTACAGAGCGTGACTGAGCTCGTGGAGAAGGGAAACCGAGTGGGCGCTTCCAAACTCCTCCTGGATCTGGTGATGGAGAAGGGCTCCGGGGCCCGGAGGATGATGTGGGAATCCTTTGTGAAACTACATCACCATTTACCGAAGCTGAGCAGAATACTGAATGAAATACGGGAGCTAGGTACGGTGAACAATACACTGTGTGTTACAGATATAAATGCTGATGAATTTACAGTATTACACAGAACAGACTTCATGCAGGTTAATCTGTTTGAACAGGTGACGGCCAGTTCGCCTACATGGACACTGAGCGGGGTTTATCTGAAGTGCCCAAGCATCTGAAAGGTAAGTGATGGACTGGAAATCTCAAAGTCTGTATTTCACTCTGAGAGTCTGAATACCTGTCTTTAGAGGCCGGTTTATAGACTGTCAGAGTCTGGGAGACAGGTTTTTGTTGTTATTTCACTCTGAGAATCTGAATACGTCTCTTTAGAGGCCTGTTTAGAGACTGTCAGAGTCTGGGAGACAGGTTTTTGTTGTTATTTCACTCTGAGAATCTGAATACGTCTCTTCAGAGGCCTGTTTAGAGACTGTCAGAGTCTGGGAGAGAGGTTTTTGTTGTTATTTCACTCTGAGAGTCTGAATACCTGTCTTTAGAGGCCTGTTTAGAGACTGTCAGAGTCTGGGAGAGAGGTTTTTGTTGTTATTTCACTCTGAGAATCTGAATACGTCTCTTTAGAGGCCTGTTTAGAGACTGTCAGAGTCTGGGAGACAGGTTTTTGTTGATATTTCACTCTGAGAATCTGAATACGTCTCTTTAGAGGCCTGTTTAGAGACTGTCAGAGTCTGGGAGAGAGGTTTTTGTTGTTATTTCACTCTGAGAATCTGAATACGTCTCTTTAGAGGCCTGTTTAGAGACTGTCAGAGTCTGGGAGAGAGGTTTTTGTTGTTATTTCACTCTGAGAATCTGAATACGTCTCTTTAGAGGCCTGTTTAGAGACTGTCAGAGTCTGGGAGACAGGTTTTGTTTCTGTGGCTGGAGGACAGGAAGCAATTTGCATTTGTCACAACACCTTTTCTGTAGGGCCGAATATCTGGAGATTTGACAAAACTGAAGCCAAACCATTCTAATTGGAACATCCAACTCCAGCAAGGGAAATCTCACAACTCCGATCCAAAGTGGAGCCGAGATTTGTTGTTATTCCTCCATAAGAACATGACTTGGGAGCAGAATTAGGCCATTCAGCCCATCAGTCTGCTCCGCCATTCCATCATGGCTGATCCCCGATTCCACTCAACACCTTTTCGCCATATCCTTTGATGCCCTGACCGATCAGGATCTTCTGCCTTCATTACACCTATGGACTCGGCCTCCACTGCAGTCTGAGGCAGAACCTTACAGAGAGTCGTTATTCTCTGGCTCAAAGAGTCCTCCTTACCTGTTGTAAAGGATCTCCCCTCAATTGTGAGGCCCTGGCCCCTAGTTCTGGATGCACCTACCACAGGAAACATCCTTTCAACATCTGGTCCTTTCAACATTCTGCAAGTTTAAAAGAGATTTCCTTGCATTCCTCAAAATTCCAGTGAGTACAGGCCCAAAGTTGCCAAAACACTCCTCATATGTTACCCCCTTCATTCCCGGAATCATCCTCTTGAATCTCCTCGGGACTCTCTCTAATGACCACACATCTTTTCAGAGGTACGGGGCGCAAAGCTGTTGACAATACTCCTGTAGTGCAGCCTGACTATACAGTCTTGTAAAGGCTCAGCATTTATATTCGATTCTCTTTTTTGCCGCCTTTCCCACAGACTTGACCTTTAAATTAATCTTCTGTGAGTTTTGCTTGAGGCTCCGAGGTCCCTCTGAAGTCGCTCTGCACCTCTGATTCTTCGACCTTCTGCCCGTTTAGATAATAGTCGGCTCCTTTCACCAAAATGCATTATCATACATTTCCAACACTGTATTCCATCTGCCACCTTTTTGCCCATTTTTCCAATTTGCCTCAGTCCTGTTGCAATCACACTACCGACCCCTCCACCTATCTTCGTATCATCCGCAAACTTAGCCACAAATCCATTCATTCCATCATCTAAATCACTGACAAGAAATCTGAAAGTCAGCGGTCCCAATAATGATCCCTGAGGAACACCACCAGTCACTGGCAGTCAATCAGAAAAAGGCCCCTTTTATTCCCACTCGCTGCCTGCTGCCTGTCAGCCATTCCACTACACATGCCAGTATCTTTCCTGTGACGCCATAGATTTCTATCTGGTTAAGCAGACTCATGTGCGGCAGCTTATCAAATGCCTTCTGAAAATCCAAGTAAATGGCATCCACTGACTCCTTTGTCCAGCCTGCTTCTTACTTCCACCGTGAAATCTAACAGAACCATTGCTGACTCATATTGTCATTAGCCTCCAAGTACCTCGAAACCTCAACCTTAATAAGAGACTCCAACTCTGTCCCAATCACTGAAGTTTGGCTAACTGGTCTATAATTTTCCTTCTTTTGCCTTCCTCCCTTCGTAAAGACTAGAGTGACAATTGCAATCTTCCAGTCCTCCGGGACCATGCCAGAATAAAGTGATTCTTCAAAGATCATGATCAATCCATTTGTCATCACTTCAGCAACCTCTCTCAGATCTCTGGGATGCAGTCCATCTGGCCCAGGTGACATTGCACCTTAAGAGCTTTCAGTATGCCGAGATGTTTTTCTTTTGTAATAGCAATGGCACTCACTCCTACTGCCTGTCACTCGCAGACCACTGCATGCGGCTAGCGTCTGGAACAGTGAAGATATATGCAGAGTGCACATTATCCAGTGTTCCAGCATGGACTCTCACCTCCCTTTTAATCTTTATATAAATGGAAAAAAAAGTGTTTATTATCCTGCTTTATATTATTGGCTTTTCTGCCCTCATATTTCATCTTTTCCCTACTTATAGCTTTTCCAGTTGACTATTGTTATCTTGTAGGCCCTTTCCTCGGCTTTTATGCAATCCTTAACTTCCTTTGTCACCCCTGGTTGCCTACACGTGTCACTTGAGAACTTCTTCCTCCATGGGCCGTATCCATCCTGTAACTTGAGACCTATTCCCAGAAGCTTCGGCCATCTCCGCTGGTATCCTTCTCCAATCTACCTGGGAAAGCTTCTCTCTCGTGTCTCTGTAATTCGCTTTATTCCATTGCGACCATCTCCGCTAGTATCCTTCTCCAATCTACCTGGGAAAGCTTCTCTCTCGTGCCTCTGTAATTCACTTTATTCCATTGCGATCATCTCCGCTAGTATCCTTCTCCAATCTACCTGGGAATGCTTCTCTCTCGTGCGTCTGTAATTCGCTTTATTCCATTGCGATCATCTCCGCTAGTATCCTTCTCCAATCTACCTGGGAAAGCTTCTCTCTCGTGTCTCTGTAATTCGTTTTATTCCATTGCGATCATCTCCGGTAGTATCCTTCTCCAATCTACCTGGGAAAGCTTCACTCTCGTGCCTCTGTAATTCGCTTTATTCCAATGCGATCATCTCCGCTAGTATCCTTCTCCAATCTACCTGGGAAAGCTTCTCTCTCGTGCCTCTGTAATTCGCTTTATTCCAATGCGATCATCTCCGCTAGTATCCTTCTCCAATCTACCTGGGAAAGCTTCTCTCTCGTGCCGCTGTAATTCGATTTATTCGATTGCGATAATCTCCGCTAGTATCCTTCTCCAATCTACCTGGGAAAGCTTCTCTCTCGTGCCTCTGTAATTCGCTTTATTCCAATGCGATCATCTCTGCTGGTATCCTTCTCCAATCTACCTGGGAAAGCTTCTCTCTCGTGCCTTTGTAATTCGCTTTATTCCATTGCGATCATCTCCGCTGGTATCCTTCTCCAATCTACCTGGGAAAGCTTCTCTCTCGTGCCTCTGTAATTCGCTTTATTCGATTGCGATCATCTCCGCTAGTATCCTTCTCCAATCTACCTGGGAAAGCTTCTCTCTCGTGCCTCTGTAATTCGCTTTGTTGCATTGCGATCATCTCCGCTAGTATCCATCTCCAATCTACCTGGGAAAACTTCTCTCTCGTGTCTCTGTAATTCACTTTATTCCATTGCGACCATCTACGCTAGTATCCTTCCCCAATCTACCTGGGAAAGCTTCTCTCTCGTGCCTCTGTAATTCGCTTTATTCCATTGCGATCATCTCCGCTAGTATCCTTCTCCAATCTACCTGGGAAAATTTCTCTCTCGTGTCTCTGTAATTCACTTTATTCCATTGCGACCATCTCCGCTAGTATCCTTCCCCAATCTACCTGGGAAAGCTTCTCTCTCGTGCCTCTGTAATTCGCTTTATGCCATTGCGATCATCTCCGCTAGTATCCTTCTCCAATCTACCTGGGAAAGCTTCTCTCTCGTGCCTCTGTAATTCGCTTTATTCCATTGCGATCATCTCCGCTAGTAACCTTCTCCAATCTACCTGGAAAAGCTTCTCTCTCGTGCCTCTGTAATTCGCTTTATTCGATTGCGATCATCTCCGCTAGTATCCTTCTCCAATCTACCTGGGAAAGCTTCTCTCTCGTGCCTCTGTAATTCGCTTTATTCCATTGCGATCATCTCCGCTAGTAACCTTCTCCAATCTACCTGGGAAAGCTTTTCTCTCGTGCCTCTGTAATTCGCTTTATTCCATTGCGATCATCTCCGCTAGTATCCTTCTCCAATCTACCTGGGAAATCTTCTCTCTCGTGCCTCTGTAATTCGCTTTATTCCATTGCGACCATCTCCGCTAGTATCCTTCTCCAATCTACCTGGGAAAGCTTCTCTCTCGTGCCTCTGTAATTCGCTTTATTCGATTGCGATCATCTCCGCTAGTAACCTTCTCCAATCTACCTGGGAAAGCTTCTCTCTCGTGCCTCTGTAATTCGCTTTATTCGATTGCGATCATCTCCGCTAGTATCCTTCTCCAATCTACCTGGGAAAGGTTCTCTCTCGTGCCTCTGTAAATCGCTTTATTCGATTGCGATCATCTCCGCTAGTATCCTTCTCCAATCTACCTGGGAAAGCTTCTCTCTCGTGCCTCTGTAATTCGCTTTATTCCATTGCGATCATCTCCGCTAGTATCCTTCTCCAATCTACCTGGGAAAGCTTCTCTCTCGTGCCTCCGTAGTTCGCTTTATTCCATTGCGATCATCTCCGCTAGTATCCTTCTCCAATCTACCTGGGAAAGCTTCTCTCTCGTGCCTCTGTAGTTCGCTTTCTTCCATTGCGATCATCTCCGCTAGTATCCTTCTCCAATCTACCTGGGAAAGCTTCTCTCTCGTGCCTCTGTAATTCGCTTTATTCAATTGCGATCATCTCCGCTAGTATCCTTCTCCAATCTACCTGGGAAATCTTCTCTCTCGTGCCTCTGTAATTCGATTTATTCCATTGCGACCACCTCCGCTAGTATCCTTCTCCAATCTACCTGGGAAAGCTTCTCTCTCGTGCCTCTGTAATTCGCTTTATTCCATTGCGACCATCTCCGCTAGTATCCTTCTCCAATCTACCAGGGAAAGCTTCTCTCTCGTGCCTCTGTAATTCGCTTTATTCCATTGCGACCATCTCCGCTAGTATCCTTCTCCAATCTAGCTGGGAAAGCTTCTCTCTCGTGCCTCTGTAATTCGCTTTATTCCATTGCGATCATCTCCGCTAGTATCCTTCTCCAATCTACCTGGGAAAGCTTCTCTCTCGTGCCTCTGTAATTCGCTTTATTCCAATGCGATCATCCCCGCTAGTATCCTTCTACAATCTACCTGGGAAAGCTTCTCTCTCGTGTCTCTGTAATTCGATTTATTCCATTGCGATCATCTCCGCTAGTATCCTTCTCCAATCTACCTGGGAAAGCTTCTCTCTCGTGCCTCTGTAATTCGCTTTATTCCATTGCGATCATCTCCGCTAGTATCCTTCTCCAATCTACCTGGGAAAGCTTCTCTCTCGTGCTCTGTAATTCGTTTTATTCGATTGCGATCATCTCCGCTAGTAACCTTCTCCAATCTACCTGGGAAAGCTTCTCTCTCGTGCGTCTGTAATTCGCTTTATTCGATTGCGATCATCTCCGCTAGTATCCTTTTCCAATCTACCTGGGAAAGCTTCTCTCTCGTGCCTCTGTAATTCGCTTTATTCCATTGCGATCATCTCCGCTAGTTTCCTTCTCCAATCTACCTGGGAAATCTTCTCTCTCGTGCCTCTGTAATTCGCTTTATTCCATTGCGACCATCTCCGCTGGTATCCTTCTCCAATCTACCTGGGAAAGCTTCTCTCTCGTGCCTCTGTAATTCGCTTTATTCCATTGCGATCATCTCCGCTAGTATCCTTCTCCAATCTACCTGGGAAAGCTTCTCTCTCGTGCCTCTGTAATTCGCTTTATTCCATTGCGATCATCTCCGCTAGTATCCTTCTCCAATCTACCTGGGAAAGCTTCTCTCTCGTGCCTCTGTAATTCGCTTTATTCCATTGCGATCATCTCCGCTAGTATCCTTCTCCAATCTACCTGGGAAAGCTTCTCTCTCGTGCCTCTGTAATTCGCTTTATTCGATTGCGATCATCTCCGCTAGTAACCTTCTCCAATCTACCTGGGAAAGCTTCTCTCTCGTGCCTCTGTAATTCGCTTTATTCGATTGCGATCATCTCCGCTAGTATCCTTCTCCAATCTACCTGGGAAAGGTTCTCTCTCGTGCCTCTGTAAATCGCTTTATTCGATTGCGATCATCTCCGCTAGTATCCTTCTCCAATCTACCTGGGAAAGCTTCTCTCTCGTGCCTCTGTAATTCGCTTTATTCCATTGCGATCATCTCCGCTAGTATCCTTCTCCAATCTACCTGGGAAAGCTTCTCTCTCGTGCCTCCGTAGTTCGCTTTATTCCATTGCGATCATCTCCGCTAGTATCCTTCTCCAATCTACCTGGGAAAGCTTCTCTCTCGTGCCTCTGTAGTTCGCTTTCTTCCATTGCGATCATCTCCGCTAGTATCCTTCTCCAATCTACCTGGGAAAGCTTCTCTCTCGTGCCTCTGTAATTCGCTTTATTCAATTGCGATCATCTCCGCTAGTATCCTTCTCCAATCTACCTGGGAAATCTTCTCTCTCGTGCCTCTGTAATTCGATTTATTCCATTGCGACCACCTCCGCTAGTATCCTTCTCCAATCTACCTGGGAAAGCTTCTCTCTCGTGCCTCTGTAATTCGCTTTATTCCATTGCGACCATCTCCGCTAGTATCCTTCTCCAATCTACCAGGGAAAGCTTCTCTCTCGTGCCTCTGTAATTCGCTTTATTCCATTGCGACCATCTCCGCTAGTATCCTTCTCCAATCTAGCTGGGAAAGCTTCTCTCTCGTGCCTCTGTAATTCGCTTTATTCCATTGCGATCATCTCCGCTAGTATCCTTCTCCAATCTACCTGGGAAAGCTTCTCTCTCGTGCCTCTGTAATTCGCTTTATTCCAATGCGATCATCCCCGCTAGTATCCTTCTACAATCTACCTGGGAAAGCTTCTCTCTCGTGTCTCTGTAATTCGATTTATTCCATTGCGATCATCTCCGCTAGTATCCTTCTCCAATCTACCTGGGAAAGCTTCTCTCTCGTGCCTCTGTAATTCGCTTTATTCCATTGCGATCATCTCCGCTAGTATCCTTCTCCAATCTACCTGGGAAAGCTTCTCTCTCGTGCTCTGTAATTCGTTTTATTCGATTGCGATCATCTCCGCTAGTAACCTTCTCCAATCTACCTGGGAAAGCTTCTCTCTCGTGCGTCTGTAATTCGCTTTATTCGATTGCGATCATCTCCGCTAGTATCCTTTTCCAATCTACCTGGGAAAGCTTCTCTCTCGTGCCTCTGTAATTCGCTTTATTCCATTGCGATCATCTCCGCTAGTTTCCTTCTCCAATCTACCTGGGAAATCTTCTCTCTCGTGCCTCTGTAATTCGCTTTATTCCATTGCGACCATCTCCGCTGGTATCCTTCTCCAATCTACCTGGGAAAGCTTCTCTCTCGTGCCTCTGTAATTCGCTTTATTCCATTGCGATCATCTCCGCTAGTATCCTTCTCCAATCTACCTGGGAAAGCTTCTCTCTCGTGCCTCTGTAATTCGCTTTATTCCATTGCGATCATCTCCGCTAGTATCCTTCTCCAATCTACCTGGGAAAGCTTCTCTCTCGTGCCTCTGTAATTCGCTTTATTCCATTGCGATCATCTCCGCTAGTATCCTTCTCCAATCTACCTGGGAAAGCTTCTCTCTCGTGCCTCTGTAATTCCCTTTATTCCATTGCGATCATCTCCGCTAGTATCCTTCTCCAATCTACCTGGGAAAGCTTCTCTCTCGTGCCTCTGTAATTCGCTTTATTCCATTGCGATCATCTCCGCTAGTATTCTTCTCCAATCTACCTGGGAAAGCTTCTCTCTCGTGCCTCTGTAATTCGCTTTATTCCATTGCGATCATCTCCGCTAGTATCCTTCTCCAATCTACCTGGGAAAGCTTCTCTCTCGTGCCTCTGTAATTCGCTTTATTCGATTGCGATCATCTCCGCTAGTATCCTTCTCCAATCTACCTGGGAAAGTTTCTCTCTCGTGCCTCTGTAATTCGCTTTATTCCATTGCGATCATCCCCGCTAGTATCCTTCTACAATCTACCTGGGAAAGCTTCTCTCTCGTGCCTCTGTAATTCGCTTTATTCCATTGCGATCATCTCCGCTAGTATCCTTCTCCAATCGACCTGGGAAAGCTTCTCTCTCGTGCCTCTGTAATTCGCTTTATTCCATTGCGATCATCTCCGCTAGTATCCTTCTCCAATCTACCTGGGAAAGCTTCTCTCTCGTGCCTCTGTAATTCGCTTTATTCCATTGCGATCATCTCCGCTAGTATCCTTCTCCAATCTACCTGGGAAAGCTTCTCTCTCGTGCCTCTGTAATTCGCTTTATTCGATTGCGATCATCTCCGCTAGTATCCTTCTCCAATCTACCTGGGAAAGCTTCTCTCTCGTGCCTCTGTAATTCGCTTTATTCGATTGCGATCATCTCCGCTAGTAACCTTCTCCAATCTACCTGGGAAAGCTTCTCTCTCGTGCCTCTGTAATTCGCTTTATTCGATTGCGATCATCTCCGCTAGTATCCTTCTCCAATCTACCTGGGAAAGCTTCTCTCTCGTGCCTCTGTAATTCGCTTTATTCGATTGCGATCATCTCTGCTAGTATCCTTCTCCAGTCTACCTGGGAAATCTTCTCTCTCGTGCCTCTGTAATTCGCTTTATTCCATTGCAACCATCTCCGCTAGTATCCTTCTCCAATCTACCTGGGAAAGCTTCTCTCTCGTGCCTCTGTAATTCGCTTTATTCCATTGCGATCATCTCCGCTAGTATCCTTCTCCAATCTACCTGGGAAAGCTTCTCTCTCGGGCCTCTGTAGTTCGCTTTATTCCATTGCGATCAACTCCGCTAGTATCCTTCTCCAATCTACCTGGGAAAGCTTCTCTCTCGTGCCTCTGTAATTCGCTTTATTCCATTGCGATCATCTCCGCTAGTATCCTTCTCCAATCTACCTGGGAAATCTTCTCTCTCGTGCCTCTGTAATTCACTTTATTCCATTGCGACCATCTCCGCTAGTATCCTTCTCCAATCTACCTGGGAAAGCTTCTCTCTCGTGCCTCTGTAATTCGCTTTATTCCATTGCGACCATCTCCGCTAGTATCCTTCTCCAATCTACCTGGGAAAGCTTCTCTCTCGTGCCTCTGTAATTCGCTTTATTCCATTGCGATCATCTCCGCTAGTATCCTTCTCCAATCTACCTGGGAAAGCTTCTCTCTCGTGCCTCTGTAATTCGCTTTATTCCATTGCGATCATCCCCGCTAGTATCCTTCTACAATCTACCTGGGAAAGCTTCTCTCTCGTGTCTCTGTAATTCGCTTTATTCCATTGCGATCATCCCCGCTAGTATCCTTCTACAATCTACCTGGGAAAGCTTCTCTCTCGTGTCTCTGTAATTCGCTTTATTCCATTGCGATCATCTCCGCTAGTATCCTTCTCCAATCTACCTGGGAAAGCTTCTTTCTCGTGCCTCTGTAATTCGCTTTATTCCATTGCGATCATCTCCGCTAGTATCCTTCTCCAATCTACCTGGGAAAGCTTCTCTCTCGTGCCTCTGTAATTCGCTTTATTCCATTGCGATCATCTCCGCTAGTATCCTTCTCCAATCTACCTGGGAAAGCTTCTCTCTCGTGCCTCTGTAATTCGCTTTATTCCATTGCGATCATCTCCGCTAGTAACCTTCTCCAATCTACCTGGGAAAGCTTCTCTCTCGTGCCTCTGTAATTCGCTTTATTCCATTGCGATCATCTCCGCTAGTAACCTTCTCCAATCTACCTGGGAAAGCTTCTCTCTCGTGCCTCTGTAATTCGCTTTATTCGTTTGCGATAATCTCCGCTAGTATCCTTCTCCAATCTACCTGGGAAAGCTTCTCTCTCGTGCCTCTGTAATTCGCTTTATTCGATTGCGATCATCTCCGCTAGTATCCTTCTCCAATCTACCTGGGAAAGCTTCTCTCTCGTGTCTCTGTAATTCGCTTTATTCCATTGCGATCATCTCCGCTAGTATCCTTCTCCAATCTACCTGGGAAAACTTCTCTCTCGTGTCTCTGTAATTCACTTTATTCCATTGCGACCATCTCCGCTAGTATCCTTCCCCAATCTACCTGGGAAAGCTTCTCTCTCGTGCCTCTGTAATTCGCTTTATTCGATTGCGATCATCTCCGCTAGTATCCTCCAATCTACCTGGGAAAGCTTCTCTCTCGTGCCTCTGTAATTCACTTTATTCCATTGCGATAATCTCCGCTAGTATCCTTCTCCAATCTACCTGGGAAAGCTTCTCTCTCGTGCCTCTGTAATTCGCTTTATTCCATTGCGATCATCTCCGCTAGTATCCTTCTCCAATCTACCTGGGAAAGCTTCTCTCTCGTGCCTCTGTAATTCGCTTTATTCCATTGCGATCATCTCCGCTAGTATCCTTCTCCAATCTACCTGGGAAAGCTTCTCTCTCGTGCCTCTGTAATTCGCTTTATTCGATTGCGATCATCTCCGCTAGTAACCTTCTCCAATCTACCTGGGAAAGCTTCTCTCTCGTGCTCTGTAATTCGTTTTATTCGATTGCGATCATCTCCGCTAGTAACCTTCTCCAATCTACCTGGGAAAGCTTCTCTCTCGTGCGTCTGTAATTCGCTTTATTCGATTGCGATCATCTCCGCTAGTATCCTTTTCCAATCTACCTGGGAAAGCTTCTCTCTCGTGCCTCTGTAATTCACTTTATTCCATTGCGATCATCTCCGCTAGTTTCCTTCTCCAATCTACCTGGGAAATCTTCTCTCTCGTGCCTCTGTAATTCGCTTTATTCCATTGCGACCATCTCCGCTAGTATCCTTCTCCAATCTACCTGGGAAAGCTTCTCTCTCGTGCCTCTGTAATTCGCTTTATTCCATTGCGATCATCTCCGCTAGTATCCTTCTCCAATCTACCTGGGAAAGCTTCTCTCTCGTGCCTCTGTAATTCGCTTTATTCCATTGCGATCATCTCCGCTAGTATCCTTCTCCAATCTACCTGGGAAAGCTTCTCTCTCGTGCCTCTGTAATTCGCTTTATTCCATTGCGATCATCTCCGCTAGTATCCTTCTCCAATCTACCTGGGAAAGCTTCTCTCTCGTGCCTCTGTAATTCCCTTTATTCCATTGCGATCATCTCCGCTAGTATCCTTCTCCAATCTACCTGGGAAAGCTTCTCTCTCGTGCCTCTGCAATTCGCTTTATTCCATTGCGATCATCTCCGCTAGTATTCTTCTACAATCTACCTGGGAAAGCTTCTCTCTCGTGCCTCTGTAATTCGCTTTATTCCATTGCGATCATCTCCGCTAGTATCCTTCTCCAATCTACCTGGGAAAGCTTCTCTCTCGTGCCTCTGTAATTCGCTTTATTCGATTGCGATCATCTCCGCTAGTATCCTTCTCCAATCTACCTGGGAAAGTTTCTCTCTCGTGCCTCTGTAATTCGCTTTATTCCATTGCGATCATCCCCGCTAGTATCCTTCTACAATCTACCTGGGAAAGCTTCTCTCTCGTGCCTCTGTAATTCGCTTTATTCCATTGCGATCATCTCCGCTAGTATCCTTCTCCAATCGACCTGGGAAAGCTTCTCTCTCGTGCCTCTGTAATTCGCTTTATTCCATTGCGATCATCTCCGCTAGTATCCTTCTCCAATCTACCTGGGAAAGCTTCTCTCTCGTGCCTCTGTAATTCGCTTTATTCCATTGCGATCATCTCCGCTAGTATCCTTCTCCAATCTACCTGGGAAAGCTTCTCTCTCGTGCCTCTGTAATTCGCTTTATTCGATTGCGATCATCTCCGCTAGTATCCTTCTCCAATCTACCTGGGAAAGCTTCTCTCTCGTGCCTCTGTAATTCGCTTTATTCGATTGCGATCATCTCCGCTAGTAACCTTCTCCAATCTACCTGGGAAAGCTTGTCTCTCGTGCCTCTGTAATTCGCTTTATTCGATTGCGATCATCTCCGCTAGTATCCTTCTCCAATCTACCTGGGAAAGCTTCTCTCTCGTGCCTCTGTAATTCGCTTTATTCGATTGCGATCATCTCTGCTAGTATCCTTCTCCAGTCTACCTGGGAAATCTTCTCTCTCGTGCCTCTGTAATTCGCTTTATTCCATTGCAACCATCTCCGCTAGTATCCTTCTCCAATCTACCTGGGAAAGCTTCTCTCTCGTGCCTCTGTAATTCGCTTTATTCCATTGCGATCATCTCCGCTAGTATCCTTCTCCAATCTACCTGGGAAAGCTTCTCTCTCGTGCCTCTGTAGTTCGCTTTATTCCATTGCGATCAACTCCGCTAGTATCCTTCTCCAATCTACCTGGGAAAGCTTCTCTCTCGTGCCTCTGTAATTCGCTTTATTCCATTGCGATCATCTCCGCTAGTATCCTTCTCCAATCTACCTGGGAAATCTTCTCTCTCGTGCCTCTGTAATTCACTTTATTCCATTGCGACCATCTCCGCTAGTATCCTTCTCCAATCTACCTGGGAAAGCTTCTCTCTCGTGCCTCTGTAATTCGCTTTATTCCATTGCGACCATCTCCGCTAGTATCCTTCTCCAATCTACCTGGGAAAGCTTCTCTTTCGTGCCTCTGTAATTCGCTTTATTCCATTGCGATCATCTCCGCTAGTATCCTTCTCCAATCTACCTGGGAAAGCTTCTCTCTCGTGCCTCTGTAATTCGCATTATTCCATTGCGATCATCCCCGCTAGTATCCTTCTACAATCTACCTGGGAAAGCTTCTCTCTCGTGTCTCTGTAATTCGCTTTATTCCATTGCGATCATCCCCGCTAGTATCCTTCTACAATCTACCTGGGAAAGCTTCTCTCTCGTGTCTCTGTAATTCGCTTTATTCCATTGCGATCATCTCCGCTAGTATCCTTCTCCAATCTACCTGGGAAAGCTTCTTTCTCGTGCCTCTGTAATTCGCTTTATTCCATTGCGATCATCTCCGCTAGTATCCTTCTCCAATCTACCTGGGAAAGCTTCTCTCTCGTGCCTCTGTAATTCGCTTTATTCCATTGCGATCATCTCCGCTAGTAACCTTCTCCAATCTACCTGGGAAAGCTTCTCTCTCGTGCCTCTGTAATTCGCTTTATTCGTTTGCGATAATCTCCGCTAGTATCCTTCTCCAATCTACCTGGGAAAGCTTCTCTCTCGTGCCTCTGTAATTCGCTTTATTCGATTGCGATCATCTCCGCTAGTATCCTTCTCCAATCTACCTGGGAAAGCATCTCTCTCGTGTCTCTGTAATTCGCTTTATTCCATTGCGATCATCTCCGCTAGTATCCTTCTCCAATCTACCTGGGAAAACTTCTCTCTCGTGTCTCTGTAATTCACTTTATTCCATTGCGACCATCTCCGCTAGTATCCTTCCCCAATCTACCTGGGAAAGCTTCTCTCTCGTGCCTCTGTAATTCGCTTTATTCGATTGCGATCATCTCCGCTAGTATCCTCCAATCTACCTGGGAAAGCTTCTCTCTCGTGCCTCTGTAATTCGCTTTATTCCATTGCGATAATCTCCGCTAGTATCCTTCTCCAATCTACCTGGGAAAGCTTCTCTCTCGTGCCTCTGTAATTCGCTTTATTCCATTGCGATCATCTCCGCTAGTATCCTTCTCCAATCTACCTGGGAAAGCTTCTCTCTCGTGCCTCTGTAATTCGCTTTATTCGATTGCGATCATCTCCGCTAGTATCCTTCTCCAATCTACCTGGGAAATCTTCTCTCTCGTGCCTCTGTAATTCACTTTATTCCATTGCGACCATCTCCGCTAGTATCCTTCTCCAATCTACCTGGGAAAGCTTCTCTCTCGTGCCTCTGTAATTCGCTTTATTCCATTGCGACCATCTCCGCTAGTATCCTTCTCCAATCTACCTGGGAAAGCTTCTCTCTCGTGCCTCTGTAATTCGCTTTATTCCATTGCGATCATCTCCGCTAGTATCCTTCTCCAATCTACCTGGGAAAGCTTCTCTCTCGTGCCTCTGTAATTCGCTTTATTCCATTGCGATCATCCCCGCTAGTATCCTTCTACAATCTACCTGGGAAAGCTTCTCTCTCGTGTCTCTGTAATTCGCTTTATTCCATTGCGATCATCCCCGCTAGTATCCTTCTACAATCTACCTGGGAAAGCTTCTCTCTCGTGTCTCTGTAATTCGCTTTATTCCATTGCGATCATCTCCGCTAGTATCCTTCTCCAATCTACCTGGGAAAGCTTCTTTCTCGTGCCTCTGTAATTCGCTTTATTCCATTGCGATCATCTCCGCTAGTATCCTTCTCCAATCTACCTGGGAAAGCTTCTCTCTCGTGCCTCTGTAATTCGCTTTATTCCATTGCGATCATCTCCGCTAGTATCCTTCTCCAATCTACCTGGGAAAGCTTCTCTCTCGTGCCTCTGTAATTCGCTTTATTCCATTGCGATCATCTCCGCTAGTAACCTTCTCCAATCTACCTGGGAAAGCTTCTCTCTCGTGCCTCTGTAATTCGCTTTATTCCATTGCGATCATCTCCGCTAGTAACCTTCTCCAATCTACCTGGGAAAGCTTCTCTCTCGTGCCTCTGTAATTCGCTTTATTCGTTTGCGATAATCTCCGCTAGTATCCTTCTCCAATCTACCTGGGAAAGCTTCTCTCTCGTGCCTCTGTAATTCGCTTTATTCGATTGCGATCATCTCCGCTAGTATCCTTCTCCAATCTACCTGGGAAAGCTTCTCTCTCGTGTCTCTGTAATTCGCTTTATTCCATTGCGATCATCTCCGCTAGTATCCTTCTCCAATCTACCTGGGAAAACTTCTCTCTCGTGTCTCTGTAATTCACTTTATTCCATTGCGACCATCTCCGCTAGTATCCTTCCCCAATCTACCTGGGAAAGCTTCTCTCTCGTGCCTCTGTAATTCGCTTTATTCGATTGCGATCATCTCCGCTAGTATCCTCCAATCTACCTGGGAAAGCTTCTCTCTCGTGCCTCTGTAATTCGCTTTATTCCATTGCGATAATCTCCGCTAGTATCCTTCTCCAATCTACCTGGGAAAGCTTCTCTCTCGTGCCTCTGTAATTCGCTTTATTCCATTGCGATCATCTCCGCTAGTATCCTTCTCCAATCTACCTGGGAAAGCTTCTCTCTCGTGCCTCTGTAATTCGCTTTATTCCATTGCGATCATCTCCGCTAGTATCCTTCTCCAATCTACCTGGGAAAGCTTCTCTCTCGTGCCTCTGTAATTCGCTTTATTCGATTGCGATCATCTCCGCTAGTAACCTTCTCCAATCTACCTGGGAAAGCTTCTCTCTCGTGCTCTGTAATTCGTTTTATTCGATTGCGATCATCTCCGCTAGTAACCTTCTCCAATCTACCTGGGAAAGCTTCTCTCTCGTGCGTCTGTAATTCGCTTTATTCGATTGCGATCATCTCCGCTAGTATCCTTTTCCAATCTACCTGGGAAAGCTTCTCTCTCGTGCCTCTGTAATTCGCTTTATTCCATTGCGATCATCTCCGCTAGTTTCCTTCTCCAATCTACCTGGGAAATCTTCTCTCTCGTGCCTCTGTAATTCGCTTTATTCCATTGCGACCATCTCCGCTAGTATACTTCTCCAATCTACCTGGGAAAGCTTCTCTCTCGTGCCTCTGTAATTCGCTTTATTCCATTGCGATCATCTCCGCTAGTATCCTTCTCCAATCTACCTGGGAAAGCTTCTCTCTCGTGCCTCTGTAATTCGCTTTATTCCATTGCGATCATCTCCGCTAGTATCCTTCTCCAATCTACCTGGGAAAGCTTCTCTCTCGTGCCTCTGTAATTCGCTTTATTCCATTGCGATCATCTCCGCTAGTATCCTTCTCCAATCTACCTGGGAAAGCTTCTCTCTCGTGCCTCTGTAATTCCCTTTATTCCATTGCGATCATCTCCGCTAGTATCCTTCTCCAATCTACCTGGGAAAGCTTCTCTCTCGTGCCTCTGTAATTCGCTTTATTCCATTGCGATCATCTCCGCTAGTATTCTTCTCCAATCTACCTGGGAAAGCTTCTCTCTCGTGCCTCTGTAATTCGCTTTATTCCATTGCGATCATCTCCGCTAGTATCCTTCTCCAATCTACCTGGGAAAGCTTCTCTCTCGTGCCTCTGTAATTCGCTTTATTCGATTGCGATCATCTCCGCTAGTATCCTTCTCCAATCTACCTGGGAAAGTTTCTCTCTCGTGCCTCTGTAATTCGCTTTATTCCATTGCGATCATCCCCGCTAGTATCCTTCTACAATCTACCTGGGAAAGCTTCTCTCTCGTGCCTCTGTAATTCGCTTTATTCCATTGCGATCATCTCCGCTAGTATCCTTCTCCAATCGACCTGGGAAAGCTTCTCTCTCGTGCCTCTGTAATTCGCTTTATTCCATTGCGATCATCTCCGCTAGTATCCTTCTCCAATCTACCTGGGAAAGCTTCTCTCTCGTGCCTCTGTAATTCGCTTTATTCCATTGCGATCATCTCCGCTAGTATCCTTCTCCAATCTACCTGGGAAAGCTTCTCTCTCGTGCCTCTGTAATTCGCTTTATTCGATTGCGATCATCTCCGCTAGTATCCTTCTCCAATCTACCTGGGAAAGCTTCTCTCTCGTGCCTCTGTAATTCGCTTTATTCGATTGCGATCATCTCCGCTAGTAACCTTCTCCAATCTACCTGGGAAAGCTTGTCTCTCGTGCCTCTGTAATTCGCTTTATTCGATTGCGATCATCTCCGCTAGTATCCTTCTCCAATCTACCTGGGAAAGCTTCTCTCTCGTGCCTCTGTAATTCGCTTTATTCGATTGCGATCATCTCTGCTAGTATCCTTCTCCAGTCTACCTGGGAAATCTTCTCTCTCGTGCCTCTGTAATTCGCTTTATTCGATTGCGATCATCTCCGCTAGTAACCTTCTCCAATCTACCTGGGAAAGCTTGTCTCTCGTGCCTCTGTAATTCGCTTTATTCGATTGCGATCATCTCCGCTAGTATCCTTCTCCAATCTACCTGGGAAAGCTTCTCTCTCGTGCCTCTGTAATTCGCTTTATTCGATTGCGATCATCTCTGCTAGTATCCTTCTCCAGTCTACCTGGGAAATCTTCTCTCTCGTGCCTCTGTAATTCGCTTTATTCGATTGCGATCATCTCTGCTAGTATCCTTCTCCAGTCTACCTGGGAAATCTTCTCTCTCGTGCCTCTGTAATTCGCTTTATTCCATTGCAACCATCTCCGCTAGTATCCTTCTCCAATCTACCTGGGAAAGCTTCTCTCTCGTGCCTCTGTAATTCGCTTTATTCCATTGCGATCATCTCCGCTAGTATCCTTCTCCAATCTACCTGGGAAAGCTTCTCTCTCGTGCCTCTGTAGTTCGCTTTATTCCATTGCGATCAACTCCGCTAGTATCCTTCTCCAATCTACCTGGGAAAGCTTCTCTCTCGTGCCTCTGTAATTCGCTTTATTCCATTGCGATCATCTCCGCTAGTATCCTTCTCCAATCTACCTGGGAAAGCTTCTTTCTCGTGCCTCTGTAATTCGCTTTATTCCATTGCGATCATCTCCGCTAGTATCCTTCTACAATCTACCTGGGAAAGCTTCTCTCTCGTGTCTCTGTAATTCGCTTTATTCCATTGCGATCATCTCCGCTAGTATCCTTCTCCAATCTACCTGGGAAAGCTTCTTTCTCGTGCCTCTGTAATTCGCTTTATTCCATTGCGATCATCTCCGCTAGTATCCTTCTCCAATCTACCTGGGAAAGCTTCTCTCTCGTGCCTCTGTAATTCGCTTTATTCCATTGCGATCATCTCCGCTAGTATCCTCCAATCTACCTGGGAAAGCTTCTCTCTCGTGCCTCTGTAATTCGCTTTATTCCATTGCGATCATCTCCGCTAGTATCCTTCTCCAATCGACCTGGGAAAGCTTCTCTCTCGTGCCTCTGTAATTCGCTTTATTCCATTGCGATCATCTCCGCTAGTATCCTTCTCCAATCTACCTGGGAAAGCTTCTCTCTCGTGCCTCTGTAATTCGCTTTATTCCATTGCGATCATCTCCGCTAGTATCCTTCTCCAATCTACCTGGGAAAGCTTCTCTCTCGTGCCTCTGTAATTCGCTTTATTCGATTGCGATCATCTCCGCTAGTATCCTTCTCCAATCTACCTGGGAAAGCTTCTCTCTCGTGCCTCTGTAATTCGCTTTATTCGATTGCGATCATCTCCGCTAGTAACCTTCTCCAATCTACCTGGGAAAGCTTGTCTCTCGTGCCTCTGTAATTCGCTTTATTCGATTGCGATCATCTCCGCTAGTATCCTTCTCCAATCTACCTGGGAAAGCTTCTCTCTCGTGCCTCTGTAATTCGCTTTATTCGATTGCGATCATCTCTGCTAGTATCCTTCTCCAGTCTACCTGGGAAATCTTCTCTCTCGTGCCTCTGTAATTCGCTTTATTCCATTGCAACCATCTCCGCTAGTATCCTTCTCCAATCTACCTGGGAAAGCTTCTCTCTCGTGCCTCTGTAATTCGCTTTATTCCATTGCGATCATCTCCGCTAGTATCCTTCTCCAATCTACCTGGGAAAGCTTCTCTCTCGTGCCTCTGTAGTTCGCTTTATTCCATTGCGATCAACTCCGCTAGTATCCTTCTCCAATCTACCTGGGAAAGCTTCTCTCTCGTGCCTCTGTAATTCGCTTTATTCCATTGCGATCATCTCCGCTAGTATCCTTCTCCAATCTACCTGGGAAATCTTCTCTCTCGTGCCTCTGTAATTCACTTTATTCCATTGCGACCATCTCCGCTAGTATCCTTCTCCAATCTACCTGGGAAAGCTTCTCTCTCGTGCCTCTGTAATTCGCTTTATTCCATTGCGACCATCTCCGCTAGTATCCTTCTCCAATCTACCTGGGAAAGCTTCTCTCTCGTGCCTCTGTAATTCGCTTTATTCCATTGCGATCATCTCCGCTAGTATCCTTCTCCAATCTACCTGGGAAAGCTTCTCTCTCGTGCCTCTGTAATTCGCTTTATTCCATTGCGATCATCCCCGCTAGTATCCTTCTACAATCTACCTGGGAAAGCTTCTCTCTCGTGTCTCTGTAATTCGCTTTATTCCATTGCGATCATCCCCGCTAGTATCCTTCTACAATCTACCTGGGAAAGCTTCTCTCTCGTGTCTCTGTAATTCGCTTTATTCCATTGCGATCATCTCCGCTAGTATCCTTCTCCAATCTACCTGGGAAAGCTTCTTTCTCGTGCCTCTGTAATTCGCTTTATTCCATTGCGATCATCTCCGCTAGTATCCTTCTCCAATCTACCTGGGAAAGCTTCTCTCTCGTGCCTCTGTAATTCGCTTTATTCCATTGCGATCATCTCCGCTAGTATCCTCCAATCTACCTGGGAAAGCTTCTCTCTCGTGCCTCTGTAATTCGCTTTATTCCATTGCGATAATCTCCGCTAGTATCCTTCTCCAATCTACCTGGGAAAGCTTCTCTCTCGTGCCTCTGTAATTCGCTTTATTCCATTGCGATCATCTCCGCTAGTATCCTTCTCCAATCTACCTGGGAAAGCTTCTCTCTCGTGCCTCTGTAATTCGCTTTATTCCATTGCGATCATCTCCGCTAGTATCCTTCTCCAATCTACCTGGGAAAGCTTCTCTCTCGTGCCTCTGTAATTCGCTTTATTCGATTGCGATCATCTCCGCTAGTAACCTTCTCCAATCTACCTGGGAAAGCTTCTCTCTCGTGCCTCTGTAATTCGCTTTATTCGATTGCGATCATCTCCGCTAGTATCCTTCTCCAATCTACCTGGGAAAGCTTCTCTCTCGTGCCTCTGTAAATCGCTTTATTCCATTGCGATCATCTCCGCTAGTATCCTTCTCCAATCTACATGGGAAAGCTTCTCTCTCGTGCCTCTGTAATTCGCTTTATTCCATTGCGATCATCTCCGCTAGTATCCTTCTCCAATATACCTGGGAAAGCTTCTCTCTCGTGCCTCTGTAATTCGCTTTATTCCATTGCGATCATCTCCGCTAGTAACCTTCTCCAATCTACCTGGGAAAGCTTCTCTATCGTGCCTCTGTAATTCGCTTTATTCCATTGCGATCATCTCCGCTAGTATCCTTCTCCAATCTACCTGGGAAAGCTTCTCTCTCGTGCCTCTGTAATTCGCTTTATTCGATTGCGATCATCTCCGCTAGTATCCTTCTCCAATCTACCTGGGAAAGCTTCTCTCTCGTGCCTCTGTAATTCGCTTTATTCCATTGCGATAATCTCCGCTAGTATCCTTCTCCAACCTACCTGGGAAAGCTTCTCTCTCGTGCCTCTGTAATTCGCTTTATTCCATTGAGATCATCTCCGCTAGTATCCTTCTCCAATCTACCTGGGAAAGCTTCTCTCTCGTGCCTCTGTAATTCGCTTTATTCCATTGCGATCATCTCCGCTAGTATCCTTCTCCAATCTACCTGGGAAAGCTTCTCTCTCGTGCCTCTGTAATTCGCTTTATTCCATTGCGATCAACTCCGCTAGTATCCTTCTCCAATCTACCTGGGAAATCTTCTCTCTCGTGCCTCTGTAATTCGATTTATTCCATTGCGACCATCTCCGCTAGTATCCTTCTCCAATCTACCTGGGAAAGCTTCTCTCTCGTGCCTCTGTAATTCGCTTTATTCCATTGCGACCATCTCCGCTACTATCCTTCTCCAATCTACCTGGGAAAGCTTCTCTCTCGTGCCTCTGTAATTCGCTTTATTCCATTGCGACCATCTCCGCTAGTATCCTTCTCCAATCTACCTGGGAAAGCTTCTCTCTCGTGCCTCTGTAATTCGCTTTATTCCATTGCGATCATCTCCGCTAGTATCCTTCTCCAATCTACCTGGGAAAGCTTCTCTCTCGTGCCTCTGTAATTCGCTTTATTCCAATGTGATCATCCCCGCTAGTATCCTTCTACAATCTACCTGGGAAAGCATCTCTCTCGTGTCTCTGTAATTCGCTTTATTCCATTGCGATCATCTCCGCTAGTATCCTTCTCCAATCTACCTGGGAAAGCTTCTCTCACGTGCCTCTGTAATTCCCTTTATTCCATTGCGATCATCTCCGCTAGTATCCTTCTCCAATCTACCTGGGAAAGCTTCTCTCTCGTGCCTCTGTAATTCGCTTTATTCCATTGCGATCATCTCCGCTAGTATCCTTCTCCAATCTACCTGGGAAAGCTTCTCTCTCGTGCCTCTGTAATTCACTTTATTCCATTGCGATCATCTCCGCTAGTATCCTTCTCCAATCTACCTGGGAAAGCTTGTCTCTCGTGCCTCTGTAATTCGCTTTATTCCATTGCGATCATCCCCGCTAGTATCCTTCTACAATCTACCTGGGAAAGCTTCTCTCTCGTTTCTCTGTAATTCGCTTTATTCCATTGCGATCATCTCCGCTAGTATCCTTCTCCAATCTACCTGGGAAAGCTTCTCTGTCGTGCCTCTGTAATTCGCTTTATTCCATTGCGATCATCTCCGCTAGTATCCTTCTCCAATCTACCTGGGAAAGCTTCTCTGTCGTGCCTCTGTAATTCGCTTTATTCCATTGCGATCATCTCCGCTAGTATCCTTCTCCAATCTACCTGGGAAAGCTTCTCTCTCGTGCCTCTGTAATTCGCTTTATTCCATTGCGATCATCTCCGCTAGTATCCTTCTCCAATCTACCTGGGAAAGCTTCTCTCTCGTGCCTCTGTAATTCGCTTTATTCGATTGCGATCATCTCCGCTAGTAACCTTCTCCAATCTACCTGGGAAAGCTTCTCTATCGTGCCTCTGTAATTCGCTTTATTCCATTGCGATCATCTCCGCTAGTATCCTTCTCCAATCTACCTGGGAAAACTTCTCTCTCGTGCCTCTGTAGTTCGCTTTATTCCATTGCGATCATCTCCACTAGTATCCTTCTCCAATCTACCTGGGAAAGCTTCTCTCTCGTGCCTCTGTAATTCGCTTTATTCCATTGCGACCATCTCCGCTAGTATCCTTCTCCAATCTACCTGGGAAAGCTTCTCTCTCGTGCCTCTGTAATTCACTTTATTCCATTGCGACCATCTCCGCTAGTATCCTTCCCCAATCTACCTGGGAAAGCTTCTCTCTCGTGCCTCTGTAATTCGCTTTATTCCATTGCGATCATCTCCGCTAGTATCCTTCTCCAATCTACCTGGGAAAGCTTCTCTCTCGTGCCTCTGTAATTCGCTTTATTCCATTGCGATAATCTCCGCTAGTATCCTTCTCCAATCTACCTGGGAAAGCTTCTCTCTCGGGCCTCTGTAATTCGCTTTATTCCATTGCGATCATCTCCGCTAGTATCCTTCTCCAATCTACCTGGGAAAGCTTCTCTCTCGTGCCTCTGTAGTTCGCTTTATTCGATTGCGATCATCTCCGCTAGTATCCTTCTCCAATCTACCTGGGAAAGCTTCTCTCTCGTGCCTCTGTAATTCGCTTTATTCCATTGCGATCATCTCCGCTAGTATCCTTCTCCAATCTACCTGGGAAATCTTCTCTCTCGTGCCTCTGTAATTCGATTTATTCCATTGCGACCATCTCCGCTAGTATCCTTCTCCAATCTACCTGGGAAATCTTCTCTCTCGTGCCTCTGTAATTCGATTTATTCCATTGCGACCATCTCCGCTAGTATCCTTCTCCAATCTACCTGGGAAAGCTTCTCTCTCGTGCCTCTGTAATTCGCTTTATTCCATTGCGACCATCTCCGCTAGTATCCTTCTCCAATCTACCTTCGAAAGCTTCTCTCTCGTGCCTCTGTAATTCGCTTTATTCCATTGCGACCATCTCCGCTAGTATCCTTCTCCAATCTACCTTCGAAAGCTTCTCTCTCGTGCCTCTGTAATTCGCTTTATTCCATTGCGATCATCTCCGCTAGTATCCTTCTCCAATCTACCTGGGAAAGCTTCTCTCTCGTGCCTCTGTAATTCGCTTTATTCCATTGCGATCATCTCCGCTAGTATCCTTCTCCAATCTACCTGGGAAAGCTTCTCTCTCGTGCCTCTGTAATTCGCTTTATTCCAATGCGATCATCCCCGCTAGTATCCTTCTACAATCTACCTGGGAAAGCTTCTCTCTCGTGCCTCTGTAATTCGCTTTATTCCATTGCGATCATCTCCGCTAGTATCCTTCTCCAATCTACCTGGGAAAGCTTCTCTCTCGTGCCTCTGTAATTCGCTTTATTCCATTGCGATCATCTCCGCTAGTATCCTTCTACAATCTACCTGGGAAAGCTTCTCTCTCGTGCCTCTGTAATTCGCTTTATTCCATTGCGATCATCTCCGCTAGTATCCTTCTCCAATCTACCTGGGAAAGCTTCTCTCTCGTGCCTCTGTAATTCGCTTTATTCCATTGCGATCATCTCCGCTAGTATCCTTCTCCAATCTACCTGGGAAAGCTTCTCTCTCGTGCCTCTGTAATTCGCTTTATTCCATTGCGATCATCCCCGCTAGTATCTGTCTACAATCTACCTGGGAAAGCTTCTCTCTCGTGTCTCTGTAATTCGCTTTATTCCATTGCGATCATCTCCGCTAGTATCCTTCACCAATCTACCTGGGAAAGCTTCTCTGTCGTGCCTCTGTAATTCGCTTTATTCCATTGCGATCATCTCCGCTAGTATCCTTCTCCAATCTACCTGGGAAAGCTTCTCTCTCGTGCTCTGTAATTCGCTTTATTCCATTGCGATCATCTCCGCTAGTATCCTTCTCCAATCTACCTGGGAAAGCTTCTCTCTCGTGCCTCTGTAGTTCGCTTTATTCCATTGCGATCATCTCCGCTAGTATCCTTCTCCAATCTACCTGGGAAAGCTTCTCTCTCGTGCCTCTGTACTTCGCTTTATTCCATTGCGATCATCTCCGCTAGTATCCTTCTCCAATCTACCTGGGAAAGCTTCTCTCTCGCGCCTCTGTAATTCGCTTTATTCCATTGCGACCATCTCCGCTAGTATCCTTCTCCAATCTACCTGGGAAAGCTTCTCTCTCGTGCCTCTGTAATTCGCTTTATTCCATTGCGACCATCTCCGCTAGTATCCTTCTCCAATCTACCTGGGAAAGCTTCTCTCTCGTGCCTCTGTAATTCGCTTTATTCCATTGCGACCATCTCCGCTAGTATCCTTCTCCAATCTACCTGGGAAAGCTTCTCTCTCGTGCCTCTGTAATTCGCTTTATTCCATTGCGATCATCCCCGCTAGTATCCTTCTCCAATCTACCTGGGAAAGCTTCTCTCTCGTGCCTCTGTAATTCGCTTTATTCCATTGCGATCATCTCCGCTAGTATCCTTCTCCAATCTACATGGGAAAGCTTCTCTCTCGTGTCTCTGTAATTCGCTTTATTCCATTGCTATCATCTCCGCTAGTATCCTTCTCCAATCTACCTGGGAAAGCTTCTCTCTCGTGCCTCTGTAATTCGCTTTATTCCATTGCGATCATCTCCGCTAGTATCCTTCTCCAATCTACCTGGGAAAGCTTCTCTCTCGTGCCTCTGTAATTCGCTTTATTCCATTGCGACCATCTCCGCTAGTATCCTTCTCCAATCTACCTGGGAAAGCTTCTCTCTCGTGCCTCTGTAATTCGCTTTATTCCATTGCGATCATCCCCGCTAGTATCCTTCTCCAATCTACCTGGGAAAGCTTCTCTCTCGTGCCTCTGTAATTCGCTTTATTCCATTGCGATCATCTCCGCTAGTATCCTTCTCCAATCTACATGGGAAAGCTTCTCTCTCGTGTCTCTGTAATTCGCTTTATTCCATTGCGATCATCTCCGCTAGTATCCTTCTCCAATCTACCTGGGAAAGCTTCTCTCTCGTGCCTCTGTAATTCGCTTTATTCCATTGCGATCATCTCCGCTAGTATCCTTCTCCAATCTACCTGGGAAAGCTTCTCTCTCGTGCCTCTGTAATTCGCTTTATTCCATTGCGATCATCTCCGCTAGTATCCTTCTCCAATCTACCTGGGAAAGCTTCTCTCTCGTGCCTCTGTAATTCGCTTTATTCCATTGCGATAATCTCCGCTAGTATCCTTCTCCAATCTACCTGGGAAAGCTTCTCTCTCGTGCCTCTGTAATTCGCTTTATTCCATTGCGATCATCTCCGCTAGTAACCTTCTCCAATCTACCTGGGAAAGCTTCTCTCTCGTGCCTCTGTAATTCGCATTATTCGATTGCGATCATCTCCGCTAGTATCCTTCTCCAATCTACCTGGGAAAGCTTCTCTCTCGTGCCTCTGTAATTCGCTTTATTCCATTGCGATCATCTCCGCTAGTATCCTTCTCCAATCTACCTGGGAAAGCTTCTCTCTCGTGCCTCTGTAATTCGCTTTATTCCATTGCGATCATCTCCGCTAGTATCCTTCTCCAATCTACCTGGGAAAGCTTCTCTCTCGTGCCTCTGTAATTCGCTTTATTCCATTGCGATAATCTCCGCTAGTATCCTTCTCCAATCTACCTGGGAAAGCTTCTCTCTCGTGCCTCTGTAATTCGCTTTATTCCATTGCGATCATCTCCGCTAGTAACCTTCTCCAATCTACCTGGGAAAGCTTCTCTCTCGTGCCTCTGTAATTCGCATTATTCGATTGCGATCATCTCCGCTAGTATCCTTCTCCAATCTACCTTGGAAAGCTTCTCTCTCGTGTCTCTGTAATTCGCTTTATTCCATTGCGATCATCTCCGCTAGTATCCTTCTCCAATCTACCTGGGAAAGCTTCTCTCTCGTGCCTCTGTAATTCGCTTTATTCCATTCCGATCATCTCCGCTAGTATCCTTCTCCAATCTACCTGGGAAAGCTTCTCTCTCGTGCCTCTGTAATTCGCTTTATTCCATTCCGATCATCTCCGTTAGTATCCTTCTCCAATCTACCTGGGAAAGCTTCTCTCTCGTGCCTCTGTAATTCGCTTTATTCCATTGCGACCATCTCCGCTAGTATCCTTCTCCAATCTACCTGGGAAAGCTTCTCTCTCGTGCCTCTGTAATTCGCTTTATTCCATTGCGACCATCTCCGCTAGTATCCTTCTCCAATCTACCTGGGAAAGCTTCTCTCTCGTGCCTCTGTAATTCGCTTTATTCCATTGCGACTATCTCCGCTAGTATCCTTCTCCAATCTACCTGGGAAAGCTTCTCTCTCGTGCCTCTGTAATTCGCTTTATTCCATTGCGATCATCTCCGCTCGTATCCTTCTCCAATCTACCTGGGAAAGCTTCTCTCTCGTGCCTCTGTAATTCACTTTATTCCAGTGCGATCATCTCCGCTCGTATCCTTCTCCAATCTACCTGGGAAAGCTTCTCTCTCGTCCCTCTGTAATTCACTTTATTCGATTGCGATCATCTCCGCTAGTATCCTTCTCCAATCTACCTGGGAAAGCTTCTCTCTCGTGCCTCTGTAATTCGCTTTATTCCATTGCGATCATCTCCGCTAGTATCCTTCTCCAATCTACCTGGGAAAGCTTCTCTCTCGTGCCTCTGTAATTCGCTTTATTCGATTGCGATCATCTCCGCTAGTAACCTTCTCCAATCTACCTGGGAAAGCTTCTCTCTCGTGCCTCTGTAATTCGCTTTATTCCATTGCGATCATCTATGCTAGTATCCTTCTCCAATCTACCTGGGTAAGCTTCTCTCTCGTGCCTCCATAATTTTCGTCCCTATAAATTTTTTTTAACTCTTACAGTTTCCTATCTCCACCCACAAAGCTTCAACATTCTCTAAGCCTATGTCACCTCTTTCTACAGATGTGGTTCCACCTCAAACCAGCACAGCCGCATCACCAACGCCTATGCCTTCCTGCCTGTCCTTTCGATAAGACGTAAATCTTTTAACGTTAAGCTCCCAGCTATGGTCTTCTTTCAGCCACGACTCAGTGATGCCCACAACATCATACCAACCAATCTCTAATTGCGCCAAAAGTTCGTCCATCTTATTCTGAATGTTCGGTGCATTTAAATGCAATGCGTTTAGTCTTGCATCTCCGCCCTTTTGAATGTTGTCTATGCAGTACAATTTAACACTTTGCTCCGTCTGTATTTGAACTCAGTCATTGGCTTGTCCTTCCTTACATTCATGTTAAACCCATCATCTACTTGTAAACCTGTTGGTTCATCCACAGCTCTATCGTCCTAGTTCCAGTCCCCCGGCCATTTTAGGTTAAAACACTCCCAACAGCTCCAGTAAATCTGCCCGGAAGAATATTGGTCCTCATCGGATTCACGTGTAACCCGTGCCTTTTGTACAGGTCCTACCTACCCCGGAAGTGGTCCCAATTATCCAAAAATCTGATTCACTGCCCCCTGCTCCAAATGCTCTGCCACACATTTCTCTGCCACCTCATTCTATTCCTATTGCCACTGTCGGGTGGCACAGGCAGCAATCCTGAGATCACTACTTTTGAGGTCCTGTTCCTCAGCTTTTTTCCTAATCCCTGTGTTCGGTTTTCCAGACCTCCTCCCTTTGCTTTTCCTATGTCGTTGTTACCAATGTTTGTCACGGCTTCTGGCTGCTCAACCTCCCTTCTCAGGATATTGTGGACGCGTCCAGAAACATTTCGGACAATGGCACCTGAGAGGCAAAGTACCATCGGTGTCCACAGAATCGCCTACCTGTCCTCCTGACTCTAGAGTTCCCTATTCCCGCTGCCATCCTCTTCAGCTTCCTGCTCTTCCGCGCATCATCGGGGAATTGCCTGGGTTCATGTACCAGCTCCTCGGAGAATCAGAGACTGTAGACCAGTGCGGGGTGTGTTACATCGTGACTGGCTCAGCCTGGAAAAGGAAACTGAAATTATGTTCCTTTTCTGTGGCTCAGTACTGACAGCTTCATCCTAAAGGAGTGTCAAGAACATGGGGTCCATTGTGAGAAAAGTAAAAGTCAGTAGAGTAAGTAAATGCCCCCCTCACCCCCCATTGTTACCCTCTGTGGTGTTGCACAGTTCAGCAGAAGCTGAGCAGTGAAAGCAGTGAAACCACCCGCTCCACACAACACTCTCCTCTCCAGAATCACGTGTGCACTTGGTGCTCGCTGGAACACCGGGGAATCTGCAAACTACCAACAGAGGGGAGAGTGGAGCCTTTAACAGCGGATCTGAATCAGATCAGAAATGTTTCTGGGCCGTCTTTCACTTTCAGACACTCTAATCTCTGATCACCCGATTTCACACAAACAGTGTCTTTCACAGGTATTTTTTAATTAAAGAAAATATGTCGTGAGCTCCATGTTCATCAGATCAGGCATTGACAACCTATTTCTGTCCGTCATAAGATGTTCGAAGGAAACACATGGAGACTCTGCGGACACAAACTGAAAAACTGAGAGTGAACACGATCCTGATGAGGGAGAAGGTGAAGGTTTTCCAGCTGGTTGATCGATACGCTGAGCTCACGGTCATTTCTACTGTTCGAGATCGGAGACTGGTGGAACATGAGCTGCTGGCAAGAGGCAGAGACCACGAGGAGTGGAGAGAAAAAGATCTCCGTGGTAAGCTGGAAAAAATCCGGACTGATCAGTTATTCAAGAAGAGCTTTGTTCAAAGATTGAAAAGATCTGTCTTTAGAAACAAATCCAGGATGTCTGCAGCAGTGGCCGGAGTCCCAGGGATTGGGAAAACAACAATGGTACAAAAGATTGTTTATGACTGGGCCACGGGGAAGATATACCAACAATTCCAGTTTGTCTTCAGTTTCAAATTCCGGGATTTAAACTCCATTAACTGCAGAATAAACCTGAAAGAACTGATTCTGCATCAGTATCCTTACTTTGGGAATATTCTGGGAAAGGTCTGGAAACACACAAAGGGACTGCTGTTCATATTTGACGGATTGGATGAATTCAAGGACAAAATTAACTTTGTTGATGGTCGGAGAGACACAGAATCACAGTACACAGATCCTGAATTCAAGTGCAACGTGTCTGACATTGTGTATAGTTTAATCCAGGGCAAGCTGCTCCCAGGGTGTTCAGTGCTGGTGACAACCCGTCCCACTGCGTTACATTTATTGGAAAAGGCAGACATCAGTGTCTGGGCTGAAATCCTGGGATTTGTTGGTGAAGAAAGGAAGGAATATTTCATCAGGTATTTTGAAGATCGGACGGTGGCAGAAGCTGTTTTCAAACACGTGAAGGAGAACGAGATCCTGTACACCATGAGCTACAACCCCTCCTACTGCTGGATCCTCACTCTGGCACTGGGCCCCTTCTTCACACAAAGAGTCAGGGACCCACAGCGAGTTCCCAAAACCATCACCCAACTGTACTCCTACTATATTTACAACATCCTGAAAAACCACGGCCGTGAGATTGAGAGCCCCCGTGATGTGTTACTCAGGGTTGGTCAGATGGCCTACAGAGGAGTGTCTGAGAAGAAGATTGTGTTTACACATGGAGATTTGATCAACTACAATCTGCAGCCTTCCCAGTTCCTGTCCGGATTCCTGATGGAGCTTTTGGAGAGAGAAGATTCTGCCCAGAGTGTGGTGTACACATTCCCACACCTCACCATCCAAGAGTTTGTAGCTGCAGTCGCACAATTCCTGAATCCACATCCCGGGGATATCCTGAAGTTCCTCACTAAAGCCCACAACACGACAGATGGGCGATTTGAGGTATTTCTCCGTTTTGTTGCTGGTCTCTCCTCCCCAATGACAGCTCGGGGCCTGGAGGAGTTTCTGGGTCCATTTCCTCATCAAACAACCTGCCGGGTGATTGACTGGGTGAAGGAGGAGGTTAAACGCCAGAGTGGAAACACGGGGAGTGAAGCTGGTAAAAGGAGCCTCCTGAACACATTGCACTACCTGTTTGAGTCTCAGAATCGTGGACTGGCTCAGGCCGCACTGGGATCTGTGGAAACACTTTCATTCAGTGGAATGACACTGACCCCAATTGACTGCGCGGTCCTGTCTCATGTCATCGGACTCTGTGATACAATAAAACACCTCGACCTGCAGGGCTGTCACATTCAGTGTGAAGGAATCCAACGGCTGGGACCCGGGCTGCACAAGTGCCAGGAATTGAGGTAACTTGATTTATCTCTCACTCTGAACTGTGAAACTGTTCCATTGTGTTGTTTCAATGGAAAGGAATTTCGGTAAATTTGTAGTAAATCAGATTGTGAAGAATTATGACAAATGCCCAGGGGATCGGTCAGTAATTCCCCAAGGACAGGAGGGTTCTTTGGTTCCTTGTGAAGGGATGTTGGAGACTTCATCAGATCAGTGAACAACGACCATTGGTTTAATGGTAGTAAATCACAGGAATGGCCGTGTTTCTCGCTGCCTGTGACCCATCCATTGGCAATGTTCCTTCTCACTGTTACTGACACCCAGACCGACACTGACTGCAGCAGGTGGGTCAGAGATTCACACCCCCTTCCCGGTGAGGGACAAGAGACTGTCAGCAGACTGTCCCAGTGAGAAGGAAAGAAATACCATTGTGAGATTGTCCTCCCCTGCCCTTCCCCGTGTGTGACTTTGCTCACTTCCAGATACGCAAAGAGCGAGGGCGCATCTCCTCTGGGCCTCTGTTCAGACCCAACACACACATACAAAAAATTTCTGCATCCTCTCGTCTTGTAGGATTATCGTTTACCCTTGGAATCCTCCCGTGGGACCTCTCATCCCAATCCCCCTTCCATTCTTTGGAATCTTGCACACACCCCCATTCCTCCTGTAGGCTCTCTATTACTCTTTCCTCATCCTCCTGTGGGATGTCTTTTCCACACAACCCACACACCCCCCCGCCTTCCTGTAAGATCTCTTCTCCCCATCCCCCTTTCATCCTGTGGAATCTCTCTTCCCCATCCCCCTTCCCCGTGTGGGATCTCTCTTCCCCATCCCCTTCCTCCTGTGTGATCCCTTCTTCCTTTGGGTTCTCTCTTCCCCATCCCTCTTCCTCCTGTGGGATCTCACTTCCCCATCCCCTTCCTCCTTTGTGATCTCTCTTTCCCATCCCCATTTCGCCTGTGGGAACTCTCCTCCCCATACAATCATAAAATCATAGATTTTACTACAGCACAGAAAACAAGCCATTCAGTCCTTCTTGTCTGTACCAAAACCTTATTCCGCTAGTCCCATTGACCTGCACCCAGTCCATAACCCTCCAGTCCTCTCCCATCCATGTATCTATCCAATTTATTCTTAAAGCTTAAGAGTGAGTCCATATTTTCCAAATCAGATGGCAGCTCGTTCCACATTCTCACCACCCTCTGAGTGAAGAAGTTCCTCCTAATGCTCCCCCTAAACCTTTCCCTTTTCAAACTGAAGCCATGTCTTCTCATTTGTATCTCTCCTAATCTATGCCTATTCGCATTTACCCTGTCTATACCCTCATAATTTTGTAAACCTCTATCAAATCTCCCCTCATTCTTCTATGCTCCAAGGAATAAAGTCCTAACCTGTTCAATCTTTCCTTGTATCTCAACTCCTGCACACCCAGCAACATCCTAGTAAGTCTTCTCTGCACTTTTTCAAACTTACTGATATCCTTCCTACAGTTCGGTGATCAGAGCTGCACACAATACTCCAAATTTGGCCTCACCAATGCCTTATACAACCTCACCATAATATTCCAACTCCTATACTCAGTACTTTGATTTATGAATGCCAGGATGCCAAAAGCCTTTTTTACAACCCTGTCTACCTGTGACGCCACTTTCAGGGACTTATGTATCTGAACCCCCAGACCCCCTCTGTTCCTCCGCACTCCTCAGTGCCCTACCGTTTATTGTGTAAGTCGTACCTTGATTTGTCCTTCCAAAATGGAACACCTCACACTTGTCTGCATTAAATTCCATCTGCCATTTTCTGGCCCATTTTCCCAGTTGGTCCAGATCCCTCTGCAAGCTTTGAAAGCCTTCCTCGCTGTCCACAACGCATCCATCTTAGTGTCATCCACAAACCTGCTGATCCAATTTATCAAATTATCATCTACATCATTGATATAGACAACAAACAACAATGGTCCCAGCACAGATCCCTGAGGCATACCACTAGTCACAGGTCTCCAGTCTGAGAAGCAATCATCCACTACCACTCTCTGTCTTCTCCCACACAGCCAATTCGAATACAGTTTACAACCTCTCCATGGATACCTAGTGTCTGAACTTTCTGAACTAACCTCTTACGTGGGACCTTGTCAAAGGCCTTACTAAAGTTCATGCAGACAACATCCACAGCCTTTCCTTCATATACATTCTTGGTAACCTCCTCGAAAAACACTACAAGATTCATTAAACTTGATCTACCACACACAAAGCCATGTTGACTATCTTTAATCAGCCCTTGGTTGTCCAAATCCTTGTATATCCGATCTCTCAGAACACCTTCTGATAATTTACCTACTACTGATGTCAGGCTCACTGGCCTGTAATTACCTGGTGTACTTTTGGAGCCTTTTTCAAACAACGGAACTACATGAACTACCCTCCAATCCTCCGGCACCGCACCCGTGGCTGAGGACATTTTAAATATTTCTGCCAGGGCCCCTGCAATTTCTACACTAGTCTCTCTCAAGGTCCGAGAAAAAAAATCATGTCAGGCCCGGGGGATTTAACTACCTGTATTCACAGTAAGGCAGCAAGCAGCTCCTCCTCTTTAATCTCTATATGATCCATGACACTACTGTTTGTTTGCCTTAATTCCATATCCGCTATGCCAGTTTCCTGAGTAAACACTGATGCAAAAAACCTGTTTAAGATCTCCCCCATCTCGTGAGGCTCCACACATAGACGACCACTCATGATCTTCTAGGGGACCAATTTTGTCCTTTACTATCCTTTTACTCTCAATATACTTGTAGAAACCCTTTGGGTTTACCTTCACATTATCTGCCAAAGCAACCTCATGTCTTCTTTTTGCCTTCCTGATTTCCTTCTTTAGTATTCGCTTACATTTTCTATACTCTTCAAGTACCTCATTTCTTCCTTGTTGCCTATACCTGCTAAACACCTACTTAACCAGATCACCAATATCACTTGTAAACCAAGGTTCCCTATGCTTGTTAACTTTGCCTTTAATCCTGGCAGGAACATGCAAACTCTGCACTCTCAAAATTTCACCCTTGAAGGCGTTCCACTTACTAAACACATCCCTGCCAGAAAACAACTTAACCCAATCCTCACTTCCCATATCCTCCCTCTTTTCCACAAAATTGGTCCTTCTCCAATTCAGAACCTTAACTGGTGCATGAGTCCTATCCTTATCCATAATTATCTTGAAACTAATGACATTATGGTCACTGGACCCAAAATGTTTGCTTACATATACTTCTGTCACCTGACCTGTCTGGTTCCCTAATAGGGGATCAGGTACTGCACCCTCTCTCGTTGGTACCTCAATATATTGATTTAGAAAACTTTCCTGAACACATTTGACAAACTCCACACCATCTAACCCTTTCTCAGAGTGGGTGTCCCCATCAATATGTGGAAAGTTAAAATCCCCTATGATTACAACTTTCTGTTTCTTACATTGGTCTGCTAACTCTCTACAGATTTGCTCCTCCGATTCTCTGTGACTATTGGGCGGTCTATAATACAACCCTATTCGTGTGGTCACACCTTTCCCGTTCCTCAGCTCCACCCATACGGCCTCTGTAGACGAGCCCTCCGGGCTGTCCCATCTACGCACAGCTGTGATATTCTCCCTGACTGGTAATGCCACTTCTCCCCCTTTCATCCCTCCGCCCTATCACCTCTGAAACAACGGAAACCCAGAACATGAAGCTGCGAGTCCTGCCCCTCCTGCAAACCAAGTCTTACTAATAGCAATAATGTCGATATCATTATCGTGCCAATCCACGCCCTAAACTCATCTGCCTTACCTACAATACTCCTTGCATCAAAATAGATGTACCTGAGAACATTTCTATCACGTACAAACCATTGATATCTGTCTATACAAGCAGTCCTCGCATGACCCTTATCCTCCTCCACCTCACTATCTGCTCTAACACTCTGCCCCCTCCCCCTGCAAACTAGTTTAAAACCCCCGGAGCAGAACTTGCTAACCTACCGGCTAGGATGTTAGTCCCCTCCAGTTCAGGTGCAAACTGCCCAATTCGAACTGGTCCCACCTCCCCTGGAAGAAAGCCCAATTGTCCAGAAACATGAAACCCACCCTCATGCACCATCCCCTCAGCCACGTATTTAGCTGCATTATCTTCCTATTTCTAGCCTCACTAGCACGGGGCATGGGTAGCAATCCACCTGTGGGATCTCACTTTTCCATCCCCCTTTCATCCTCTGGGCTCTCTGTTCCCACTCCACCTTCCTGCTGTTGGATCTCTCCTCAGCATCCCCCTTCCTCGTGTGGGATCTCTCTCCCCCATTCCCCTTCCTTCTGTTGGATCTCTATTCCCCATCCCCCTTCCTCCTGTTGGATCTCTCTTCCCCATCCCCCTTCCTCCTGTTGGATCTCTATTCCCCATCCCCCTTCCTCCTGTTGGATCTCTCTTCCCCATCCCGCTTCCTTCTGTGGGATCTCTCACCCCCATCCCCCTTCCTGCCGTGGGATCCCTCTTCCCCATCCCCTTCCTTCTGTGGGACTCCCTTCCCCATTCCGTCCTGCTGTTTGATCTCTCATCCCCATCCCCCTTCCTGCTGTGGGATGTCTCTTCTCCATACACCTTCCTCCTGTGGGATCTCTCTCCCCCATCGACTTCTTCCTGTCAGATCTCTCTTTGGCATGCCCCATTGTCCTGTGGAATTTCACTTCCCCAACCCCCTTCCTCCTGTGAGATTTCTCTTCCCAATCCCACATCCTCCTGTGGGAACTCTCTTCCACATCCCTCGTCCTCCTAGCCAATCTCTCAACCCCTTCCCGCGTCATCCTGTTTAATCTCTCTCTATATCCCCTTCCTCCTGTGGGATCTCTCTTCCCCATCCCCCTTCCTCCTGTGGGATCTCTCTACCCCATCCCCCTTCCTCCTGTGGGATCTCTCTTCCCCATCCCCCTTCCTCCTGTGGGATCTCTCTTCCCCATGCCTCATCCTGCTTGTGGAATCTCTCTTCCACACTCCCATGCCGCCTGTGGGATCTCCCTTCCCCATCCCTCTTCCTGCTGTGAGATCTCTCTACCCATCTCCCTTCCTCCTGTGGGCTCTCTGTTCCCTATACAACTTCCTCCTGTGGGATCTCTCATCACCAGCTCCCTTCCTCCTGATGAATCTCTCTTCCCCATCCCCATTCCTACAGTGGAATCTCTCTTCTCCACCCCTCATGCTCCTGTGGGATCTCTCTTCTGCATCCCCTTTCACCCTCTGGGGCCTCTGTTCCCATCCCACTTCCATCTGTTGGATCTGTCTTCCCCAACTCCCTTCCTCCTGCAGGATTTAAACTCCCCACCCCTTTCTTCCTGTGGGATCTCTCTTCAATATCCCATTTCATACAGTGGGATCTCTCTTCCCCATCCACCTGACCCCCGTGGGGGCTCTGTTTCCATCCCTCCACTTCTTACGGGATCTTGCTTCGCCATTTCCCTTCCTCCTATACATCTCTCTTCCCCATTCCCCATCCTCTTGTGGGATCTCTCTTCCCCATCCCCCTTCGTTCTGTGGGATCTCTCTTCCCAATCCCCTACATCGGATGGGATCTCTCTTCCCAATCCCCCTTCCTGCCGTGGCATTTATTTTCCCCATCACTCTTCCTCCTATGGGATCTCTCCTACTCATCCCCCAACCTCCTGTATGATCTCGCTTCCCCACCCACTTCCTCCTGTCTCATCTCTCTTCCCCATGCATGATCATCCTATAGGATCTGTATTCCCCATTCCCATTCCTTCTGTGGGATCTATTGTCACCACCCCCTTCCTTCCGAGGGATTGCTCTTCCCCATCCCATTTCCTCCTGTGGGTCATCATAATGCCCCCTCTTCCTGTGGGATCTGTCTTGTCCCTCCACATGTATCTCACAACCCCATCCCACATCCTCCTGTCAGATCTCTCTTCCCCATTCTCCTTCCAACTGTGGGATATCTCCTCCCCACCATCTTTCTCCCCAATCCCCTTACTTCTGTGGGATCTCTATTCCCCATCCCCTTCCACCTGTGCACTCTCTGCTCCCCATCAACATCCTGCTGTGGGATCTCTCTTCCCCATCCCCCATCCACCTGTGGGATCTTCCTTCCTCATCCCCCTTCCTCCTGTGGGATCTCTTTTCCCCATCCCCCTTCCTCCTCTGGGATCTCTTTTCCCCATCCCCCTTCCTCCTGTGGGATCTCTCTTCCCCATCCCCTTTCCTCCTGAGGGATCTCTCTTCCCCATCCCGCTTCCTCCTGTGGGATCTCTCTGCCCCATCCCCCTTCCTCCTGTGGGATCTCTTTTCCCCATCCTCTTACTCCTGCGGGGCCTTGTTTCGAATACCTGCCACTTCCTGTCGGATCGCTCTTTGGCATGCCCCATTGTCCTGTGTAATTTCTCTTCCCCATCCCCCTTCCTCCTGTGAGATTTCTCTTCCCAATCCCACATTCTCCTGTGGGAACTGTCTTCCACATCCCTCCTCCTCCTGGCAGATCTCTCAACCCCATCCCCCTTCATCCTGGTTAATCCCTCTCTCTCCTTCCCCCTTCCTCCGATGGGATCTCTCTTCGCCATCCCCTTCCTCCTGTGGGATCTCTCTTCCCCATCCCCCTTCCTCCTGTGGGATCTCTTTTCCCCATCCCCCTTCCTCCTGTGGTTTCCCTAATCCCCATCCCCCTTCATCCTGTGGGATCTCTCTTTCACACCCCCCTCCTCCTGCGGGACATCTCTTCCACATCCCTCCTCCTGGCCGATCTCTCAACCCCTTCCCCCTTCATCCTGTTTAATCCCTCTCTCTTCTCTCCCCTTCCTCCCATGGGACCTCCCTTCACCATCCCCTTCTTCCTGTGGGATCTCTCTTCGCCATCCCCCTTACTCCTGTGGGGTCTCTCTTCCCCTTCCCACATCCTCCTGTGGAACATCCCTTCCCCATCTCCCTCCTGTGAGATCTCTCTTCCCCATCCCCCTTACTCCTGTGGGGTCTCTCTTCCCCATCCCCTTTCCTCCGGTGGGGTCTCTCTTCCCCATCCCCCTTCCTCCTGTGGGATCTCTCTTCCCCATACCCCTTCCTCCGGTGGGATCGCTTTTCCCCATCCCCCTTCCTCCTGTGGGGTCTTTCTTCCCCATCCCCCTTCCTCCTGTGGGATCTCTCTACCCCATCCCCTTTCACCCTGCGAGTTCTCTCTTCCCCTTCCCACATCCTCCTGTGGGGTCTCTTTCCCCATCTCCCTCCTGTGAGATCTCTCTTCCCCATCCCCCTTACTCCTGTGGGGTCTCCTTCCCCATCCCCTTTCCTCCGGTGGGGTCTCTCTTCCCCATCCCCCTTCCTCCTGTGGGATCTCTCTTCACCATCCCCCTTCATCCTGTGAGGTCTCTCTTCCCCATCCCCCTTCCTCCTGTGGGATCTCTCTTCCCTATCCCCCTTCCTCCTGTGGGATCTCTCTCCCCCATCCCCCTTCCTCCTGTGGGGTCTCTCTTCCCCATCCCCCTTCCTGCTGTGGGATCTCTCTTCCCCATCCCCTTTCACCCTGCGAGTTCTCTCTTCCCCTTCCCACATCCTCCTGTGGGACATCCCTTCCCCATCTCCCTCCTGTGAGATCTCTCTTCCCCATCCCCCTTACTCCTGTGGGGTCTCTCTTCCCCATCCCCTTTCCTCCGGTGGGGTCTCTCTTCCCCATCCCCCTTCCTCCTGTGGGATCGCTTTTCCCCATCCCCCTTCCTCCTGTGGGGTCTCTCTTCCCCATCCCCCTTCCTCCTGTGGCATCTCTCTTCCCCATCCCCCTTCCTCCGGTGGGATCGCTTTTCCCCATCCCCCTTCCTCCTGTGGGGTCTCTCTTCCCCATCCCCCTTCCTCCTGTGGGATCTCTCTTCCCCATCCCCCTTCCTGCGGTGGGATCACTTTTCCCCATCCCCCTTCCTCCTGTGGGGTCTCTCTTCCCCATCCCCCTTCATCCTGTGAGGTATCTCTTCCCCATTCCCCTTCCTCCTGTGGGATCTCTCTTCCCCATCCCCCTTCCTCCTGTGGGATCTCTCTTCCCCATCCCCCTTCCTCCGGTGGGATCACTCTTCCCCATCCCTCTTCCTCTGGTGGGATCGCTTTTCACCAACCCCCTTCCTACCGTGGGGTCTCTCTTCCCCATTCCCCTTCCTCCTGTGGGATCTCTCTTCCCCATCCCCCTTCCTCCTGTGGGATCTCTCTTCCCCATCCCCCTTCCTCCGGTGGGATCGCTTTTCCCCATCCCCCTTCCTCCTGTGGGGTCTCTCTTCCCCATCCCCCTTCCTCCTGTGGGATCTCTCTTCCCCATCCCCCTTCCTCCGGTGGGATCGCTTTTCCCCATCCCCCTTCCTCCTGTGTGGTCTCTCTTCCCCATCCCCCTTCGTCCTGTGAGGTCTCTCTTCCCCATCCCCCTTCCTCCTGTGAGATCTCTCTTCCCCATCCCCTTCCTCCTGTGGGATCTCTCTTCCCCATCCCCCTTCCTCCGGTGGGATCGCTTTTCCCCATCCCCCTTCCTCCTGTGTGGTCTCTCTTCCCCATCCCCCTTCGTCCTGTGAGGTCTCTCTTCCCCATCCCCCTTCCTCCTGTGAGATCGCTTTTCCCCATCCCCTTCCTCCTGTGGGATATCTCTTCCCCATCCCCCTTCCTCCGGTGGGATCGCTTTACCCCATCCCCTTCCTCCTGTGGGATATCTCTTCCCCATCCCCCTTCCTCCGGTGGGATCGCTTTTCCCCATCCCCCTTCCTCCTGTGTGGTCTCTCTTCCCCATCCCCGTTCGTCCTGTGAGGTCTCTCTTCCCCATCCCCCTTCCTCCTGTGGGATCTCTCTTCCCCATCCCCCTTCCTCCTGTGGGATCTCTCTTCCCCACTCCTATTCCTCCTGTGGTTCCTCTGTTCCATGTCCCCACTTCCTGAGGTATCTCTCCTAGTCATCCGCCATCCTCCTGTATGATCTCTCTTCCACGTCCCCCCCCTTCCTATCAGATCTCTCTTCCCCATGCTCCTTCCTTCCTGTGGGATTTATCTTCCCCTCTCCCTTTCTTCCTGTGGGATCTCTTTTCCCCACCCCCCTTCCTGCTATGTAATGTCTCTTTCCTGTCAGATTTATCTTCCCCACCAGCTTTGTTCCTCTGGGTACTCTCTTTCCCATCCTCTTCCTTCTGTTGGACATCTTTTCCACATTCCGCTTCCTCCTCTGGGCTTTCTTCCGCAACAACTTCCTGCTGTTGGATCTCCCTTCCCCATCACCTTCCTTCTGTGGGATCTCTATTCCCCTTCCCCCTTCCTCCTGTGGGATCTCTCTTCCCCATCACCTTCCTCCTGTGGGATCTCTATTCCCCTTCCCCCTTCCTCCTGTTGGATCTCCCTTCCCCATCACTTTCCTCCTGTGGGATCTCTATTCCCCTTCCCCCATCCTCCAGTGGGATCTCTCTTCCCCATCCCCCTTCCTCCTGTGGGATCTCCCTTCCCCATCCCCCATCCTCCAGTGGGATCTCCCTTCCCCATCCACCGTCCTCCTGTGTGATCTCCCTTCCCCATCACCTTCCTCCTGTGGGATCTCTCTTCCCCATCCCCCATCCTCCTATGGGATCTCCCTTCCCCATCACCTTCCTCCTGTGGGATATCTATTCTTCTTCCCCCATCCTCCAGTGGGATCTCTCTTCCCCATCCCCCTTCCTCCTGTGGGATCTCTCTTCCCCATCCCCCATCCTCCAGTGGGATCTCCCTTCCCCATCCCCCGTCCTCCTGTGTGATCTCTCTTCCCCATCTCCCTTCCTCCTATGCGATCTCTCTTCCCCATCCCCCTTCCTCCGGTGGGATCGCTTTTCCCCTTCCTCTTTCCTCCTGTGGGATCTCTCTTCCCCTTCCCACATCCTCCTGTGGGGTCTCTCTTCCCCATTTCCCTTCCGCCTGTGGGAGCTCTCTTCCCATTCGCCCTTACGCCTGAGTGAACTCTCCACCCCACAGCCCTTCATAGAATCATAAAACACCAGCGCACAGAAAACAAGCCATCTGGCCCTTCTGCTCTGTGCCAAAACTTTATTCCGCTTGTCCCAGTCCATAACCCTCCAGACCGCCCCCATCCATGTATCTATCCAATTTATTCTTAAAGCTTAAGAGTGAGTCCACATTTTCCACATCGGATGGCAGCTCGTTCCACACTCTCACCACTCTCTCAGTGAAGATTTTCCCCCGAAACCTTTCCCCTTTCACCCTGAAGCCAAGTCCTCCTGTAATTTATCTCTCCTAATGTATGTGGAAAGAGCCTATTCTCATTTACCCTGTCTATACCCCTCAGAGTTTTGTCAACCTCTTTGAATTCCCCCCGCATTCTTCTGCGCTCCAAGGAATAAAGTCGTAATCTGTTCAATCTTTCCCTGTAACTCAACTCCTGAAGACCCGGCAACATCCTAGTAAATCTTCTTTGCATTCTTTCAACCATACTGATATCCTTCCTATAGTTCAGTGACCAGAACTGCACACAATACTCCAAATTTGACCTCACCAATGTCCTTTACAACCTCACCATAATATTCCAACTCCTATACTCAGTACTTTGACTTATGAATGCCAGGATGCCAAAAGCCTTCTTTACAACCCTGTCTACCTGTGACGCCACTTTCAGGGAATTATGTATCTGAACTCCCAGATCCCTTTGTTCCTCCACACTCCTCAGTGCCCCACCATTTACTGTCTATGTCCTACCTTGATCTGTCTTTCCAAAATGCAACACCTTACACTTGTCTGCAATAAAGTGATGACTGGTGGTGTGCCTCAGGGATCTGTACTGGGTCCAATGTTGTTTGTCATATACATTAATGATCTGGATGATGGAATGGTAAATTGGATTAGTAAGTATGCAGATAGTACTAAGATAGGTGACGTTGTGGATAATGAAGGTTTTCAAAGCTTGTTGTTCAAAGATTTAGGCCAGTTAGAAGAGTGGGCTGAAAGATGGCAGATGGTGTTTAATGTTGATATTTGTGAGGTGATACATTTTGGTAGGAATAATCCAAAAAGGACATTCATGGTAAATGGTAGGGCATTGAGGAATGCAGCAGAACAGAGTGATCTAAGAATAATGGTGCATAGTTCCCTGAAGGTGGAATCTCATGTGGATAGGGTGGTGAAGAAACCTTTTGGTATACTGGCCATTATAAATCAGAGCATTGAGTATAGGAGTTGGGATGTAATGTTAAAATTGTACAAGGCATTAATAAGGCCAAATTTGTAGTATTGTGTACAGTTCTGGTGACCGAATTATAGGAAAGATGTCAACAAAATAGAGAGAGTTCTAAGTAAATTTACTAGAATACTACCTGGGTTTCAGCACCTAATGAATAAGTTAGGTCTTTATTCTTTGGAGCGTAGAAGGTTGAGGGGGGACTTGATAGAGGTATTTAAAATTATGAGGGGGATAGATAGAGTTGACATGGATAGTCTTTTTTCCATTCAGAGTAGGGGAGATTCGAACAAGAGGGAATGAGTTGAGAGTGAAAGGACAAAAGTTTAGGGGTATCACAAGGGAGATCTTCTTTACTCAGAGAGTGGTAGCTGTGTGGAACGAGCTTCCAGTAGAAGTGGTAGAGGCGGGTTCAATTTTGTTATTTTAAAAATATTGGATAGTAATATGGACAGGAAAGGAATGGAATGGGGGGTTATGGGCTGAGTGCCGGTCAGTGGGACTAGGTGAGAGTAAGCGTTCGGCACAGACAAGAAGGGCCGAGATGGCTTGTTTCCGTGCTGTAATTGTTATATGGTTATATGTCATATGTTCTAAATTCCATCTGTCATTTTCTGGCCTATTTTTCCAGTTGGTCCAGATCCCTCTGCAAGCTTTCAAAGCCTTCCTCACTGTCCACAACGCCTCCATCTTAGTGTCATCAGCAAACCTGCTGATCCAATTTATCACATTATCATCTAGATCATTGATATAGACAACAAACAACAATGGTCCCAGCACAGATCCCTGAGACCCACCACTAGTCACAGGCCTCCAGTCTGAGAAGCAATCATCCACTACCACTCTCTATTGTCTCCCACACAGCCAATTCGAATCCAGTGTACAACCTCTCCATGGATACCTACTGTCTGAACCTTCTGAACTGACCTTTTATGTGTGGGACCTTGTCAAAGGCCTTACTAAAGTTCATGCAGACAACATCCACAGCCTTTCCTTCATATGCATTCTTGGTAACCTCCTCGAAAAACACTACAAGATTCATTAAACTTGATCTACCACACACAAAGCCATGTTGACTATCTTTTATCAGCCCTTGGCTGTCCAAATCCTTGTATATCCGATCTCTCAGAACACCTTCTGATAACTTACCTACTAGTGATGTCAGGCTTACTGGCCTGTAATTACCTGGTGTACTTTTGGAGCCTTTTTCAAACAACAGAACTACATGAACTACCCTCCAATCCTCCGGCACCGCACCCGTGGCTGAGGACATTTTAAATATTTCTGCCAGGGCCCCTGCAATTTCTACACTAGTCTCTCTCAAGGTCCGAGGAGATATCATGTCAGGCCCGGGGGATTTATCGACCTTTACTCACTGTTATGCAGCAAGCAGCTCCTCCTCTTTAATCTCTATATGTTCCATGACACTACTGTTTGTTTGCCTTAATTCCATATCCGCTATGCCAGTTTCCTGTGTAAACACTGACGCAAAAAACCTGTTTATGATCTCCCCCATCTCGTGAGGCTCCGCACATAGACGACCACTCTGATCTTCTAGGCGACCAATTTTGTCCTTTACTATCCTTTTACTCTCAATATACTTGAAGAAACCCTTTGGGTTTACCTTCACATTATCTGCCAAAGCAACCTCATGTCTTCTTTTTGTCTTCCTGATTTCCTTCTTTAGTATTCCCTTACATTTTCTATACTCTTCAAGTATCTCATTTGTTCCTTGTTGCCTATACCTGCGAAACACCTACTTAACCAGATCACCAATATCACTTGTAAACCAAGGTTCCCTATGCCTGTTAACTTTGCCTTTAATCCTGGCAGGAACATGCAAACTCTGCACTCTCAAAATTTCACCCTTGAAGGCGTTCCACTTACTGAACACATCCTTGCCAGAAAACAACTTATCCCAACCCACTCTTCCCAGATCCTCTCTCATTTCCACAAAATTGGCCCTTCTCCAATTCAGAACCTTAACTGGTGGACCAGTCCTATCCTTATCCATAATTATCTTGAAACTAATGACATTATGGTCACTGGACCCAAAATGTTTGCTTACATATACTTCTGTCACCTGACCTGTCTGGTTCGCTAATAGGAGATCAGGTACTGCACCCTCTCTCGTTGGTACCTCAATATATTGATTTAGAAAACTTTCCTGAACACATTTGACAAACTCCACGCCATCTAACCCTTTCTCAGAGTGGGAGTCCCCGTCAATATGTGGAAATTTAAAATCCTCTACGATTACAACTTTCTGTTTCTTACATCGGTCTGCTAACTCTCTACAGATTTGCTCCTCCAATTCTCTCTGTCTATTGGGCGGTCTATAATACAACCCTATTCGTGTGGTCGCACTTTCCCCGTTCCTCAGCTCCACCCATATGGCCTCTGTAGACGAGCCCTCCGGGCTGTCCCGTCTACGCACAGCTGTGATATTCTCCCTGACTAGTAATGCCACTCCTCCCCCTTTCATCCTTCACCCCTATCACGTCTGAAACAACGGAAACCCAGAACATGAAGCTGGCGCTTTTAAGGAATATAAAAGTGGATAAATCTCCGGAGCCTGACAGGATATTCTCTAGGACCATGAGGGACGTTAGTGTAGAAAGAGCAGGGGCTCTGACAGAAATATATCAAATGTTATTAGAAACGGGGATGGTGCCGGAGGATTGGCATATTGCTCATGTGGTTCCATTGTTTAAAAAGGGTTCCCAGAGTAAACCTAGCAATTATAGGCCTGCCAGTTTGACGTCAGTGGTGGGTAAATTAATGGAAGGTATTCTTAGAGATGGTATATATAATTATCTGGATAGACAGGGTCTGATTAGGAAAAGTCATCATGGATTTGTGCGTGAAAGGTCATGTTTGACATACCTTATTGAATTTTTTGAAGAGGTTACGAGTAAAGTTGACGAGGGTAAAGCAGTGGATGTTGTCTATATGGACTTCATTAAGTCCCTTAACAAGGTTCCGCACAGAAGGTTAATAAGGAAGATTTGATCGTTAGGTATTAATACTGAAGCAGTAAAATGGATTCAACAGTGTCTGGATGGGAGATGCCAGAGAGTAGTGGTGGATAACTGTCAGGTTGGAGGCCGGTGACAAGTGGTGGGCCTCAGGGATCTGTACTGGGTCTAATGTTGTTTCTCATATACATTAATGATCATGATGATGGGGTGGTAAATTGGATTGGTAAGTATGCAGATGATACTAAGGTAGGTGGCGTTGTGGATAATGAAGTAGGTTTTAAAAGTTTGCAGAGAGATTTAGAACTGTTAGAGGAGTGGGCTGAACGATGGCAGATGGAGTTTAATGCTGATAAGTGTGAGGTACTGCATTTTAGTAGGAATAATCCAAATAGGACATACATGGTAAATTGTAGGGCATTGAAGAATGCAGTAGAACAGGGTGATCTAGGAATAATGGTGCATAGTTCCCTGAAGGTGGAATCTCATGTGGATAGGGTGGTGAAGAAAGCTTTTGGTATGTTGGCCTTTATAAATCAGAGCATTGAGTATAGGAGTTGGGATGTAATGTTAAAATTCTACAAGGCATTGGTAAGGCCAAATTTGGAGTATTGTGTACAGTTCTGGTCACCGAATTATAGGAAAGATGTCAATAAAATAGAGAGAGTACAGAGAAGATTTACTAGAATGTTACCTGGGTTTCAGCACCTAAGTTACACAGAAAGATTGAACAAGTTAGGTCTTTATTCTTTGGAGCATAGAAGGTTGAGGGGGGACGATAGAGGTATTTAAACTTATGAGGGAGATAGATAGAGTTGATGTGGATAGGCTTTTTCCATTGAGAATAGTGGAGATTCAAACAAGAGGACATCAGTTGAGAGTTAGGGGGCAAACATTTAAGGGTAATATAACGGGTAATTTCTTTACTCAGAGAGTGGTCGCTGTGTGGAGCGAGCTTCCAGTAGAAGTGGTAGAGGCAGGTTCAGTATTGTCATTTAAAGTAAAATTGCATAGGTATATGGACAGGAAAGGAATGGAGGGTTATGGGCTGAGTACGGGTCAGTGGGACTAGGTGAGTGTAAGCATTCGGCACGGACTAGAAGGGCCGAAATGGCCTGTTTCCGTGCTGTAATTGTTATATGTTTATATAGTTATTAGTCCTGCCCCTCCTGCAACCAAGTCTTACTAATAGCAATGATGTCGATATGATCATGTTCCAATCCACGACCTAAACTCATCTGCCTTACCTACAATACTCCTCGTATGGAAATAGATGTACCTGAGAACATTTCTATCATGTACAAACATTTGATATCTGTCTATACAAGCAGTCCTCACATGACCCGTATCCTCCTCCACATCACTATCAGCTCTAACACACTGCACCCTCCGCTTACAATCTGGTTTAAAACCCCCTGAGCAGAACTTGCCTAACCTACCGGCAAGGATGTTAGTCCCCTCCAGTTCAGGTGCAAACTGTCCAATTCGAACTGGCCGCACCTCTTCTGGAAGAAAGCCCAATTGTCCAGAAACATGAACCCCTCCCTCATGCACCATCCCCTCAGCCACGTATTTAGCTGCATTATCTTCCTATTTCTAGCCTCACTAGCACGGGGCATGGGTAGCAATCTACCTGTGAGATCTCCCTTCCCCTTCGACCTTCCTCCTGTGCAATGTCCCTTCCCCGTCCCCCTTCCTCCTGTGGGATGTCCCTTCCCTGTCCCCCTTCCTCCTGTGGGATCTCTCTTCCCCATCCCCCTTCCTCCTGTGGGATCTCACTTCCCCATCCCCCTTCCTCCTGTGGGATCTCTCTTCCCCGTCCCCCTTCCTCCTGTGGGATCTCACTTCCCCATCCCCCCTCCTCCTGTGGGATCTCTCTTCCCCGTCCCCCTTCCACCTGTGGGATCTCCCTTCCCCATCCCCCTTCCTCCTGTGGGATCTCTATTCCCCATCCACCTTTCTTCTGTGGGGCTTCTGTTGTCATACCCCACCCTTCTTGTGGGTCTCCCTTCCACATCTTCCTTCCTCTTCAGGGATCTATCACTTCCCCTTCCCCCTTCCACATGTGGGATCTCTCTACCACATCCCCCCTCCTGTGGGATCTCTCTTCCCCATCCCCCTTCCTCCTGTGGGATCTCTCTTCCCCATCTCCCTTCCTCCTGTGGGATCTCTCTCCCCCATCCCCCTTCATCCTATGGGATCCCTCTCCCCCATTCCCCTTCCTCCTGCGGGATCTCTCTCCCCCATCCCCCACTCTTCTTGTGGGATCTCTCTTCCCCATCCCTTTAGCTCGGGTGGGTCTATTTCACTGTGTCCCATTGACATTTCTGCTTTTCTGTCAGGAACATTTTGTTTAGCCATCGGGGAATGGGACAGAATATGTGGAGTTTACAGAGTCACACCGACAGACTAAATTACCGACATTTGGTGAATACGCTGGAGCTGGTCAGTGAGGGACATTGATAGTGATGGGAACTCCGATCAGTGATTTACTGAAGGGTTTAATGTTTCCAGAAATATCCAAGTGAGAGAAATTTCCCTAGACCCACGGTTTGAATCACTTTGTTCATCAATCTGTCTCTTTGTGTTTAGATTTGGGGGGAATGACCTGGGAGATTCAGGAGTGAAACTGGTGTCTGCGGCTCTGAGGAACCCGGAGTGTAAAATACAGCAACTGGTGTAAGTACCAGACTGTGGGAGATTGTGTTTACAGTCACTGGGTGTCTGACACTGAACATTAATGTGATCAGTAGAAACAAAGAAACATAGAAAATCTACAGCACAATACAGGCCCTTCGGCCCACAACGCTGTGCCGAACATGTTTCTACTTTAGAATTACCTCAGTTTTACCCATAGCCCTCCATGTTTCTAAGCTCCATGTAGCCTTCCTGGAGTTAAAAGATCCGATCGTTTCCGTCTCCACCACCGCCGCCAGCAGCCCATTCCACGCACTCACCACTCTCTGTGTAAAAAAACTTACCCCTGACATCTCCTCTGTACCTACTTCCAAGCACCTTAAAACTATGCCCTCTCATGTTAGCCAGTTCAGCCCAGGGGAAAAGCCTCTGACTATCTACATGATCAATGCCTCTCATTATCATGTACATCTCTACCAAATCACCTCTCATCCTCCGTCACTCCAAGAGAAAAGGCCAAGTTCACTCAACCTATTCTCATAAGGCGTGCACCACAATCCAGGCAACATCCTTGTAAATCTCCTCTGCACCCTTTCTATGGTTTCCACGTCCTTCCTATAGTGAGGCGACCAGAATTGAGCACAGTATTCCAAGTAGGGTCTGACCAGGGTCCTGTATAGCTGCAACATATAACCATATAACAATTACAGCACGGAAACAGGCCATCTCAGCCCTTCTAGTCTGTGCCGAACGCTTACTCTCACCTAGTCCCACTGACCGGCACTCAGCCCATAATCCTCCTTTCCTTTCCTGTCCATATACCTATCCAATTTTACTTTAAATGACAATACCCAACCTGCCTCTACCACTTCTACTGGAAGCTCGCTCCACACAGCTACCACTCTCTGAGTAAAGAAATTCCCCCTCGTGTTACCCTTAAACTTTTGCCTCCTAACTCTCAAATCATGTCCTTTTGTTTGAATCTCCCCTACTCTCAATGGAAAAAGTCTATCCACGTCAACTCGATCTATCCCCCCTCATAATCTCTCAACTGTTAAACATTACCTCTCGATTCTTAAACTCAATCCCACGACTGATGAAGGCTAATACACTGTACGCCCTTTTAACTACAGAGTCAACCTGCATAGCATCTTTGAGTGTCCTATGTTCTCGGACCCCAAGATCCCTCTGATCCTCCACACTGCTAAGAGTCTTACCATTAATATTATATTCTGCCATCATATTTGACCTACCAAAGTAAACCACTTCACACTTATTTGGGTTGAACTCCATCTGCCACTTCTCAGCCCAGTTTTGCATCCTATCAATGTCCCATTGTAAACTCTGACAGCCCTCCACACTATTCACAACACCCCCAAGCTTTGTGTCATCATCATATTTACTAACCCTACCCTCCACTTCCTCATCCAGGTCATTTATAAAAATCACAAAGACTTGGGGTCCCAGAACAGATCCCTGAGGCACTCCACTGGTCACCGGCCTCCATGCAGAATATGACCCGTCTACAACCACTCTTTGCCTTCTGTGGGCAAGCCAGTTCTGGATCCACAAAGCAATGTCCCCTTGGATCCCATGCCTCCTTACTTTCTCAATAAGTCTTGCATGGTGTACCTTATCAAATGCCTTGCTGAAATCAATATACACTGCATCTTCTTCCTTCCTTCATCAATGTGTTTAGTCACATCCTCAACAAAAGCATTCAGACTCGTAAGGCACAACCTGCCTTTGACAAAGCCATGCTGACTATTCCTAATCATATTTTGCCTCTCCAGCTGTTCATAAATCCTACCTCTCAGGATCTTCTCCATCAACTTACCAACCACTGAAGTAAGACTCACTGGTCTATAATTTCCTGGGCTAACCCTACTCCCTTTCTTGAATAAGTGAACGACATTCGCAACCCTCCAATCCTCCGGAAACTCTCATGTCCTCATTGATGATGCAAAGATCATCGCCAGAGGCTCAGCAATCTCTTCCCTCGCTTCCAACAGTCGCCTGGTGTACACCTTTTCCGGTCGCGGTGACTTATCCAACTTGATACTTTCCAAAAGCTCCACCACATATTTCTTAATATCTACATTCTCAAACTTTTCAGTCCACTGCAAGTCATCCCTACAATTGCCAAGATCCTTTTCCATCATGAATACTGAAGCAAATGGTTCATTAAATATCTCCGCTATTTCCTCCGGTTCAATACGCTCTTTTCCATTGTCACACTTGATTCGTCCTATTCTGTCACGTCTTATCCTCTTGCTCTTCACATACTTGCAGAATGCTTTAGGGTTTTCCTTAATCCTGTCCGCCAAGGCCTTCTCATGGCCCCTTCCAGCTCTCCTGATTTCATTCTTAAGCTCCTTCCTGCTAGCCTTATAATCTTCCAGATTCATATCACTACCTCGTTTTTGAACCTTTTGTAAGCTCTTCTTTTCTTCTTGACTAGATTTACAACAGCCTTTGTACATCACAGATCTTGTCCCCTACCATCCTTTCCATGTCTCATTGGAACGCACCTTCTCAGAACCCCATGTAAATATCCCTTGAACATTTTCTACATTGCTTTGGTACTATTCTCTGACAACATCTGTTTCCAATTCATGCTTACAAGTTCCAACCTGATAGCCCCATAGTTCCCCTTTCTCCAATTAAAGGTTTCCCTAACTTAACTGACCCATACCTCTCTAAAGGTGTGGTAAAAGAGACAAAATTGTGATCACTATCTCCAAAATGCTCTCCCACTGAGAGACCTGACACCTGACCAGGTTCATTTCCCAATAGCAGATCAAGTATAACCTCTCCTCTTGTAGGCTTATCTACATATTGTGTCAGAAAACCTTCCTGAACACACCTAACAAACTCCGCTCCATCTAAACCCCTCACTCTAGGGAGATACCAATCAATATTTGGGAAATTAAAATCTCACACCTCAACAACCCTGTTATTAAAACTCCTTTCCAGAATCTGTCTCCCTATCTGCTCCTCGATGTCCCTGTTACTGTTGGGTGGTCTATACAAAACACCCAGTAGTGTTATTGACCCCTTCCTGTTCCTAACTTCCACCCAGAGATGCCGTAGTGTCCTCCTTTTCTGTAGCCATGACACTATCTCTGATCAACAGTGCCACGTCCCCACCTCTTTTGCCTCCCTCCCTGTCCTTTCTGAAACAATTAAATCCTGGCACTCGAAGTAACCATTCCTGCCCCTGCACCATCCTAGTCTCTGTAATGGCCACCACATCATAGCTCCGAGAGCTGATCCACGCTCTAAGCTCATCCGTTTTATTCATCATACTCCTTGCATTAAAATGGAGACATCTCAAACCATCGGACTGAGTGCCTCCCTTCTCTATCACCCGCGTATCCTCCCTTTCACACTGTCTCCAAATTCTCTCTATTTGTGAGCCAACCTCCCTCTCCTCCATCACATCAATTTGGTTCCCTCCCCCCAGCAATTCTTGTTTAAACTCTCCCCAGTAGCCTTAGCAAACCTTCCTGCCAGGATATTGGTCCTCCAGGGATTCAAATGCAACCCATCCTTTTTGTACAGGTCACACCTGCCACAAAAGAGGTCCCAATGATCCAGAAATCTGAATCCCTGCCTCCTGCTCCAATCCCTCAGTCAATGCGTTTATCCTCCACCTCATCCTAATCTTATTCTCACTGTCACCTGGCACAGGCAGTAATTCCGAGATTACTACCTCTGAGGTCCTGCTTCTCAACTTCCTTCCTAACTCCCTGTAGTCTACTTTCAGGACCTCTTCCCTTTTCCTATGTCACTTGTACCAATATGTACCACGACCTCTGGCTGTTCTCCCTCTCACCGCAGGATATCTTGGACGTGATCAGAAACATCCCATACCCTGGCACCTATGAGGCAAACTACCATCCGAGTTTCCTTCCTGCCACCACAGAATCATTTGTCTGATCCCCTAACTATAGTCCCCTATCTCTGCTGCCTTCCTCTTCCTTTCCCTGCCCTCCTGAGCCACAGGGCCAGACTCTGTGCCAGAGGCACTGACACTGATGCTCCCCAACCCGTAGGCCACCCCCCTCCGGCAGTACTCGAACAGGGGTATTTATTGTCAAGGGGTACAGCCACAGGGGTACTCTCTAGTATCTGCTTATTGCCCTTCCCTCTCCTGACTGTGACCCACTTCCTCAGTCTCCCGTGGCCCCGGTGTGACCACCTGCCTGTAACTCCTCTCTATCACTTCCTTGCTCTCCCTGACCAGACGAAGGTCATCGAGCTGCATCTCCAGTTCCCTAACTCGGTCCCTAAGGAGCTGCAGCTCGACACAACGGGTGCAGATGTTGCCGTCCGGGAGGCTGGGAGTCTCCAGGATCTCCCACATCTGACACCGAGCACAGAAAACCAGCCTCACACACATACTCTCTGTCTGTATTGTAAACAGATAACCTACCTCGCCTCGACCCTTTATCGCCGAAGCCCCGTCGATCCAAAGCCTTCCTACTCTGTCTCCCGCTCCTCTGACGCTCGCTCTGTAAATCTGTCTTCATTTTAAACTCTTCTCGCTCTTCTCACTGGCCGACTTGCACAGTCGTGCTGAAGAAAAAAAATCAGTAATTGTGTTACTGATAAACACTGGGGATTTGTACCGTCTCCTGTCTCTCTGTGTCCTTCACCCTCACTCTCTCTCATCTCCAGGCTGATGGGTGTCGGTCTCACAGATTCTGGTGTCGAGGATCTCGCCTCCGCTCTCAGTACAAACCCATCACTGACGGATCTGGACCTGAGTGTTAATAAATTGGGAGATTCAGGAGTGAAACTGGTGTCTGCGGCTCTGAGGAACCCGGAGTGTAAAATACAGAAACTGCGGTAAGTACCAGACTGTGGGAGATTGTGTTTACAGTCACTGGGTGTCTGACACTGAACATTAATGTGATCAGTAATTGTGTTACTGATAAACACTGGGGATTTGTACCGTCTCCTGTCTCTCTGTGTCCTTCACCCTCACTCTCTCTCATCTCCAGGCTGAGGGATGTCAGTCTCACAGATTCTGGTGCCGAGGATCTCGTCTCCGCTCTCAGTACAAACCCATCACTGACGGATCTGGACCTGAGTGTTAATAAATTGGGAGATTCAGGAGTGAAACTGGTGTCTGCGGCTCTGAGGAACCCGGAGTGTAAAATACAGAAACTGCGGTAAGTACCAGACTGTGGGAGATTGTGTTTACAGTCACTGGGTGTCTGACACTGAACATTAATGTGATCAGTAATGGTGTTACTGATAAACACTGGGGATTTGTACCGTCTCCTGTCTCTCTGTGTCCTTCACCCTCACTCTCTCTCATCTCCAGGCTTGACAAGGTCGGTCTCACAGATTCTGGGGCCGAGGATCTCGTCTCCGCTCTCAGTACAAAACCATCACTGACGGATCTGGACCTGAGTGGTAATAAACTGGGAGATTCAGGAGTGAAACTGGTGTCTGCGGCTCTGATGAACCCGGAGTGTAAAATACAGAAACTGGAGTAAGTACCAGACTGTGGGAGATTGTGTTTACAGTCACTGGGTGTCTGACACTGAACATTAATGTGATCAGTAATGGTGTTACTGATAAACACTGGGGATTTGTACCGTCTCCTGTCTCTCTGTGTCCTTCACCCTCACTCTCTCTCATCTCCAGGCTGAACAATGTCGATCTCACAGATTCTGGTGCCGAGGATCTCGTCTCCGCTCTCAGGACAAACCCATCACTGACGGAGCTGGACCTGAGTTATAATAAACTGGGGGATTCAGGAGTGAAACTGGTGTCTGCAGCTCTGAGGAACCCGGAGTGTAAAATACAGAGACTGTGGTAAGTACCAGACTGTGGGAGATTGTGGTTACAGTCACTGGGTGTCTGACACTGAACATTAATGCGATCAGTAATTGTGTTACTGATAAACACTGGGGATTTGTACCGTCTCCTGTCTCTCTGTGTCCTTCACCCTCACTCTCTCTCATCTCCAGGCTGTACAATGTCGATCTCACAGATTCTGGTGCCGAGGATCTCGCCTCCGCTCTCAGTACAAACCCATCACTGACGGTGCTGAGCCTGGGATTCAACTCTCTGACAGACGGATCTGTCCCCGCTCTCCGCCGCCTCATACTGACCATCCCGAGTCTGGAGCTGATCTGGTGAGTGTTTGTGTTAATGTTCAATGTGATAAAATATCAGCGGATCCGCGGGTTTTCTGGTGATATTTGTCTGTGAGTGTTGTTGAAACATTAACCCCAGTCCCCTGTTACTGACACTGTTGTTTAATCCGTTTATTTCATCTTTATTCTCCCATCTGTTTCAGGCTGTGGGGGAATCGGTTCAGTGAGACCGGGATGAAGGAACTGGGGTCTCTGGAGGAACTCAGACCCGGACTGAAGGTGATCGTGTGAACATCTGAATGTGTGAACATCCCCGCCCGCGGGATGGGGACATTTGGCCGACTCCCCGCCCTCCCCCTTTAACTCCCGCCCTTACCTTTAACGGCCGCGCGCCAGGGCTGATTCCCAACGGTTTTAACGGAACCAACTCGGGCCTCGCGCTGTGTGCGTCGCTCGCAGCGGTCCCGCAGTGACGTGTTTCCGCCTGCTGTCCGGCGGGGCAGCTTCCGCCGGAAGTGCGTGTTCGAGACTCCCCACGTGACACCCCGGGGAATTACTCAGACAGGAAGAGCCCGGGGGTCCGTGGCTCAGTCTGGGACACCGGTGTCCCGGGGTCGGATTATCCCGGGAGAGAATCCTTTTGCTCCCTTTTCTGAGGACGGTGCATTCGGTAGTCTGGCCGATATAATGATGTTAAATTGACAAAGAGAGAGAGAGAGAGAGAGAGAGAGGCAGGGGAGGAGACAGAGGGGTGGAGGGAGAGTGGGAAGAAGAGAGAGAGAGAAGCCTGAAGGGGAGAGAGAGAAGGGCGAAGGAGAGAAAGAGAGGCTGGGACGGGGGGGGGGGGGAGGGATACGGAGGCAGGGAACTGCAAACTCACCGTGGATTTGTTTGGAGACTTGTGAACAGCCTTGATTAACATCCCGGCCACAGTGGACTGAAGTGTGATTTTATAATCATAGGTTCCCCGATGCAGAGTGACGGTGAGAAACGGGACTGATTATTCAACCGGTCACTCGTTGTCGCCGGTCAGTTAATTGTGTGTGACTGTGAGTGAGTCGGGAGCAGCTTATTTATTCCCGCACGTCAGCAGCTCACACATTGTTTAATTTACATTTGTAAATTTACTCACGCCCAGGACCTGACACAGAGTGAATTTCCCTCCACACCGTCCCATCACACACTTGCAATGCCAAACACACAGTGAAGCTCCGTCTGCACCATTCCATCACTCAATTAATCCCACCCTGCAAAATCTCATTTCAGGGAAGCAGGCACCATCAATATGCGGGAGACTCCCGGAACTCCCGGGAGAGGTGGGTTGTCCGACGCTTCACTGGAAATGGCCGCTGGGGAGGGAGTGACAGCTTTGGTAGAAGTGAGCACAAGAGAGGGAGGGACGCGCTGATTTAAAATGGGCGAATCCTTGGTTAATGTGTCCGCCAGGGATGGAGTGAGACACTGACTTACAATGGCCACTGTCACACACAGAATCTATGGCGAAGGAACATGCGGTGCCCATGGATACAATCCCGGGATCGTGTGTGTTATTGATTGTAATAACAGCATTTTAATTTGTGTTTTATATAGTCTTGGGTATTGTATATATGTTTTAATTCTAATAATGTTGTCATTTATTAAACTAATGTATATATCTCAGATATTCGCACACACACATATACATGTGGGTTTTGGGGAGGAGGGGTGAGGGGTTTGGGAGGAAGAGGAGTGATGGGACGAGGAGTGGACTGATGAGACGGTGAGCGTGGCGAAGTCACTGACTCAACGGGAAGACACAGAGTGAATCTCCCTCCACACCGTCCCATCACACACTCCCGGGGTCAGACACAGAGTGAATCTCCCTCCACACCGTCCCATCACACACTCCCGGGGTCAGACACAGAGTGAATCTCCCTCCACACCGTCCCATCACACACTCCCGGGGTCAGACGCAGTGTGAATCTCCCTCCACACCATCCCATCACACACTCCCGGGGTCAGACACAGAGTGAATCTCCCTCTGTACCGTCCCATCACACACTCCCGGGGTCAGACACAGAGTGAATCTCCCTCCACATCGTCCCGTCACACATTCCCGGTGTCAGACACAGAGTGAATTTCCCTCCACATCGTCCCATCACACACTCCCGGGGTCAGACACAGAGTGAATTTCCCTCCACACCGTCCCATCACACACTCCCGGGGTCAGACACAGTGAATCTCCCTCCGCACCGTCCCATCACACACTCCCTGGGTCAGACACAGTGAATCTCCCTCCGCACCGTCCCATCACACACTCCCTGGGTCAGACACAGAGTGAATCTCCCTCCACACCGTCCCATCACACACTCCCGGGGTCAGACACAGAGTGAATCTCCCTCCACACCGTCCCATCACACACTCCCGGGGTCAGACACAGAGTGAATTTCCCTCCACACCGTCCCATCACACACTCTCACGGGGTCAGACACAGAGTGAATTTCCCTCCACACCGTCCCATCACACACTCCCGGAGTCAGACACAGAGTGAATCTCCCTCCACACCGTCCCATCACACACACTCCCGGGGTCAGACACAGAGTGAATCTCCCTCCACACCGTCACATCACACACTCCCGGGGTCAGACACAGAGTGAATCTTCCTCCACACCGTCCCATCACACACTCCCGGGGTCAGACACAGAGTGAATCTCCCTCCACACCGTCCCATCACACACTCCCGGGGTCAGACACAGAGACAATCTCCCTCCACACCGTCCCATCACACACTCCCGGGGTCAGACACAGAGTGAATTTCCCTCCACACCGTCCCATCACACACTCCCGGGGTCAGACACAAAGTAAATCTCCCTCCACACGGTCCCATCACACATTTGCAATGCCAAACACACAGTGAAGCTCCGTCTGCACCATTCCATCACTCAATTAATCCCACCCTGCAAAATCCCATTTCAGGGAAGCAGACACCATCAATTTGCGGGAGACTCCCGGAACTCCCGGGAGAGGTGGGATGTCTGCAATAGAGCAGCTCCTTAGCGGCTAGCCAGCTAGTTTAAATAGCGTTAGCTATGCTAATGAACGAATGACACCCGTTAAACTCACCTCAACAGTGATTTAACCCCCCATGTGCAATAGAAAACCCAATGTTGCAGACAGGGCAGCGAGCGACACTGTCATTATTCCTGACCCCTATTAGGCAGGGGAACACTTTAGTGTAGTCTGGGGTGAAGTACGTTTTATATTTTTTTACTCTGCCATGGCAGAGTATTCAATTCTCTCTCTCTCTCGTTCTCAAAAAAAAACCGATTTGCGGGATATTGTATATAATTCGCGGGCGTCAGGGAGCCGCTATCAATATCCGGGAGAGGTGGGATGTCCGACGCTTCACTGGAAATGGCCGCTGGGGAGGGAGTGACGGCTTTGGTAGAAGTGAGCACAAGAGAGGGAGGGACGCGCTGATTTAAAATGGGCGAATCCTTGGTTAATGTGGCCGCCATGGATGGAGTGAGACACTGACTTACAATGACCACTGTCACACTCAGAATCTATGGCGAAGGAACATGCGGTGCCATGGATACAATCCCGGGATCGAGTTTGTTATTGATTGTTATAACAGTATTTTAATTTGTGTTTTATATCGTCTTCCATATTGTATATATGTTCTAATTCTAATAATGTTGTCATTGAATAAACTAATGTATATATCTCAGATATTCGCACATACACATATACATGTTGGTTTTGGGGAGGAGGGGTGAGGGATTTGGGAGGAAGAGGAGTGACGGGACGAGGAGTGGACTGAGGAGACGGTGAGCGTGGCGAAGTCACTGACTCAATAGGGGACGGAGAGGGGAGGGGCGAAAGTCCCTGTCACAAACTGGTGGCCGACATGGAGAAGACAACGACGGGGTGAGGAGGAGTGAAACGACTGGAAGGGAGCGGGAGTGATGGGACGGGGAGAGAGGGGAAGTGATGGGACGGGAGGGAGTGGTCTGATTGGACAGGATGTGGGGTGTGGGGGAGTGACGTTTTCAATAGTGGGGGATGAATGGGTGGTGACATTTCCTTCACAAATAAGACGAGCAGCAAAAAAGTGGGGCGTGGGAAGGAGAAAGGGGGGAGCGGGGGTCGGGGACGCGGTCAGGGCTGATGGGTCGGGGGGTTCATTGTCTCAACGAGGGAGAGGGGAGCGACTCACTCAACGGACGGGGGAGAAGGGATTGGGTGGGGGAGCGAAATTTCCCATCAGAAAATGTTCACCAAAATGTGGTGGATGGCGGGAGAAAGGGCAAGGGGCCAGAGAGGGGAAAGGGTGTCAGGAGTGACGGGGTGAGTACGGGAGTGACTCACTGGGTAACAGAGAGAGAGAAAGAGGGCGATGAGGAGAGGTGAAGATTGGCATCGCAACATGGCAGCCCCAACCAGCATACGATGCAGAGCGTCGAGATGGCGGGGAGAGGAGAGCGAGGGGAGGTAGGGAAGGGGTTTGCGAGTAATGGGATGGGAAGGAGGGTGACAAGATGGTGAGTGTGAGGGAGTGGGAAGGAGGGTCTGACTGTCACACAATGGCAGTCGGCAGAAGGTTAAATGGAGAGATGTGAGAGCGGGCACCGAGGGGAAGGAGAGGAGGGATGAGGAGTTGAGATTGAATAAACAGGGAGGGAAGTGAGTGGAAGGTGAGGAAAAGGGTTTGCCCCATTCTATGATGCGGGGAGAGCGGTTGTCAATGGTAACCATCACAAAATGGCCACCAGCCAGGGTGAAATGGGCGGTGATAGAGGGGAGAGCGAGGGGACAGAGAGCGGAGTGTTTCAGGAGTGACGGGAGCCGAGGGTGGGAGAGGGCGGCTCGTAACAAGGGAGATGGAACTGCGGGGTTCCCACGGGGGAGGAATATGACTACGGGAAGAGGCTAGCACCGTTACCCTCCCCTCCCCTCCTCAGTCTCGAAAGTCCTGCTTTGACTTTTCTTTCGGGCTGAGCCTCAGATCGTTCGGCCCGAATCCTTCAGGCTGTCCCGTAGAGTAGGGGGACGTGTCGTCACTGGGGCCCGTCAAAGGCAGGAGTGGGCGCCGGCTTGCCGGAGAAGACGGAGGCGAGGTCTGGCGGTGCGGGCTGGTTGGCGTGGATCACCACCATTTTCTGCAGGGTGGGGGAGAGGGAGGGGTCAGATCGATGAGGGAAGAAAGATAAAGTGAGGAGAGGAGATGAGACCCTCTCAGTCCCCTCTGTCCCCTCTTCTCTCTCCATCTCTTCCCCCACCTCTCTCTCCTCACCCTATCCTCCTCTCCCCACCCTATCCTCTCTCCACCCCTCTCCACCCAATCCTCCTCCCCTCTTCCCACCCTATCCTCCTCTCTCCACCCCGTCCACCCTATCCTCCTCTCTCCACCCCTCTTCCCACCCTATCCTCCTCTCCCCACCCCATCATCCTCTCTCCACCCCTCTCCACCCGATCCTCCTCTCCCCACCCCATCATCCTCTCTCCACCCCTCTCCACCCTATCCTCCTCTCTCCACCCCTCTCCACCCTATCCTCCTTTCTCCACCCCTCTTCCCACCCTATCCTCCTCTCTCCACCCCTCTCCACCCTTCCCACCCTATCCTCTCTCCACCCCTCCACCCTATCCTCCTCTCCCCACCCCATCATCCTCTCTCCACCCTATCCTCCTCTCTCCTCCCCTCTCCCCACCCTATCCTCCTGTCTCCACCCCCTCCACCCATCCTCCTCTTTCCACCCCTCTCCCCACCCTTTTATTCCTTTTCTGCCCCCATCTCTCTCTACCCCTCCACTCTCTTGTTCCCTCCCCACGCTGTTCACCTCCCCCATCTCTTGTCACCATGCCCCATCCCTCGCCGCCCACAGCACCCCCCGTGCACAGGAAGATCCCACTCACCACCGGAGGCTGTGCGGCGCAGCACTCGAGGTCCCTGCAGTTGGCGATGGCCGTGAGGACGGACATCACCAGCGAGACCAGGCAGTTGACCAGCAAGATCACCGTGATCCCACTGACAAACCTCTGCGAGATTCGGTGTTTGGCGGAGGGAGCATGGGAGGTGGGAGAGAGCCAGACGGAAAGAGAGGAGTGGAGGGTGGGGGGGGGGGAGACAAAGAGAAATGGGGTGAGAGACAGAGAGGAGAGAGAGAGAGAGAGGGAGGGAGGGGCATGGGTGGAAATGGCCGGGGATGGGAGAGGGGTGAGGGAGAGTGGGTATTGGGGTAGGCGGAGGTGGGGAGACCAAAACGGGGAGGGAGAGAATGGGGGCAATGGGTGAGGAAGAGAGGGGGTGGGTGGGAGAGAGATGGGGGTAGGGAAGCGGGAGAATGAAGAGAGGTGGCAGAGGACAGTTGATCGAGGGAGAGACATGAGAGTCAGATGGGGGAGAGAGAGGTGAGAGGCAGGAGATGAGAGAGGTCGGACAGGGAAGGCAGAGAAGGGTGGAAAACAGAGAGGGGCAGAGACAGAGAGAGTGAGACATGGACAGGGTGAGAGGCGGAGAGGGGTGAAAGAGGGAGAGGGGTGAGAGACGGAGAACTTTAGCCTTCGATTAACGGAACACGCCAAGTTTTGGTTTATAACCATATAACAATTAATGCATGGAAACTGGCCATCTCGGCTCTTCTAGTCCGTGCCGAACGCTTACTCTCACCTAGTCCCACCGACCTACACTCAATCCATAACCCTCTATTCCTTTCCTGTCCATTTTTTTAATGACAAAATCGAACCTGCCTCTACCACTTTTACTGGAAGCTGCTACCACTCTCTGGGTAAAGAAATTCCATCTCGTGTTGCCCCTAAACTTTTGCCCCCTAACTCTCAACTCATGTCCTCTTGTCTGAATCTCCCCTACTCTCAATGGAAAAAGCCTATCCACGTCAACTCTACCCCCCTATAATTTTAAATATCTCTATCAAGTCCCCCCTCAACCTTCTACGCTCCAAAGAATAAAGACCTAACTTGTTCAGCCTTTCCCTGTAACTTAGGTGATGAAACCCAGGTGACATTCTAGTAAATCTCCTCTGTACTCTCTCTATTTTGTTGACATCTTTCCTATAATTCGGTGACCGGAACTGTACACAATACTCCAAATTCGGCCTCACCAATGCCTTGTACAATTTTAACATTACATCCCAACTCCTATACTCAATGCTCTGATTTATAAAGGCCAGCATACCAAAAGCATTCTTCACCACCCTATCCACATGAGATTCCACCTTCAGGGAACTATGTACCATTATTCCTAGATTCCTAGATTTTCCTAGATTTATGGTTCCCTAGAAGTCGGGTCACAGGCAGACGGGGCGGTGAAGGCGGCGTTTAACATGACCGCCATCGTCGGACAGGGCACCGTGTACCGGAGGCGGGAGCTCACAGGGATTTACGAGGGTGTCGCCGGGACTCGAGGGGCTGAGTTACGGAGAGAGGTCGGGCAGGTAGGGACTTCATTCCCTGGAGCGTAGGGGGGAATCTTGAATCATAGGGCACAGGTTTTAGAGATTTAATAGGGGACCCGATGGGAAAATTTTTCACACAGAGGGTGGTCCGTCTGTGGAAGGAACTGCCAGAGGAAGTGGTCGAGGCAGGTACATTAACGACACTCGGACAGGGACACACATAGGAAAGGATTAGAGGGATACGGGTGGTCCGTCTGTGGAAGGAGCTGCCAGAGGAAGTGGTCGGGGCAGGTACATTAACGACACTCGGACAGGGACACGGATAGGAAAGGTTTAGAGGGATACGGGTGGTCCGTCTGTGGAAGGAGCTGCCGGAGGAATTGGTCGAGGGAGGGAGGGGGGAGGAGAGGAGAGAGGGGCCGCTACAACAGACGGGAGGGAGGGTTCGGAGGAGGCTTTTGCGTGGAGTGAGGGAGCGCTACCGCGAGGGGAGCAAGGTAACACCGCGGGAGAGGGGGAAGGCCGTGGGTGCGAGGTGGGGGTGTGTGGATGAGGGCTGGCTCTCCAGTGTGTGTGTGTGTGTGTGTGTGTGTGTGTGTGTGTGTGTGTCTGTGTGTGTGTGTCTCTGTGTGTGTGTGTGAGTGTGTGTGTTTCTCTGTGTGTGTGTGTGTCTCTGTGTGTGTGTGAGTGTGTGTGTGTATGTGTGTGTGTGTGTGTGTGTGTGTCTGTGTCTGTGTCTGTGTGTGTGTGTGTGTGTGTGTGTGTGTGTGTGTGTGTGTGTGTGTGTGTGTGTGTGTGTGTGTGTGTATTGGGGGGCGGACGGAACACTCACCATCCGGCATCCGGTGTAGCAGTACCCGATGCAGGGGAAGATGCGGACGTTCAGCGAGTACAGGATGACGGCGGGAGTGCAGGCGAGGGCGCAGATCACATTCGCAACCAGGCAGGCGATCGTCTGCCGTAGAGAGAGAGAGAAAGAGAGAGAGTGAGTGTGGGAGGAAATAGCAAAGGATAAATTGAGAAGAGGCAGAGGAGGGGGGAGGAGGAGAGAGAGAGAGAAAGGGAGAGAGAGAGGGAGTGTGGGAGGAAAGAGCAAAGGATAAATTGAGAAGAGGCAGAGGAGGGGAGAGGAGGAGAGAGAGAGAGAAAGGGAGAGAGAGATGGAAGGGGAGAGACAAGGAGCGGGAGAGATAAGTTTGAAAGGGACAGTGGAAGTGACGGGAGGGGGAGACCAACTGAACAGGGAAAGCAGCGAGAGGGGGGAGAGAGAGAGTGTGTGTGTGGAATCGGTGCGGGAGGAGGGACACAGAGAGAGAGTGGGAGAGGAATTGAAAAGGGAGGAGAGAGGGAGGATCGAGAGAGGGTGAGAGGGATGCAGAAAGAGAGTGGGGGAGAGAGATAAGATACGGGGCGATGGAGAGAGAGAGGGAAGGAGGGGGAGAGAGAGAGAGAGCCAGAAAGTAGAAAGGAAGTGGAGATAGGAACAGGGAGAGAGAGAGAAATTGGAAGGGAGGTGGGGGGTGAGAAAGACTTGTTTACTATGGTGTGGGAGGTGGAGTTATCTGATGGACAATGAATGATTTTCCCTGCGGCTTGTTTTGAATAGAACACTACAGCACAGTACAGGCCCTTCAGCCCTCCATGTTGTGCCGACCCAAATAAACCTTAAAAAATAGTACTAAACCCACACTACCCCGTTACCCTCCATTTTGGACTGTGACTCCTGCCAACTGAGCTTGAATGAGTTTGAGAACTTTATTTTTACCTCTATATAGGCATAATATTGCTAACTCTTGGTTTACTTTCTTACTATATTTGGAAGTTACGATTAAAATAGTGAGTTGTTAACAGCAACACCGGGCTCCGGCTGTATGCTGTTCCATTCACAGGGTCGTGTGTACGTGACAGAATGTAGAGGGGGCGAGTGAGAGAGAGAGAGAGAGAGAGAGAGAGAGAGAGAGAGAGAGAGAGAGAGAGAGAGAGAGAGAGAGAGAGAGAGAGAGAGAGAGAGAGAGAGAGAGAGAGAGAGAGAGAGAAGCGAGGAGATGGACAGAGAGAGGGACAGTGGTAAGGGAGAAAGGAGAGCGGGTTGGTAGTCCCAGAGATGGAAGGAAAGTGGAAAAGAGATGGGGGAGTGACACGGAGTGAAAATGGAGGAGAGGCGGGAAGGATCAGAGGGAGAGAAGGGGAGCGTAAGAGGGCGAAGAGAGAAGAGTGGACAGAGGGAGATGGTGTAGAGAAGAGATGAAGAAATCGGGAGAGGGAGCGCAGGGAAAAGGGAGGGGAAAGAGAGAGAGAGAGAGTGAGAGAGAGAGGAAGAGGAGGAAGAGAAATGTGAGAGACACCGCGATGGGGGATAAAGAAAGGGAGAAGAAAGAGGGGAAGTGAGAGAGAGGGTGGGGGAAGGAGAGAAAGAGGTGGAAGGAGAGAGAAGAGGGAAGGAGAGAGAGGGGGAGAGAGGGAGAAAGGGGAGAGAGGGGGAGGGAGAGGGGGAGGAGACAGAGAGAAAGGAGAGAGAGAGCGAAGGGGAGGGGAAAGAGACTGAAGGAGGAGAGGGGAGAAGGAGAGAGAGGGGGGAGAGAGGGGGAGGAGAGAGGGAAAAGAGAGAGGGGAGGAGAGAGTGAGGAGGAGAGAGAGAGCGAAGGGGAGGGGAGAGAGACTGGAGGAGGAGAGAGGAGGGAAGGAGAGAGAGGAGAGAGGGGAGGAGAGAGGGAGAAGGAGGAGAAGAGAGAGAGCGGAGGGGAAAGAGACTGAAGGAGGAGAAGGGAGAAGGAGAGAGAGGGGGAGAGAGGGGAGGAGAGAGGGAAAAGAGAGAGGGGAGAGAGTGAGAAGGGGAGGAGAGAGAGACTGGAGGAGGAGAGAGGGGGGAAGGAGAGAGGAGGAGACAGGGGAGGAGAGAGGGAAAAGAGAGAGGGGAGGAGAGAGTGAGGGGGGAGGAGGAGAGAGCGAAGGGGAGGGGAGAGAGACTGGAGGAGGAGAGGGGGGGAAGGAGAGAGGGAGAAAGAGAGAGGCAGGGGAGGAGAGAGAGGGGTGGAGGGAGAGTGCGAAGAAGAGAGAGAGAGAAGCCTGAAGGGGAGAGAGAGAGAAGGGCGAAGGAGAGAAAGAGAGGCTGGGACGGGGGTGGGGGGGGGTGGGGGGAGGTGGGGAGGGATACGGAGGCAGGGAACTGCAAACTCACCGTGGATTTGTTTGGATACTTGTGAACAGCCTTGATTAACATCCCGGCCACAGTGGACTGAAGTGTGATTTTATAATCATGGGTTCCCTGATGCAGAGTGACGGTGAGAAACCGGACTGATGATTCAAACTGTCACTCGTTGTCGCCGGTCAGTTAATTGTGTGTGACTGTGAGTGAGTCGGAAGCAGTTTATTTATTCCCGCACGTCAGCAGCTCACACATTGTTTAATTTACATTTGTAAATTTACTCACACCCAGGACCTGACACAGAGTGAATCTCCCTCCACACCGTCCCATCACACACTCCCGGGGTCAGACACAGAGTGAATCTCCCTCCACAACGTCCCATCACACACTCCCGGGGTCAGACACAGAGTGAATTTCCCTCCACACCGTCCCCATCACACACTCCCGGGGTCAGACACAGAGTGAATCTCCCTCCACACCGTCCCATCACACACTCCCGGGGTCAGACACAGAGTGAATCTCCCTCCACACCGTCCCATCACACACTTGCAATGCCAAACACACAGTGAAGCTCCGTCTGCACCATTCCATCACTCAATTAATCCCACCCTGCAAAATCTCATTTCAGGGAAGCAGGCACCATCAATATGCGGGAGACTCCCGGAACTCCCGGGAGAGGTGGGTTGTCCGACGCTTCACTTGAAATGGCCGCTGGGGAGGGAGTGGCGGCTTTGGTAGAAGTGAGTACAAGAGAGGGAGGGACGCGCTGATTTAAAATGGGCGAATCCTTGGTTAATGTGTCCGCCAGGGATGGAGTGAGACACTGACTTACAATGGCCACTGTCGCACTCAGAATCTATGGCGAAGGAACATGCGGTGCCCATGGATACAATTCCGGGATCGTGTATGTTATTGATTGTAATAACAGCATTTTAATTTGTGTTTTATATAGTCTTGGGTATTGTATATATGTTTTAATTCTAATAATGTTGTCATTTATTAAACTAATGTATATCTCAGATATTCGCACATACACATATACATGTGGGTTTTGGGGAGGAGGGGTGAGAGGTTTGGGAGGAAGAGGAGTGATGGGACGAGGAGTGGACTGATGAGACGGTGAGCGTGGCGAAGTCACTGACTCAACGGGAAGACACAGAGTGAATCTCCCTCCACACCGTCCCATCACACACTCCCCCGGGGTCAGACACAGAGTGAATCTCCCTCCGCACCGTCCCATCACACGCTCCCGGAGTCAGACACAGAGTGAATCTCCCTCCACACCGTCCCGTCACACACTCCCGGGGTCAGACACAGAGTGAATCTCCCTCCACACCGTCCCGTCACACACTCCCGGGGTCAGAGACAGAGTGAATCTCCCTCCACATCGTCACGTCACACACTCCCGGAGTCAGACACAGAGTGAATCTCCCTCCACACCGTCCCGTTACACACTCCCGGAGTCAGACACAGAGTGAATCTCCCTCCACACCGTCCCGTCACACACTCCCGGGGTCAGACACAGAGTGAATCTCCCTCCACACCGTCCCGTCACACACTCCCGGGGTCAGACACAGAGTGAATCTCCCTCCACACCGTCCCATCACACACTCCCGGGGTCAGACACAGAGTGAATCTCCCTCCGTCCCGTCCCGTCACACACTCCCGGGGTCAGACACAGAGTGAATCTCCCTCCACACACCGTCCCATCACACACTCCCGGGGTCAGACACAGAGTGAATTTCCCTCCACACCGTCCCATCACACACTCCCCGGGGTCAGACACAGAGTGAATCTCCCTCCACACCGTCCCATCACACACTCCCGGGGTCAGACACAGAGTGAATCTCCCTCCATACGGACCCATCACACACTCCCGGGGTCAGACACAGAGTGAATCTCCCTCCACACCGTCCCATCACACACTCCCGGGGTCAGACACAGAGTGAATCTCCCTCCACACCGTCCCATCACACATTTGCAATGCCAAACACTCAGTGAAGCTCCGTCTGCACCATTCCATCACTCAATTAATTCCACCCTGCAAAATCTCATTTCCGGGAAGCAGACACCATCAATTTGCGGGAGACTCCCGGAACTCCCGGGTGAGGTGGGATGTCTGCAATAGAGTAGCTCCTTAGCGGCCAGCCAGCTAGTTTAAATAACGTTAGCTATGCTAATGAACGAATGACACCCGTTAAACTCACCTCAACAGTGATTTAACCCCCCATGGGCAATAGAAAACACAATGTTGCAGACAGGGCAGCGAGCAACACTGTCATTATTCCTGACCCCTATTAGGCAGGGGAACACTTTAGTGTAGTCTGGGGTGAAGTACGTTTTATATTTTTTTACTCTGCCATGGCAGAGTATTCAATTCTCTCTCTCTCTCGTTCTAAAAAAAAAACCGATTTGCAGGATATTGTATATAATTCGCGGGCGTCAGGGAGCCGCTATCAATATCCGGGAGAGGTGGGATGTCCGACGCTTCACTGGGAATGGCCGCTGGGGAGGGAGTGACGGCTTTGGTAGAAGTGAGCACAAGAGAGGGAGGGACGCGCTGATTTAAAATGGGCGAATCCTTGGTTAATGTGTCCGCCAGGGATGGAGTGAGACACTGACTTACAATGGCCACTGTCACACTCAGAATCGATGGCGAAGGAACATGCGGTGCCCATGGATACAATCCCGGGATCGAGTTTGTTATTGATTGTTATAACTGTATTTTAATTTGTGTTTTATATCGTCTTCCATATTGTATATATGTTCTAATTCTAATAATGTTGTCATTGAATAAACTAATGTATATATCTCAGATATTCGCACATACACATATACATGTGGGTTTTGGGGAGGAGGGGTGAGGGGTTTGGGAGGAAGAGGAGTGACAGGACGAGGAGTGGACTGAGGAGACGGTGAGCGTGGCGAAGTCACTAACTCAATAGGGGACGGAGAGGGGAGGGGCGAAAGTCCCTGTCACAAACTGGTGGCCGACGTGGAGAAGACAACGACGGGGTGAGGAGGAGTGAAACGACTGGAAGGGAGCGGGAGTGATGGGACGGGGAGAGAGGGGAAGTGATGGGACGGGAGGGAGTGGTCTGATTGGACAGGATGTGGGGTGTGGGGGAGTGACGTTTTCAATAGTGGGGGATGAATGGGTGGTGACATTCCCTTCACAAATAAGACGAGCAGCAAAAAAGTGGGGCGTCGGAAGGAGAAAGAGGGAGCGGGGGTCGGGGACGCGGTCAGGGCTGATGGGTCGGGGAGTTCATTGTCTCAACGAGGGAGAGGGGAGTGACTCACTCAACGGACGGGGGAGAAGGGATTGGGTGGGGGAGCGAAATTTCCCATCAGAAAATGTTCACCAAAATGTGGTGGATGGCGGGAGAAAGGGCAAGGGGCCAGAGAGGGGAAAGGGTGTCAGGAGTGACGGGGTGAGTAGGGGAGTGACTCACTGGGTAACAGAGAGAGAGAAAGAGGGCGATGAGGAGAGGTGAAGATTGGCATCGCAACATGGCAGCCCCAACCAGCATACGATGCAGAGCGTCGAGATGGCGGGGAGAGGAGAGCGAGGGGAGGTAGGGAAGGGGTTTGCGAGTGATGGGATGGGAAGGAGGGTGACAAGATGGTGAGTGTGAGGGAGTGGGAAGGAGGGTCTGACTGTCACACAATGGCAGTCGGCAGAAGGTTAAATGGAGAGATGTGAGAGCGGGCACTGAGGGGAAGGAGAGGAGGGATGAGGAGTTGAGATTGAATAAACAGGGAGGGAAGTGAGTGGAAGGTGAGGAAAAGGGTTTGCCCCATTCTATGATGCGGGGAGAGCGGTTGTCAATGGTAACCATCACAAAATGGCCGCCAGCCAGGGTGAAATGGGCGGTGATAGAGGGGAGAGCGAGGGGACAGAGAGCGGAGTGTTTCAGGAGTGACGGGAGCCGAGGGTGGGAGAGGGCGGCTCGTAACAAGGGAGATGGAACTGCGGGGTTCCCACGGGGGAGGAATATGACTACGGGAAGAGGCTAGCACCGTTACCCTCCCCTCCCCTCCTCAGTCTCGAAAGTCCTGCTTTGACTTTTCTTTCGGGCTGAGCCTCAGATCGTTCGGCCCGAATCCTTCAGGCTGTCCCGTAGAGTAGGGGGACGTGTCGTCACTGGGGCCCGTCAAAGGCAGGAGTGGGCGCCGGCTTGCCGGAGAAGATGGAGGCGAGGTCTGGCGGTGCGGGCTGGTTGGCGTGGATCACCACCATTTTCTGCAGGGTGGGGGAGAGGGAGGGGTCAGATCGATGAGGGAAGAAAGATAAAGTGAGGAGAGGAGATGAGACCCTCTCAGTCCCCTCTGTCCCCTCTTCTCTCTCCATCTCTTCCCCCACCTCTCTCTCCTCACCCTATCCTCCTCGCCCCACCCTATCCTCTCTCCACCCCTCTTCACCCTATCCTCCTCCCCTCTTCCCACCCTATCCTCCTCTCTCCACCCCGTCCACCCTATCCTCCTCTCTCCACCCCTCTTTCCACCCTATCCTCCTCTCCCCACCCCATCATCCTCTCTCCACCCCTCTCCACCCTATCCTCCTCTCCCCACCCCATCATCCTCTCTCCACCCCTCTCCACCCTATCCTCCTCTCTCCACCCCTCTCCACCCTATCCTCCTTTCTCCACCCCTCTTCCCACCCTATCCTCCTCTCTCCACCCCTCTCCACCCTATCCTCCTCTCTCCACCCTTCCCACCCTATCCTCTCTCCACCCCTCCACCCTATCCTCCTCTCCCCACCCCATCATCCTCTCTCCACCCTATCCTCCTCTCTCCTCCCCTCTCCCCACCCTATCCTCCTGTCTCCACCCCCTCCACCCATCCTCCTCTTTCCACCCCTCTCCCCACCCTTTTATTCCTTTTCTGCCCCCATCTCTCTCTACCCCTCCACTCTCTTGTTCCCTCCCCACGCTGTTCACCTCCCCCATCTCTTGTCACCATGCCCCATCCCTCGCCGCCCACACACACACACACACACACACACACACACACCTCGTGCACAGGAAGATCCCACTCACCACCGGAGGCTGTGCGGCGCAGCACTCGAGGTCCCTGCAGTTGGCGATGGCCGTGAGGACGGACATCACCAGCGAGACCAGGCAGTTGACCAGCAAGATCACCGTGATCCCTCTGACAAACCTCTGCGAGATTCGGTGTTTGGCGGAGGGACAGAGCGGAGGGAGCATGGGAGGGGGGAGAGAGCCAGACGGAAAGAGAGGAGTGGAGGGTGGGGGGGGGGAGACAAAGAGAAATGGGGTGAGAGACAGAGAGGAGAGAGAGAGAGGGAGGGAGGGGCATAGGTGGAGATGGCCGGGGAAGAGAGAGGGGTGAGGGAGAGTGGGTATTGGGGTAGGCGGAGGTGGAGAGACCCAGACGGGGAGGAAGAGAAGGGGGGCAATGGGTGAGGAAGAGAGGGGGTGAGTGGGAGAGAGATGGGGGTAGGGAAGGGGGAGAATGAAGAGAGGTGGCAGAGGACAGTTGATCGAGGGAGAGACATGAGAGTCAGATGGGGGAGAGAGAGGTGAGAGGCAGGAGATGAGAGAGGTCGGACAGGGAAGGCAGAGAAGGGTGGAAAACAGAGAGGGGCAGAGACAGAGAGAGTGAGACATGGACAGGGTGAGAGGCGGAGAGGGGTGAAAGAGGGAGAGGGGTGAGAGACGGAGAACTTTAGCCTTCGATTCACGGAACACACCAAGTTTTGGTTTATAACCATATAACAATTAATGCATGGAAACAGGCCATCTCGGCTCTTCTAGTCCGTGCCGAACGCTTACTCTCACCTAGTCCCACCGACCTACACTCAATCCATATCCCTCTATTCCTTTCCTGTCCATTTTTTTAATGACAAAATCGAACCTGCCTCTACCACTTTTACTGGAAGCTGCTACCACTCTCTGAGTAAAGAAATTCCATCTCGTGTTGCCCCTAAACTTTTGCCCCCTAACTCTCAACTCATGTCCTCTTGTCTGAATCTCCCCTACTCTCAATGGAAAAAGCCTATCCACGTCAACTCTACCCCCCTATAATTTTAAATATCTCTATCAAGTCCCCCCTCAACCTTCTACGCTCCAAAGAATAAAGACCTACCTTGTTCAGCCTTTCCCTGTAACTTAGGTGCTGAAACCCAGGTAACATTCTAGTAAATCTCCTTTGTACTCTCTCTATTTTGTTGACATCTTTCCAATAATTCGGTGACCGGAACTGTACACAATACTCCAAATTCGGCCTCACCAATGCCTTGTACAATTTTAACATTACATCCCAACTCCTATACTCAATGCTCTGATTTATAAAGGCCAGCATCCTAAAAGCTTTCTTCACCACCCAATCCACATGAGATTCCACCTTCAGGGAACTATGTACCATTATTCCTAGATTCCTAGATTTTACTAGATTTATGGTTCCCTGGAAGTGGGGTCACAGGCAGACGGGGCGGAGAAGGCGGCGTTTGGCATGACCGCCATCGTCGGACAGGGCACCGTGTACCGGAGGCAGGAGCTCACAGGGATTTACGAGGGTGTCGCCGGGTCTCGAGGGGCTGAGTTACGGAGAAAGGTCGGGCAGGTAGGGACTTCATTCCCTGGAGCGTAGTGGGGAATCTTGAATCATAGGGCACAGGTTTTAGAGATTTAATAGGGGACCCGATGGGAAAATTTTTCACACAGAGGGTGTTCCGTCAGTGGAAGGAGCTGCCGGAGGAAGTGGTCGAGGCAGGTACATTAACGACACTCGGACAGGGACACGGATAGGAAAGGTTTAGAGGGATACGGGTGGTCCGTCTGTGGAAGTAGCTGCCGGAGGAAGTGGTCGAGGCAGGTACATTAACGACACTCGGACAGGGACACGGATAGGAAAGGTTTAGAGGGATACGGGTGGTCCGTCTGTGGAAGGAGCTGCCGGAGGAAGTGGTCGGGGCAGGTACATTAACGACACTCGGACAGGGACACGGATAGGAAAGGTTTAGAGGGATACGGGTGGTCCGTCTGTGGAAGGAGCTGCTGGAGGAAGTGGTCGAGGGATGGAGGGGGAGGAGAGGAGAGAGGGGCCGCTACAACAGAGAGGAGGGAGGGTTCGGAGAGGCTTGGCGTGGGGAGAGGGAGCGATGCGGGGAGGGGAGCAAGGTAGCGCCGCGGGAGAGGGGGACGTCCGTGGGTGAGCGGGTGTGGGTGTGTGGATGAGGGCTGGCTCAGCTGCTACACCCCGTCACGCTATGTGCCTCCAGATATAAAACATACCCGCTGTGTACACAGACACTCTGTCCAGTTCCCCATCAGACACCAAACCCACCCCACCCCGTCCCACTATGTGCCAACAGATATAAAACATACCCGCTGTGTACAGAGACACCCTGTCCAGTTCCCCATCAGACAACAAACCCACCCCACCCCATCCCACCATGTGTCATCAGATATAAAACATACCCGCTGTGTACAGAGACACCCTGTCCAGTTCCCCATCAGACACCAAACCCACCCCACCCCATCCCACCATGTGTCATCAGATATAAAACATACCCGCTGTGTACAGAGACACCCTGTCCAGTTCCCCATCAGACACCAAACCCACCCCACCCCGTCCCACTATGTGTCATCAGATATAAAACATACCCGCTGTGTGCAGAGGCACCCTGTCCAGTTCCCCATCAGACACCAAACCCACCCCATCCCGTCCCACTATGTGCCACCAGATATAAAACATACCCGCTGTGTACAGAGACACCCTGTCCAGTTCTCCATCAGACACCAAACCCACCCCATCCCGTCCCACTATGTGCCATCAGATATAAAACATACCCGCTGTGTACAGAGACACCCTGTCCAGTTCCCCATCAGACACCAAACCCACCCCACCCCGTCCCAGCATGTGGCATCAGATATAAAACATACCCGCTGTGTACAGAGACACCCTGTCCAGTTCCCCATCAGACACCAAACCCACCCCACTCCGCCCCACTATGCGCCATCAGATATAAAACATACCCGCTGTGTACAGAGACATTCTGTCCAGTTCTCCATCAGACACCAAACCCACCCCACACGTCCCACTATGTGTCATCAGATATAAAACATACCCGCTGTGTACAGAGACACCCTGTCCAGTTCCCCATCAGACACCAAACCCACCCCGCCCCGTCCCACTATGTGCCATCAGATATAAAACATACCCGCTGTGTACAGAGACACCCTGTGCAGTTCCCCATCAGACACCAAACCCACAGCACCCCATCCCTGCATGTGTCATCAGATATAAAACATACCCGCTGTGTACAGAGACACCCTGTGCAGTTCCCCATCAGACACCAAACCCACACCACCCCGTCCCACTATGTGCCATCAGATATAAAACATCCCCGCTGTGTACACGGATACTCTGTCCAGTTCTCCATCAGCCCTGGACGACATCGATGTTGAAGTCATTTTTATCAGGTTCCCAGTACAATATATATTCTCGATATCTTGAAGCTCAGAGCTGTCCAGGGATCCCTCCATTCCTCCATCTCTTAAACTATCTTCTCTACATCTGGTGTGTGTGTGTGTGTGTGTGTGTGTGTGTGTGTGTGTGTGTGTGTGTGTGTGTGTGTGTGTGTGTGTGTGTGTGTGTGTGTGTGCGTGTGTGTGTGCGTGTGTGTGTGTGTGTGTGTGTGTGTGTGTGTGTGTGTGTGTGTGTGTTGGGGGGCGGGCGGATCACTCACCATCCGGCATCCGGTGTAGCTGTACCCGATGCAGGGGAAGATGCGGACGTTCAGCGAGTACAGGATGACAGCGGGAGTGCAGGCGAGGGTGCAGATCACATTCGCAACCAGGCAGGCGATGGTCTGCCGGAGAGAAAGACAGAAAGAGAGAGAGATCAATTGAGAAGAGACGGGGGGGCGGGGTGGATGGCGTGGAGGAGGAGAGAAAGAGAAGGGGAGACGGGGAGAGACAAAGAGCGAGAGAGATAAGTTTGAAAGGGACAGTGGAAGTGAGAGAGAGGGGAGACAAACTGAACAGGGAAAGCAGCGAGTGAAGGGGGGAAGCGAAGGAGTGTGTGTGGAAAGGGTGCGGGAGGAGGGACAGAGAGAGAGAGAGTGGGAGAGGAATTGAAAAGGGAGGAGAGAGAGAGGGAGGAGAGAGTGTGTGAGAGACAGATAATGATGCAGAAAGAGATGGGGACGGGGGAGAGAGAGATAAGAGACGGGCGGTGGAGAGAGAGGGAGAGAGCGAGAGAGAAATTGGAACGGAGGTGCGGGGTGGGGGAGAAAGACTTGTTTTCTATGGTGAGGGAGTTGGAGTTATCTGATGGACAATGAATGTTTTTCCTGAGGCTTGTTTGGAATAGAACCATAGAACACTAGAGCACAGTACAGGCCCTCCAGCCCTCCATGTGCCGACCCATATAATCCTTAAAAAAAATAGTACTAAACCCACACTACCCGATAACCCTCCATTTTTATTTCCAAGAGGCTTTTTTTCATCCATTTTTTCATCCATGTGCCTGTCCAAGAGGCTCTTAAATACCCCTAATGTTTTAGCCTCCACCACCATCCCTAGCAAGTCATTCCAGGCACTCACAACCCTCTGTGTAAAAAACTTACCCCTGATGTCTCCCCTAAACCTCCTTCCCTTAATTTTGTACCTATGCCCTCTGGTGTTTGCTATTAGTGCCCTGGGAAACAGGTACTGACTATCCACCCTATCTTTGCCTCTCATAATCTTGTAGACATCTATCAAGTCCCCACTCATTCTTCTACCCTCCAAAGAGAAAAGTCCCAGTTCTGCTAATCTTGCTTCATGTGGCTTGTTCTCCAATCCAGGCAACATCCTGGTAAATCTCCTCCGCACCCTGTCCATAGCTTCCACATCCTTCCTATAATGAGGTGACCGGAATTGAACACAATACTCTAAGTGCGGTCTGACCAGAGATTTGTAGACTTGCAATATACAAGGACACTTTCAGAGTCAAGATGGTTTCGGTCAATGGAAGATACCAGTGCATGGGGTGGCTGGTTTAAACTTTCAAGGGTTTAAAAGGGGTGAGTGGAGATCGATGCAGAGTGTTGATAAATGACCCTCACAAGCGCTGCAGCTAGAAGATTGCAGAGAAGAAAGGAAGGTTTGAAACAGAGAAAACCTAGTGACAAAGAGATCTCTGTTTGGACTTTCCCTCCAAGTAGCCCGTGAGGGGTGAGTTCGATTCCGTTCGAATACGGAAGTGTGATTGTCAGCCTGTTAATCCACAGGAGTGGGTCTTCTGGTGAGGGGGAAGCCATTGTGAATACCACTAGCGTGTTTACCCTTGTATGGGCGGGATAGTTCACTGAAGAAGGCAAATCACTTTTGGAGTTACTTTGTACGTCACGGAACTGGACCAGTGGCTGTCACAGTGTGGGAACTACCGGTGTGCTTAACCACTGCCTGGGTCAGTCGCTTTACCACCTGAAGACGGTACCCTTAGTGTAGTCAACATTTGGCTCACCTGAAGGATTCGGAGAGCAATGGGAAGAACAGCGACATCTGTTTATTCGGATTACAAATACCTCTCTCTCTCTTGCCTCAGTTCTGCGGAGTGAACGGAACTTCCTTACGTACCATTGTAAGACTGTAACTCCTGCCACCTGAGATTGAGAGCCTTATTTATATCTCTAAATATCTATAACATTGCTAACTCTTGGGCTACATCCACACTAGACCGGATAATTTTGGAAACGCCGGTTTCGCATAAAAAACAATAGGCGTCCACACTATGCGTTTTTGAAAATATCTCTATCCACACTGAAACGGAGATTTCGGCGAATCTCCTCCTGCTGCGCAATCGCAGGAAAGATCTACCGAAAACAAGCGACATGTTTGGTGTCGAATCTCGCCGTAGAAGTGCGGGTTTGTGTAGTTACAGAGTAGAAAAACTTAAAACGACGGACAATTGTACCCTCACTTTCACCTGCCTAACGCTCACTTTTTCATATATCTCCAAATCCGACACTTTACTGCTCCTTTAATTCCTAACTTTCCTGAAATGCCTGCGAAAAATGCTATGGACCTATTTCTTTCCATTAATCCACTAGGTAAAGGTTTAATATCAATTATCCGAGATAAACTAGCAGCCTTACGACGGGCCCCTGTGGATAAAATTAAAATGGCCTGGGAGCAGGATTTAAATATCTCCTTATCCGAGGAGAGCTGGGACTCAGTTCTCAAATCGGTTAACTCAACCTCACTTTGTGCTCGCCATTGCCTTTTGCAGTTTAAGATTGTTCATGGAGCCCATATGTCTAAATCTAAACTATCTCGATTCTACCCTGGCATTAGTCCGCTCTGTGATAAGTGCAAGAGGGGCGTGGCCTCTCTCATCCATATGTACTGGTTCTGTCCTAGCTTGGAGAAATTCTGGAAAGATGTCTTCACTACATTATCGGGTATTCTGAATCAGCACCTTGAACCTAACCCCTTAATTGCTCTGTTCGGTTTTTGGAGCGAGACAGATTTATAGATAGATAGATAGATAGATAGATAGATAGATAGATAGATAGATAGATAGATACTTTATTCATCCCCATGGGGAAATTCAACATTTTTTCCAATGTCCCATACACTTGTTGTAGCAAAAAAAACTCATTACATTCAATACTTAACTCAGTAATAATATGATATGCATGTAAATCACTAACTCAAAAAGCATTAATAATAGCTTTAAAAAAAAAGTTCTTAAGTCCTGGCAGTTGAATTGTAAAGCCTAATGGTATTGGGGAGTATTGACCTCTTCATCCTGTCTGAGGAGCATTGCATCGACAGTAACCTGTCACTGAAACTGCTTCTCTGTCTCTGGATGGTGCTATGTAGAGGATGTTCAGGGTTTTCCATAATTGACCGTAGCCTACTCAGCGCCCTTCGCTCAGCTACCGATGTTAAACTCTCCAGTACTTTGCCCACGACAGAACCCGCCCTCCTTACCAGCTTATTAAGACGTGAGGCGTCCTTCTTCTTAATGCTTCCTCCCCAACACGCCACCACAAAGAAGAGGGCGCTCTCAACAACTGACCTATAGAACATCTTCAGCATCTCACTGCAGACATTGAATGACGCCAACCTTCTAAGGAAGTACAGTCGACTCTGTGCCTTCCTGCACAAGGCATCTGTGTTGGCAGTCCAGTCTAGCTTCTCATCTAACTGTACTCCCAGATACTTGTAGGTCTTAACCTGCTCCACACATTCTCCATTAATGATCACTGGCTCCATATGAGGCCTAGATCTCCTAAAGTCCACCACCATCTCCTTGGTCTTGGTGATATTGAGACGCAGGTAGTTTGAGTTGCACCATATCACAAAGTCCTGTATCAGTTTCCTATACTCCTCCTCCTGTCCATTCCTGACACACCCCACTATGGCTGGGTCTTATGTCTGGGTCCGACCAAATGCCGAATACTATCCTTTGCCTCTCTCCTGGCGAGACGCTTGATCCTCCTTAGATGGAGTGATGTTGCCCCGCCCACTCATGCGCAATGGCTTAACGACATTATGGCCTGCTTGGACCTCCAAAAAATTCATTATTCAGTTCTTAATTCGGATCTAAAGTTCCATAAGGTCTGGGGACCTTTTATCGAGTACTTTCATAACCTTCCTCTTGACTAGGGTTTTTTTTTTTCTTTTTTTCTCCTCTTCTTTTCGGTCCCTTGCTTTCAGCTCCCTTTTTTTCTGGTAGTAGGCATTAATATCCTCTGTCACTAAGTGTATTCACAGTCTGGGAGTTAGACTGTCCTGACTTATACTCTCTATATTGTGTGGTGGTTGGTCTGGAGTTGTTGTTGTTTTTTTCTTGTGTTGTGGGGCTTGGGGAGGATACTAAGCTCACTTGTCTTTAATTTAGGTGCTTTTTTGTTAAATTCTCTTCCTTTGTAGCATATTGTTATTGTATGCTTAATTTTGCACTGTATTAATGCTCCTCATTGGGATTTGGGGTTTTTAATTTTGTAAAATGTTTTGACAAACTAATAAATTTTTTTTTAAAAAAAAACAAAAAAACGGCGGACAACTGTTGGCTCACGCCCAGGAGAACTTAAAACTTAAAAAAAAAAACAAATACTGGAGCCCCTTTCTCACTATTGTCCATAAAATTCACATCACCAGCTTTCATCTCATCCCTAACTGTTAGAACACCATCGAACACAAATGACTGAGAATCCTCACTTTCCACTGGTGCCAGGGTTAACCCCTTACTCACTGAAACAAGCCGATCTGATCCAAAAGGACTGCATTCCTTTTTAACCAAATCAGACACTTCGGACCTCTCCTGAGTTTTAACACAAGATTCAGTACCCTGTGCATCCACAGGTACTTCAACAACCTGAACACAGGCAAACGGGATATCTGCCTCTTCTAGGCTTTCAATACCAGTCCCAGTCTCAAATTCCAAGTTCCCCTGATCCTCCCAGCTACTCTCTGGGAAACTCTCATCCGGAGTAAACTCAACCTTGCGGGTTAAAACAACCTCGTCTGCTAACCCAGCAGACTCCCTCAAGGTAGCGGCATCCTTTTCATCTCCTAATGCCCTTACATCATCGGGAAAACACTTTTTAAATTCTTCCATTACAAACAGCTCTTTCAAGCTGAATAGATAGATAGATAGATAGATAGATAGATAGATAGATAGATAGATAGATAGATAGATAGATAGATAGATAGATAGATAGATAGATAGATAGATAGATAGATAGATACTTTATTCATCCCCATGGGGAAATTCAACATTTTTTCCAATGTCCCATACACTTGTTGTAGCAAAAAAAACTCATTACATTCAATACTTAACTCAGTAATAATATGATATGCATCTAAATCACTATTCAAAAAGCATTAATAATAGCTTTAAAAAAAAGTTCTTAAGTCCTGGCAGTTGAATTGTAAAGCCTAATGGCATTGGGGAGTATTGACCTCTTCATCCTGTCTGAGGAGCATTGCATCGATAGTAACCTGTCGCTGAAACTGCTTCTCTGTCTCTGGATGGTGCTATGTAGAGGATGTTCAGGGTTTTCCATAATTGACCGTAGCCTACTCAGCGCCCTTCGCTCAGCTACCGATGTTAAACTCTCCAGTACATTGCCCACGACAGAGCCCGCCTTCCTTACCAGCTTATTAAGACGTGAGGCGTCCTTCTTCTTAATGCTTCCTCCCCAACACGCCACCACAAAGAAGAGGGCGCTCTCAACAACTGACCTATAGAACATCTTCAGCATCTCACTGCAGACATTGAATGACGCCAACCTTCTAAGGAAGTACAGTCGACTCTGTGCCTTCCTGCACAAGGCATCTGTGTTGGCAGTCCAGTCTAGCTTCTCGTCTAACTGTACTCCCAGATACTTGTAGGTCTTAACCTGCTCCACACATTCTCCATTAATGATCACTGGCTCCATATGAGGCCTAGATCTCCTAAAGTCCACCACCATCTCCTTGGTCTTGGTGATATTGAGACGCAGGTAGTTTGAGTTGCACCATATCACAAAGTCCTGTATCAGTTTCCTATACTCCTCCTCCTGTCCATTCCTGACACACCCCACTATGGCCGTGTCATCAGCGAACTTATGCACATGGCAGGACTCCGAGTTATATTGGAAGTCTGATGTGTACAGGGTGAACAGGACCGGAGAGAGTACGGTTCCCTGCGGCGCCCCTGTGCTGCTGACCACCGTGTCAGACCTACAGTCACCCAACCGCACATACTGAGGTCTATCTGTCAAGTAGTCCACTATCCAATCCACCATGCGAGAGTCTACTCCCATCTCCGTTAGTTTGTGCTTTAAGATCTTGGGCTGGATGGTGTTAAAGGCATTAGAGAAGTCAAGGAATGTAATCCTCACAGCACAACTGACCCCATCTAGGTGAGAGAGTGATTTGTACAGCAAATACGTGATAGCATCCTCCACTCCCACCTTCTCCTTATACGCAAACTGAAGCGTATATAAATCATCAGTGTCCATCACTGGACCTTCCAACTGCCACAACTTCCTCTCGAATTGTCTCTGCCTTTCCCTTTCTGCAGCCTCTAACTTAATTCTCTCGCCTCATCTCTTCCAGTCGCAACTGGATCTCTAGAGGAAGCATTTCTACCTCCTTCTCACTAAAATGCTTCGTAGAAATATTGTGCTCCACTATTATCATTCGGAGTTTCACCTTCGTCATACCTGTCTGTGCCTTAAGTTGCAATGCATTAACAACTTCCCACAACCCATCCTTTTTAGTTTTCCAAAAGCCTGCAGGGTCTAGACTTAACAGAAATCCCTCAACATCCATTTCTGTTGATTTCCTTTTTTTTTGGTTTTTCACACAACCAAATCATATAAGGGAATTCTCCCCAATCAATTCAACAGCCTCCCAAACTATCTTCAGGTCCCGGACGAGCCCCCAATTTGTAACGTAGCCCGTGACTGGTTACCAAACCAGCAGAAATGGACTGATACCTTGGAGTCTGGTGGTACTGTAACTAAAAGTGTTTATTAGTAAACTAACTAATACAGTACAATAAAAGTCAAATATACTTATAAAACAGGTTAACAATGTTATATAGAGAAGTGTGGATATATAAATCAAAACCAAGCTCTATCAAAGTCTAGGGGTAAATGAGTAGTCTGATGCAGAGTTCAGTTCTTTCCAGTTTAAGTCGAGGTAGTTGCTGTTGTACCGTTTGAGAGAGAGAGAGTGATGAGCAGTTGCAGCAGGCAAACCTTCCGTTGTCTTCTTGTTCTGTTGTGCGGTTGTGGTCATCGACTGTGACCCCTCCGTTCCAAGTCAGACCGGTCTTCAGTGGTAAGCCTTTCACCCAGGCGAGGGTGGACACACACGCACAAACCCCCACCGGCCTGCCTTCACACACTGTGAGCCTCTGAACGATTCCCCCGAATCGTTTCTGCAAGCCCCCACCTTCCTGAGGGTGCACAATGCTCTTTCAGTATCCAGTGGCGTGTCTGCTTGTGTCTCAGCAGACCTGCCTTTTATCCCCCCTGCCGGGGTACCAGCCATCCATCAACTGACCATGTCCATGTCCATCGAACTGGGCCACTCGGTGCTGCCTCAGCAAGAATGTTAACGAGCAAAGAAGAGTGTCCTTCTAGCAAAGATAAATAATCAGTGAAGAAGCCATAATACTAAATCATCCATGGAGCCATAACTTTAAATCTTTCTCTCTCTCTCTCCCACCTGCAGCAGGATGCCTCTGCCCCCTCTTTATCTATCTCTCTCATTAGGAGCATAGTTCACAGGGGGTTAACTCAAGACCCCATCTCCATCTGGTTTTCTCATCACACATAACAAATTATGTGAAGGAAAATTGTGAAGGAAAATTATATCGGTCACAACAGCCTTGAGGAACGGAGCGGCAAGTCGATCAGCTCTGAGGTCGCAGTGGAGTGATCACTCTCCAGCCGGAAGGACGTCAGCAGAAACGAGGGAAATCTTCGTTCGCGAAGCCAAGCCATGATGATGACATTAAAACAACGAAGAACAGTGGAACTACCAAAACTAATTAACAGATTAATTTAAAAAGTCCAGTCCTCGGCAAGGATACCATTCACCTTGCCTTGCCTACTGTCCCGGAACAACTCCATAATATCAATGGACGTTTAGGACTGTGTGACCCCGTAGGAAAGAGAGATTCGAGAGACCGAGCGTCAGTGCCGTGAATCCATTTATTAACATTATTAACACAAACGTCAGGCATTGTTGTTGGGATCATAAGTGAAGTCACTGGACGATGAGCTGGCCGGACCCCACCTACTGATAATCCCCTTTTAAGTGTAGATGTCAGGAAGAGCAGGGATATAGTTAATCTGAAGATGCAGACGTGACCCGGAAGGACATTCTGCGGCTCTCTCTCAATACTCAGATCCGCAGCAACAAGCTCATTTTATCAATAACATCTACCGAACAGATACTGAAAAATAGTTCGTACGTTTACACCTGCCCCTGTGACGTATGGAACCAAAGTGTGCGATCCGTTGACATGCGCAGAGGAGTGAATTTCAGTGGGAAGTGCTCACGTGTTGTTGAAGCTTCGAAATGACGCGGAAACGATTCACAATGATGTAATTGGAACTTGCAGTTTGACGTCAGTGGGAAGTATGGATAGTCTGGAACTTTTTTGTTCTGGGTTAGAGAGTGAATATATAAAGATTTATATAAACAGCATTGCGCAGATAGTCAGCATTTCTCCAACCGAGTGGATTCTAGAACTAGTGGCTATATTTGTATGCGAGAAGGGAAGTTTTGAAGGGGTTCCTGAGTAACACAATTTTCATTGTGTTGGGCACATGGAACGAGATGACAGTAAAACATTTGAGGCAGACATAATTGGAATGTCTCTTTGCCATTTGGACAAGACCATGTTACGTAAGCTTTAGAAGGATTGATGTCTAAACACTGGCAAATGGGAGTCGGTCAGGAAGGTCTCATCACAGTTGGAAAGAAGCTGTTCCCAAATCTGGCGTTGATCTCTGACTTCTGTAAGGGCTGATTTCCGTAACCAGGCATATCGCGGGGTAACATCGAATATAATGTCTACAGGATCGGGAATAGAAGATCGCCTTCTATTGCCGAGGGGTGTCTGGTCAACTGAGGAGGTTCTGGTACAGCTGAGTGGCACTGCCGATCACGAAATAAATGGAACGACACAACGTAAGCTAAAATAACACAGGATCTTTAGAAAGGCTCCGTAACTTCTTTCGAAAATTTGTATTCTTCTAATTATCGAGGAAGAATATTTTCTATCCTCAATTCCTGCTGAGGATTTTGGAGGCGGCTGTGCAGTATTCGAAAAGTTTTTAACCCTCTCTTTCGCTGCTTCACATTATACAGCTTGACAGATCGGGAAATATGGAATAAGGGTGTTATTGACCGTAGCTCTCTGCTGCTTTACAGAGATCCAATGTTGGGTGCAAATAGTTTGGTTTCTTCAACATTGAAATGACGCTTCTCCTAATCCAATACTGTGTTCCATCCGGCCCATTCCGCGCATTCATACATTTTATTTCTACCTTGACCGAATTCTTATCAGATACAAAGGAGACACTTTCAGTTACCAGCATCGGGATGTTTTAAATGAAGAATTTTATTTTATTATCAAACTAAAAGCGCGGATCTTTTACAAAATGTTGCCTGTTGTAAGACGTGTGCGAGCTGGAACTGAGTTCTACTCGGGGGAGAAAGCCTTAGATGATCTTACATTTCTCTTGATCAATGCCCGGATACGCGTCCAAGGAGACAGTATCAACGTTTTCAACTCTGCCCTGAAGTTAGTTTGGGTGGCTGCATAAATACACGTGTTTGTACAGGAACTCATGTTCGTGAGCAGAGTCCTGGTTTGAGCAGCGATATATCGGGCAGAGTAATAGTCGCGATCAAAATACATGTTTAGGCTGGCGATAAAGTCGGTCACTGCCGACGGAAGCCAAAATAGCATGAAGCTGCCCGATACACAGAAGAGTAATATGATGCCCCTTTTCCTGTTCTCCATTTCCGGGTCACGTTCAATCTTACTCTTATGGGTTCGGAAGCCCCGCCGGGATTTGCTGGCCATTAAGATATGCCTGACCGTCATCCCGTTACGTAGAAGTACTAAACCAAATGCACACAGCAGGGTTTGAAAGGATTTGAATCTGCTGAGCGCGACAAACGTTGGAGAGTTGAAGATGTCCAATTTCGGGCGAATACCCCACGAAATATTTCCAATTATTCTTTGAGGGTGAAATGCAAACAAGAGAGGTATATTCTCCAAACAAAGCACCGCCAGTATTACTGCTGCCAGGATTCTGGCTGTCTTCACTCTGCAGTATTTTGTTTTAAACTTCTGACAACATATGGCAACATATCGATCACAGGTGAAGGCCACCGTGTACCACCGTGATAGTTCCAGAGTGACCGCCAGCACGTAGATCGTGGCTTTAAGGACTTCCGTATAATGCAGAAATGAATTTGACAGGCGGAATATTAAAATCTCATAGACAAGGACATTGATGAAAATGACCGATAGATCTGAAACAGCCATCATCGTCATGTAGGCAGAGATGCATTTGGAAAGACCGCATTTTCCTCGGGACAGAATGATAATTGTTAACAAATTAGCTGCAACAGAGAAAAACAACAACAGGTAAAGACATCACTAAGGGAGGAAGACAGGAGAATCTTACAACTTATTTCTGAAATATGTTCGGATGTATTTCTGTTTAGTACGGTGGTCTGAGAGTGAGCATAGGCAGGACGGAAAGGCACTTCACTGTGTGATCTTCACCAGCTGGAAACGGGCTGAGAAACAGCACGTGTAATTTACTGGGAGCCTGGGTAATGTGCTGTCCTGCAGGAGGGTAAACCAGGTTACCATTGCATGGTGAATGGTAGGTTGTGAGGTGCTCCGCATAAAAGAAACGGAGCTGTAAATACAGATCCATCATTCATTTAAAGTAAAACACTGGGTGAACCGGGTGGCACAGAGATCATTTTGCAGATCGGCCATCACAAATCAGGACTCTGAGCACTGGGGCTGAGTTATTGAGTTGGAGTTGTACAATACATAATTGAAGCCGAATTCATTGTATTGTTTACAATTCTACTCACCTTAGTACGGGAATTATATCAAAATCCGCGACAGAGTTCAAAATATTTATAAAGATACTGACGGGAATGTGGAATCTTTGTATCCATTAGGGGTATAATTGGTGTGAATGCATTTCAGCCTTTTCCCCTCAGGTTGTGTGAGACTATTTTGAACGATCATAGGATTCGCGTGAAAGTTGAAATGTTTCGGGGGTAATCTGAGAGAGGTTATTTACTCAGAGGTTGCTGCGAGTGTGGAAACAGCTCCCTGCGGAGCGGACGGTCTGGGATCTGTTGTACCACGTAAGATAAACTTGTAAAGGGCTAAGATTGGAGGGAGGTAGAGGAATATCAGCCAGGTGCCGGTAGATAGGACAACAGAGGTTCAGGTTGCCATGGCGGACCGAATGGCCGCTTTTTGTGTTGTAGTACACTTTTACTCTCTGACAGGCACGATGAAAAATACATTACCTCCTGAGCGAAACCCTACTGCTATTTCAGCGATGGCATCCCTCCGTTCCCTTTGCACCGGACATGAGGAGACGCCCTCCTGTGTCCAGAGGAAAGTCTTCTCACCGGCCGTGTGGACACGGAACGATACAGCGCCTATTGAGCAGCTTGTATAATGGACACATTGCGGTGCATCTTCGGATCATACTTCATAAAAAGTAACAATGTCCAGCCGAAGGCCAATAGCTGTTAGACAATGTATTAATACGACTTACCGGGTAAACCAAACACCGCTAGAACAGGGTAACAAACGTCTTTCACCTGTAGGATCGCCGGTCGACTCATGTTCGATTGCTTGAATTATCTCCCGTTGTGCAGTTCACATCAGCGTGTGACTCGGACCACGATACCCTGCTAATTTATAGGGAACACGAATTCTCCGTCACGGGTAGGCAGGTTGTGCAATGAATGACATTACTTACAGCCAATGAACACACAAGGGTTGATGTTCCGCTCCGGTGCCACCTGTTCCCCAGCTGATGGACTGAGCAGCTGGATCATGAAGCTCCTTCATTCACATTCCACAACAGAACACCCCCCCCCCCCCGAGGGAGTGACGTCAGAGCTCCCCTCGCCCGCGGAGAGCATCGCTCCAGGAGGGTCCTTTCCTTGTCCCACAGTAACTCAGTGAAGAGGTCCCGCTCCGTTCCGTAACTGCATTTGTTACACAGCGTTCTGCTGATTCCCACTGACTATAACATTACTGATGTTGCGCTTGCCTTTACTTTTCACATAATAATCCTTCAATAACCTTTCTCATCATGCGTCCAGTCTAATGTCAACCCGTCAGTCTTAGTCTAACCTTACAGGCTGTGATTCCTTCCTGAATGTGACGTCATTGAAACCAAACAATTGATGCAGCAACCCGGCAATGGGGTAGTGACACGACTCTAACGTCACTGGTGATATATTCTGTTATAGCTGGTGGAGAGTCACGGTTATATATGATATGGTTACTCCAAACAAGCTGATATAAATCACCTCCATCAGCAGTGAAAACGCTGATATTTAAGCGTTTAGAGCCGCCTGTGCCTCCACATTACTTCGGTGTGGGTCCCGAAGCCGCTTGTTCCGATGAAACTTCTCAGACTTCGTCGGAGAGATTACAAAGTTGTACCTTCACTGGGCAATCGACATTACCAATGAAATAGAAGAGGATGTCAGTGAGATTTTCTTTCCGTTAGCAGAGATTTGTATGACCTGAGTATTCGCTACGATATTCAGGGTTTAAAGAGCCATGTGGAAGATCGTCTTACACCTTTCATCTACAAGTATATGGGTGATAAGGGACTTCCTACATCACGCTCTGTTGGAGGTAGGGAGACACAGAATGTTGTTGTTTTTTTGTTATGATCTCATACAATATTCTATACAAAGTTACCGGCTCAGTGCTGGGACCGGGGATTAATGTGCTTGAGCGGAGCAACGTCGGCGCCTCAGAAGGTGTCAGACTACAAGTTTGAGTGGTGATGCACATTGAACACTGTCAGTGATGTCCACTCCTGAAAAGTACATTTTGTAAATTAGATAAATTCGCGCAGTGTGGTGATGAACCACAGTGTGTATGTGCGCTGGCAGGTGTGTGATACGAAACGACAGTACGCCAACAACCATGCAGATCGGCCAGTGTTCGTGAGATAATGTCCACAGTTCATCAATGTACACATGCGTATGTCGGAGTACATCGAAATTAGGTCGATGATGTATGATATTCTGTCTGCCTTCGGGGCTGAGGTAAATCAAATGTCAAGTCCATCTCAGTGCCGGGGTTATTTACATTAAGCAATTCTCTACAAACATATCAGACAGTTTTGTAAATCAGCACGTTCGCCAATTTGAGCATCAGCCTCTCTCAATGTCCTTTATCATTCCAATAGATTCAAAGTTTGTTACAATTGCGAATAGAATTTTCAGGAAAGATGCAGGAAAGATACTAAAATGCTTTGTGAACTGGCTGACAGGCAGGTGATTAGTGGTGTTCCTCAGAGGTCAGTATTGGGAACGCTACTCTACAAACTTCTGTCAGTGGTTTGGATAATGGAATTGATGGTTTTGTGGCAAGGTTTACAGGTGATACAAAGATAGCAGGAGGGGTAGGTAGTGCCCAGGAAGCAATGCGATTACAGCAGAACTTAGACAAATTGCAGGAGTGGGCAAACATTGGGCTGATGGAATACAGTGTGGAGAATAGAATGATCATCGTTTTGGTAAAAGGAACAATAGCGCGAACTGTTATCAAAATGGGGAAAAATTCAAACTTCAGGATGCAGACGAACTTAGGCAAGACTTGCAGAAGGTGAAGATATGGGCTGAGTTTGCGGTAAAGAAGGGACATGCAATGCCAGCATTTACTTCAGGTGGAACAGGATATACAAGCAAGGAGATAATGCTGAGCCTTTATAAGTCAGGAGTCAGGTCGCACTTGAAGTGGCGTCATCAGCTATGAGCCCCAGATCTCAGAAAGGATCCGTTGTTATTGGAGAGAGTCAAGAGGACATTGACAAGAATGATTCCGGGAAGGACTGTGCTGGCATATGGAGAGCGTTCGGCAGCTTTGGGTGTGTATTCACTGGAATTTAGAAGTATACACTGGGATCTCACTGAAACCTAACTAATTTTGAATTGACTAGATAGGGTGGATGTGGAGGGGATGTTTCCTATAGTGGGGGCACCCAGACGAGGGCACATCATCAAAATTGATGGATCACCTTTTGGAACAGAGGCAAAGAGGATTTTCTTTATCTGGAGAATAGTGCCTCTGTGGAGAGCCCAGCCACAGGCTGAGGTGGAAGCCAAGTCCGTGGGTATATTTTAGACAGAAGTTGATCGCTTTCTGATAGCCCAGGGCAACGAAGGATGTGGTGAGAAGGCAGATTTATAGAGTTGTGTGGATTCCGGGTTCAGCCATGATGAAATGGAGAAGCAGACACGATGGGCTGAAGGGCCTAATTATGCTGATGGTCTTATGGTCTAATGATCGCGTCAGAGTGAAATATCGAAATTGTCCAACACTCAAGTCCAATTTAACGCTTAAGTTCAGATATATTTTTATTGATCTGTACACATGTATGCAGCGAAACGAAACAGGGACCAAGGTGCAAAACACAGAACATATATCACATACAGCACATAAAATAATATCAAAGCAATACAATAATATTAACAGGTAGAATATGCTGTAGATATACAAATTGTCATAAAGTACATATACGATAGGTAGTTTTGTTGCGGATAAATCTCAGGAGCAGCAGACAGAACAAATCAGGCCGCCTCAGAGAATCGTTTCCGTCTAAAGGACTTTATTTATACGTGATATCACGGAGAGCCTCTATACATAAGAGCGGTGCTTGGGGGTTCTGTTAGTCTTGCAGACCCGCTTCATTATATAGACACAGATTACGTGACTGAAATCACTTAACAAGAGCATTGCTTGACTTCGAACGTAGGACTAAATTTCAACGAACAACGTGACTTTGATCTTAGAACTAGATTGCAACAAACAAGAGCTTTACGTAAATGCGGGGTCACAGCATTTTCCTTGTAAGGACTTTAGCTGAATTCCAAGACTTGCAAAGACCTTAGCAAAATTTGAAGAGCATTCACAAGCGATTAGGGTAACCCCTACATATCCAAAGAGTCTTAAATTCTTCCACAATTCCCTCGTTATTGATCCTTTCAGATCAGCACTCCTCTTCTTCCTCATAGCAGGTCCATATCCCTCCGGGAAGGGTATTTTTTTGCCATGATGTACTTCCTCTGCCCACCAGTTTCGCTTACTGCGCAATTCTCTCACCATCTGGGGTATCATAGGGTCATTTTCAGGACCGAGTAAGTCTCTTTTCATTAACTGGTCACAATATAATCATAATGCTCCACATACTCAGCACCCTAAAACACATGATATACCGCTATAATTATCCCATGGGTAATCCAGCTTCTCCAGCCAGAAAAAGACATCCCTCTACTATTTCCCACCATTTCGTCCCAAAATTCTTAAGCTGCTTCCCTATCTTCCTAATCTCCTTAATCTTTCCCACTATGTGTTGACTAAGGTCAGTTATGTTTTCTGAGGCATCGGGAATAAAAGTACTATATTCCTGCCCTACCGCGGCTCATGTCCCTCCTTTTTCATCTCAGAGCAAGTCCAGGGTCATTATATTTTAGAAGGCTACCATTCCAAGGGCAACTACCTCTGCTGTTAGGTCTTTCACTTGCGTCACTTTCACGTCAGGTAGGGCATCGGCAGTGCTATTGGCCAATTTCTCTAGAGCGGTTGCCATATTAATATTTTTTCGCGAATTTCGGGCCACACCATATGAGGGAAATACTATCATCCAAAACCTTTCACTTTCAGTCATCCCTCGCTTACTTCGCCTTCAATAAGGATATTGCGATATATCTTTTATACGATGCATGGAAGGCAATATATAGGCCAGATAATAGCAGCTCGTCCAGTTTCCTGGGGACACATTCCCACTTTCGCCTGGCGGCCTTGGAAGCCAAGGACAAGCTCTTTCCCCACATACCCAGTAAATCCCAT